>NC_091928.1:62059961-62373141 GCF_041260155.1 Ptychodera flava
GCCTTGATGTACGTGTCGATTTTGACGCAGTCCATTTATTTTTTGCGTAAAAACAGCTACATTTGCGTCAAATACGCATGAATTTTGCGTTAACGCGACCTCTGGAAAGCCTCTCTTCTTAAATGCAAATCAGTCTGGAAGGTTCAATGTATCTGTTTACATCATAATTCACATTAGTGTAAATAGCAATGGAAGATGCAATGTATCTGTTTTTGTCATGATAAATAGCACACAATTGAGATTGAATTTACCTGAAATATGCTAATGTTTTGCTATTTTTGATATAATTGAATATGGATATCGAAAAGAAGGTGAGGTGTAAGACCGGTGGAATAAGAGAGAACAATGTTTTGACCAAACAATGGGTACATTTGGGCTAGAGTATATGCAATTTCAACATCATTGGAAAAGATTAACCCTTTTCCTGCCAAGTCCATATTTCACCATCAGGTCAAGATGGTTAAAATTAATGAAACACAACATATTCCATATGGTGTATTTTAACATGATATTGCACTTTTGAAGACTATTGAAACATAAATACTGTAAACTTGATATTTTTGGACAAATGATGCTATAATAGACCAAGCTAAGTGGGTGAAAATACATATGTTTTGTCTCAATACAGCTTTTTACTGACTTGGCTGATGGTGAAGTGATACTGTCTGGCAGGAAAAGGGTTAAAAGTTCACATTCAGGCTATTGAGTTGCACTGATCTGATGACTTGTCACATCAAACAGCATGCATATATGTTTTGCATTCTGCAATTCTATTTGACTTTATTAGTTTTTGAAGTTGTACAAAGTTTGACAATAATCATCATTAGCATGCATAAATTAGCATAATAGTTTGAAACTGATTTGGCTTATGACATGATTGATTTGCAACTTTTGCAATGCAACTTGTGGAGGAGTTGATTTCCCAACTCATCATAAACTGACTATTCATCTTAATGCAACATGATATTGTAGACTTACCCTAAATGAGGATCCAATGCAATCGCTCTCGGCTGATCTAACTCCTTCCAGAATAATACTTTTCGTGAAGTTCCGTCTAAATTACTAACTTCAATGCGATTAGTTTCAGAATCTGTCCAATAAAGTTTCTTTCCAAGCCAATCACAGGCAAGTCCATCGGGTGACACAAGACCTGTTGTGATAATACTTTCCACAATTTTGGGTCCATTTACAAATGTTCTTTTGATCATTTCTTGGCTGACATCTGTCCAAAATACAATTTTTTCCTGGTGAAAAAAGTCTAAAGCAGCAGCATCTTCCAGACCATTAATTACAACTGTATCATTTGGTGGAGTTGTTCCCGCATCTACAATCCGAACATCTCGGCGGTTGGCAAATAGCAATAGGGGATCAGCTGGAAAAATACAGAAAAATTAATTATTAGAGATACATGTACATTTTTCTCTAAGATAAAAACAGTCAAAGATCATGTTGTTACAATCTGTTAATGAAACACAACATATTCCATGAGGTGTATTTTAACATAATACTGTACATTTGAAAGCTGTTGAAAACATAAATACTGTAAACTTGATTTCCTTGGACTAAAGATACTATAACAGACCAGGCCAAGTGGGTGAAAATACGTCATGTTTTGGCTCAATACCGCTTTTTACTGACTTGGCTGATGGGGAAGTCATACTGTCTAGCAGGAAAAGGGTTAAAATGTTGACTGAGAACAATTGTTAATTGACTGACCAATTATACACATTTTTATGTCAGTCCAATCAGTGAACATGTACATTCTTGTAACAAATAAGATTACATGTTTCATTGGACTGCTGGTAACAGATCTCGTGTTATGTAATTAGTCATAAATTAGAGATTGCCATACAGAATAGAAAACTTCTCCTGCAACCCTTGAATCAGTGCATCAATGTGCACAGACATCAGTATGTCACAAATTTTAAGCAAACTGCTCTATCAGGTCAGTGGCTAACCTAGAGCCAATGGCTAAGCTACACACAGAGCTTGTCACTTTGGATGGCAACCATCAACAGTCTGTCAATTGTTCTCTGCTCTTTTGACCTCTAGCCTTATTCAGCTATTCCATATTTCACTAAAGAACACATTAAGACAAGGAACGGTCAATATAGCTCCGCTGTGTTATGTACAAGTAGAGAATATCTATTTGTGACACTTGTTGATAAGCAAGGTGAAATCTTTGGATAGCTCATTTCAGTCACCTGACAAAAAATGGCATAAATAGCTGTAAACATACACAATTGAAGATTTTATCATAATTTGAACATATCACATTAAGATCATCCCTTAGAACATGTCTACCAAATATCAAAGCTATCAGAATAACAGTTTTTGAGAAAAAAAAACTTTTGACCAAAAATGGCCAAAATTGCCCCCTAAATACAAAATTGTAGATTTCATCACAATTTGAATGAATCACATTTTGATCATCCATATGAACCTGTATATAAAATATCAAATCTATCAGACAAACGGATTTGGTAAAAAAAATTACTTAAAAATGATCAAAATTGCCTTAAAAATACAAATTCTAATATTTCTGCACAATTTGAACAAATCTGAAAGAGGTCATTCTAAGGGACCTATATCCCAAATATCAGAGCTGTTTGACCGGCCTCTTCGAAGATTTTCAAAGATTTTTTGACTGAAGATGACAAAAATTGCATTAACAATACAAATTTGCATATTTCATCATAACTTGAACAAATCTGAATGAGGTCATCTCTAGGGGTCTGTATACCAAATATTAATAAATATTAAAGCTTTCTGAATAGCTCTTAGGGAGAGGATTTTTGCCCCAAAATAGCAAACAAAGCCCAAGACCTCGTTATTTTTCCTGCACAACCCCACGAGCAGGTGCCCCTCTATACAGGCATGTAAAAATTTTGGAAGTCTTAACATGTGTATAGACGGCTAATTGTACCCCGAAAATGCAGTATTTTCCCGCCAAATGCCTGGCAGGAAAGCGTGCAGGAGAGCCAATTTTCCGCAGGCGCCGAAAAGGGGGCCAGTTTCCAACAACTTGGCAGGACAGCATGCAGGGAGCTCGGCAGGAAAAGGGTTAAAGACCATGGATGGCAATCTACGATGCCATATACTTCACTGTTTATTACAGACTGTGGACTAAAATTTACCAAGCTCAGGTTTCACTGTCTATTACCAGTCCGGGTTATGTCCATATAGAGGATAGTAGGGAAGAGCCAATGGCGTACCGTATATGTAATGAAATTAAGGCAAGAACCAATCACGTACTGTATATGTAATAAGGGTCAAAGGTTACGTTGGTTCACTTTGTTCAGATAGCGATGTGACCGGACAGATCCACCGATCGAGTGAGACTGTTGGCTACCCGGAAGTATCTTAGCTCCAGTCGATTGGCGACGTTCTACAACGTGTTAAAATTGTAAGATTTCTTCAGGAATAGTTTTCTAAGTTTCTTTACCCTTGACCATATTCGACAAAGAGTTATTGGACGTTTTTCGTTCTCTTTTCCAGCTTTTGGTTAACTTCTCGGCGATTGATCCGGCGCGCGTTTTTCTGAGCAAAGGGTCAATCGTACCGGGAAATGCATGGTGATCGAAAAAATCGTGCTCCATCGTGCTCCGATGACCGACTAAAACAGTTGACCCATCTTTGCAAAGCTTGAAACATTCTCCATACTGCAGATTACAAGGTTAAATTGAAATTTGACCAAAAATAGGCGATATTTGGCGACAAATAACTTACTGTAGATTTACAAGGGTCAAATACTGATTTCTAGGAGTCGTACCCGGCCAGGAAATTCATCCAAATAAGTAATTTTCAATGTACTAACCACTTGTGTCGGTCACCATCTCGACCGTACTAAACATTGTGAGTAACGTCTACATCTAAAAACTACCCAGTGCTAAAAGTAAAGGGCGAAATCAAGCCGAAAAGTTCCAAACTCGTTGCAATGTACGAGCCCAGGTTTGCATGGTTAATTATTCGTGACGTTGGTGGCGGCAGGTTCGCTGATTGGTCAATCGTAATATCCTCTCTATGGACATAACCCGGACTGATTACAGATCACAAACAGAAATCACTGTCTATTACACTATTATGGGTCACTTTCAGCACACCTCCTGATGGTGAGTTGTGGCTTTTGGTGATTAATTTGTATCAGAGTTGCTACCCCTGAAGTCTGTCACAATGTCTATAACATAGTTTTGTATGCCCCTCTCCATCCTGTCAAGTCTATGAAAATTGCATTGATTTGGAGGGTGTCCAGAAGCTGGCATTCAGACGTCGTTATCCTGCACTCCATTCTATCGACTTGGCAGGTTGACATACCATGTACATCATGTAGGCAATGGGATAGGTCATTGACAGGCCAAGGGGAAGTAGGGAGCAAGATGTACTGGTATTAAATTCTTCTCAGAAAGAATTATCAGAATTTCAATATTTTTATTAAATTTATTACATGACTTTAGATGAATGAAAATAATGCCGTTTCAGAAGTTTTTGTTTTCATGAGAAATTTATTTTTATGCAAGATAGTTGATACACTGATTTGCATGTAATTGCTCTGAAGGATCCTATATGATTAAAACATGTATCTCACTGTGCTTAACTACTACATACTCCTCTGAATAAAAGAGCCAGGGAAAGAAAATCTGGCAAAATATCATGATTTGAACTTTACAAAACATAAATAATTGCTGGAACAGGTTGATGGAAATTCAATTAACCCTTTTCCTGCCAGACAGAAATAACTGTATCACTTCCCCATCAGCCAAGTCAGTAAAAAGCGGTATCGAGCCAAAACATAATGTATTTTCACCCACTTGGCTTGGTATGTTATAGCATCTTTTGTCCATAAAAATCAACTTTACAGTATTATGTTTTCAAAAGCCTTTAAATGTACAGTATTATGTTAAAATACATCATATGGAATATGTTGTGTTTCATTAATTTTAACCATCTTTTTAACCATCAGGAAAAAAGGACTAGATGTACACATCACATCCTGAATCACTTTTCCATCGTGCCTGGAATATTTATCCTGAATCACTTTTCCATCGTGCCTGGAATATTTTTCCTCTTACAAACCATGAAGTTTTTGTATTTTCAATACAGTCTTGTAGCATATAAATACGTACATTTTTTTAACCTGGTGGTGAAATATGGACATGGCAGGAAAAGGGTTAAACAACTGGTAGGTTTTGTGAACACCAAGGACTTTTAAGCAAAAATCAGAACAGTGATTTATATAACAAATTTAATAGTTGCAATGTCTATTGTCAACCATGGCATACATTTTATGCAAATTTGCAAAAGATAATTTAAATAGAGCTGATCTCCTTCTTTCCAACATGCAAGGAGGTCAATTTGTCACATACGTCTCAATTATCTACCATTCATAAGGATGTTTAGATCAAGACACTTAAAGTCCCTGATGCTGACAACAGTATGTCTACTATAGCCTAACTTATGAGTGACAAACATTAACAAGTTACAAATGTACACCTATCAAAATTTATGGGACAGGTCTTCACAAAGCCGGCACTCAAAATTTGGGTTGCAGTTATCTCAGTGCAGGTAGATGACATCAAACATATTCTGAACTCTATCTCCTAAATATGCTATATTATCCTCTTATTCATCATTTTGAATAGTTAAACTTGTAATATTCAACAGTTTGTTGAAAATTACAATGCATTCACTCAAAAATGAACATGAAGTCAGAAGTAGGATATAATTTTCCTAGGGTATTAAGTTAAGATGATGAAGGGCCACTTGGAAATTATTGATAAAGCATGATAACTGAGTTACTGAACACATACTAAGGAAGTCTGTAACTGTTATTGCATAGTGAGCCCACGGACAAAATCAAATTATTTCCACCAGTCATACAATATTATGGATATAAATGCTAGATATAAGAAAGCCCATTACAGCAGTCTTGACTGTGATGTCTTCACTAGGTTACTTGGTGTGAACATAAGGTTGTGAGTTTGAATCCTATAAAATGCAGTCAAGAGTTTACTGAACACACAAATCAAGGCAAGAGTGACTCTTGGCCCGAACCCCTGGAAATCACTTTAATCGCACACTTTCCTTGGAAAAAGCATATAAAATACAACTTTTGGAGGGGTTTAGAAATTGGGTTAGTGTTTAAGTTTTAGGATTAGCATACTTAAATTGTACATCCTACCTAGTAAAAAAAAGTTTGGGATAGGGAGCCTTAAGGAACTCTTTCCCAAATTACTACACACACAGACACAACTTTTAGCATCTAGATTCAGGAAAAATGCTAATGTACAGACATTTTAGTGGCAGAGCCACATTAATAATCACTAAATTGTTTGTTACAGCAACACTAACAGTCCAAATTCAGTATCCTTTGCTTACTTCATTTAACTCAAGGTTCCCATCAAAGTTCACAGTCACATTTTTCGTTTCTTAAAGATCATACTTTATGATTACTACTGATGTAATAACTTGACCTACTCTACAATGCTGCATTTGTAGAGCACACCCTTTTCCATGTAGCACAAGTGTTACAAGTGTTCTGAGAATGTGTGTACATCCCTACCTCCGCACAGGTATCACCGTGCATCATGCCATCAATGGGGCCGTCTCAATACTATTATGGTTTCTTTTGACTTGCTCACGGTAAACGAAGATTAAATCGGATCAGAAGTTTAGAATTATTTAACATCTCTATGTGCGTTTTCTACAATTTCATTTAATATCTCTTTGAAAATCAAAAATAGACAATGACACCTAAGAACTGCCTCCATTATCACACCCAAACATTTCTTATGTTGTTGTTTTCGCAGGTGAGGTCACGTGACTAACCAGACCTTACATTACATAGAGTACCCCTATAGCAATCCCTGATTTCCTCGTATAAGCAACCGTAATGTTGATAAGTGACACAACCGATTAAGTATTTTTGACCTATGTCAGTGAAGACGAAAAGGGTTAGGTATTCTGTCGAAGCAGACAGCCTAATTAGGTGACATTCGTGACGAACTGCATGCTCAGAAATTTCCAACATGGCTGACTATCAATTACACAGGCTGTCGGAAACCGAGTTAAATCATGCTCGCAGTTTTCAAGTAAATGCTACATTGGAACCCCTAAAGCGACCCTACAGATTATAGGTACGTTCGGAGAAGACGATGGTCGGATAATTACTAACTGATCGATCTCGGGTGTACTTTGACAGGGTTAAATAGGAAGACTACACTACATATCGACACACAATACAAGATAGACAGCGAGCTTACCCCGAATCACGGTTAAAATACAGCCCAGCGTTAGATACCGCGACAATGCCACCATGTTGACTGGAAATGGGGCCTTCACCGTCCAGACATCAACTATGTAAATTCATGAAGGCGTTTTGGATAAACCCACAAATCCAGAAACTGGTCGATATAACTCCTGATTGTATTCGTACTATGTAAATTGCTTCGACTCTATTGCACCTGGCGAACTATATATCATAGGAGTTCAACTTATATCAATGCGCGGTCGTTAAATTCTATTCCCACCAAAGACAAGCGGACAATTGATCAAAATTGCGTACTTCATAAAACAAGTATCATAAAATGTAACACATACATATTTTTCCTCGTACAATTGTGCAAATAAAGGGGAAAAATAGTGGGACCTTTTACTTGTGGCACCGGCAGAAAAAATCTCTGTTTGTTAGCAGTCGACTTCATGGGTGGCAGTAGAAACCACCTCCTGTGTCAATACTTACCAATTATGCGCCAGTATTTCAGTCACGTGACTAGATCTTTTCAACGTGATTGACTCTCAGTAACAAAAGCAAGATCTGCTGGGACACGGGGTGCGCTGAGGCTCGCTGGCTGTCACTACATCCACAGTCCATCCATCGTACAGCGTAGATCGTAAATAAAGGACCGTGCACACACAGACCTTAAGGGATGACGTCATTATAGTCTCACTTAATAATTATTCTCGTAGTTTTGTTTTGGTATTGTTTTGTTTTTGAGGCAAGTTTAGAAAAAAGACCGAGGGAATATGAACTTTTCCGTGATTGCTGAGTAGGCCTAGGCTACTACAAAAGTATTAAAACCACAGGCACTCCTTAGCTGGGTAGTCTGCTAAGTAGATCGATTTTCGGATCGATCTATTGATCCCGTAGTCGATATCCCCGACACTGCAACCTGTGAGTATTTACTAGGTTGCAGTGGCGGAGATATCGACTACGGGATCAATAGATCGATCCGAAAATCGATCTACTTGGCAGACTAACCAGCTAAGGAGCGCCTGTGATTAAAACCAGGGTCATCATTTTATGCGTACCGTCCCGGAATAGAACAAGAATTTAGGGAGCCGTCATTGTTCACGTCCCGGGGTCGGAGGAATGTGAGGGGTCACTCAAAATATTGAAAACTTCAAGAGGGTTGCTCAAAATGTGGAGAGGAAGAAGGTGGCACTCAGTTTTTTGTGCGAAATAAATTGAAACAGCTCTCCGACTGCACCATTGCACACATCAATTTTCTCAAAATTTTCGATGCGAGAGGGGAGTACCTCTCGTACCCCCCTTAGTGCATTCTAACAGTTTTACAAGTAAAAGACAAATTGAAAACACCTCTCAGATTGCACCAGACTGCACCATTGCACACATCAATTTCTCAAAATTTTCACAGGATCTAGGACAAACTGAACTGTTGTGAATTCACCCTATATTATCACAGAAACATATATTTAATATTCAGACTGTTCATTAAAAACTGAACGCTGGAGAAATGACACAAGATGTTCACAGATTTTCCATTCCTGCATATTCTTTGGTCTTCAATCTTTGGCAAACTGAGAACTGTTTCTTACAAAATGTATTGCCATTGTTCGGTTGTTGAATATTGTGACTCAAACACTGATCATGCAAAAAATGTAATAAAAATATCAGTGTTCGATGTCATTTTCAAACAGTTTTACTGAGTGCATAATCAATTGAAACACCTCTCAGATTGCACCATTACACACGTACATCAATATCTCAAAATTTTCGATACAAAAGGGGGGACCTCTCTTGTACTCTCCGCCCTTGGGGTGTTCTAACAATTTTAGGGACTGGTCAGTTTCTTCGGCCTGGGGGGCCGGTGGATTATTTTTTGCCGACGTCAAAAAGTGACTGACCCCCCTATTCCAAATTTCGAAAACAGGGTGACCCCCCCCTCCGCGGGACAACGGTAAAACAAAAGGTGGATATAAATTATATATATATATATATATATATATATATATATATATATATATATATATATATATATCATATATATATTATATTTTATATATATTTATTTTCAACAGTCATTCTGTGTTTGAATGAAATTGTTGTCATGTCAGTTGTAAGATAGGAATTTCAAAGAGTCAATTTTAAAGTTTGAATACAGTACATTTTGAATGAGCTGTGAATGTATTTCACACTTTCTATGCTTAACCAGATGTCCTGAACTGTTGTACAGAAATGGATGTCAATCATTGATATCAGAGAGGAAAAAGCAGTAAATCCAAAACTTTTATGGGTAACCCACCTATCACCAAAGTCAAAAACAGGGTGACCCCCCTCCCATAAATCCAGCCATCCTATTAAATCTCCTGAGAAGCCATAGAGAGCTATTTTAGCCAAATCTGATGAGTGCAGTGTCTGAGAGGACCTTTTCTTGTAACATTGAAACCATAAAAGCACAGCTAATAATGACGAAAACTGCCTTTTTTTAACTGTTATTTTAGTCATAAAAAAGCATCTTTTTAGAGAAAACCTGAGACGCAAAGGAAAATAGTTGCATCAATGAGAACGAAAGATATCTTGTCATTTTTCTATCTCTAAAATACGTCACTGTATCAAATATATATATTGTGAAATATTTGTGCATGATGCTTTGTCATACTGAATTCTCATAGAGACTACAGAAAAGTATGAGGAATTTGTCATGCTTTCCATATGAACTGTAGATTTCATAATGGTACACTTTCACTTAGCAAACATCAAGATATCTCTGACAAATATCTATAATTTATTAAAGTATGGCGCCCGAAGGGCGCACCGAAAAATATGAAACATCCTGATATCTCTGATATATATGTCTTGCATATTAAAGTCATGCACCGGAAGGGCGTGCTGAAAAATGTCTGATATCTTAAAGTAATGCGCTTGAAGAGCACACTGAAAAACATTGAACATACAGATATCTCTGATATATGTATGCCTGATATGTTAAAGTCGGGTGTGCTGAAAAATATCTCTGATTATTAAAGTTATGCGCCCGAAGGGCGCATCGAAAAATTCAACTGAATGATGAAATTTGTGGCTGACGCGATGCATTTTAGGCAATGATGAGCCTGTGTCAAAATTCAAAAACACACTGACCCCACCTAATTGGGCATTTCAAAAACATGGTGACCCCCCTATCACCAAAGTCAAAAACAGGGTGACCCCCCCCCCCATGAATCCACAGCCCCCCCCCGGCCGAAGAAACTGACCAGTCCCTTACTCAGGAAAAATACAAATAAAAAAACCCCTCAGATTGCACCAGACTGACAATTGCACACACCAGTTTCTCAAAATCCTCCATGCAAGATAGGAGACAGCCCCTCTGACACTTTCTCTCAGCCTCTCGCGTGTTCTCCCTGTACTTGGGCCTTTACTTTTTCAATATATGTAAACGATGCAATCAGCAGTTATGCTAATGATTCAGCTCTTCTTGTGTCTGGCAGAGATGTTGAACATATTCAAACAGAACTTAGTAAGGAATTGGGGTATCTCAATGAATGCCTTATTGATTATAGATTATCTCTTCACATCGGTAAAACAGAATCCATTTTGTTTGGTTCAAGTCGAAAATTAAAACAGTGTTCGGGAATCCAGGTTTTGTGTGGGGATGTCAACATCGCTGCAAAACAGTGTGTGCAATATTTTGCTACTGACTTGGTTCAATCCTTGCCTGGTGAAACAGTAGCATCTAAGGTTATTAAAAGACATGCTCTCATCTCAGATTTTTATATCGTAATAAGAAGATTTTAGATTTTCATACGAGAAAACTGTTGGCTAACTGTTTGATACACTGCCATTTTTTATTATGGAAGCTCTTACTGGTACTGTGCTTTGACTTTAAAAAACAAACAAAAACTTCAATTTTCCCAAAATAAAGTTACACGGTTTGTCCTTGGTATGTCAGCAAGAGCACACCTTGAATCTGCTCACTTCAAACAAATGGGATGGGCTACCTGTTAACCACAGAGTCGCATATATAAAACTCAATAATGTTCATAGAGTTACATTAGGATTAGCACCGAAATATTTGTCAGATAATGTTGTTTTAACAGTCATGTACATAGTACGAGATATCCGGACCCTATTCTATTTTTATTCTAGGTGGGGCTCGGTTTTATCAGAATAGTTTTGTTTATACAGCTAGTGTTGAATGGAACAAAGTTCCAAGAAGTATACAGAGTATTACTTCAAATTCTCTTTTTAAAAGAAAGCTTTTAAAAGTTAAAGAAGTGTGAATCAACGTGAGAAAAATGATTTTGTTTTTTAGTGCTTGTGATTTTGTTTTTCGTGGGGCCACAGTGGAAATAAGTTTTTAACTTTTCTGTGTTATCCCAGCACTTTCGTGTTTGTTTTTTCTTTGTTTGTATTGTATGTCTTTTTAAAGTGCTAAATCAATCAATCAATCAATCAAACTCCCCCATACTTTCAAATTCTGCCCAGTCAGATACCCTTGTGAAAACCCTACGTCATGATACCATGCAAATTAAACAATATACTATATGGTTAGATACTAGTGAGCTTTTATATCTGTATTTTGTTGTGACTTTTAATTTCATTTTGATAGTTTCACCTTTTTCAACCGCCATGAGATAACGATGATAATCTAGCAGGGTAAACCAGGAATTTGAAAGGTCTTTACTATAATTGCTGTATTTCGTAAATTTCACAAATAACGTTGTATTTGGTATTTAACTTTTCTAAGTGGGGGGGGGGGGGTTCAGTCAAAATTTCTTAGTTAAGTTAGAGAGGGGGGTTACTCAAAGTTCATAATGGTTGGCGGGGGGTTACTCGAAATTTCGGGGTTTCCGATGAAATTCCTTCGACCCCCAGGACGTAAATAATGACGGCTCCCTTAGAATATTTCGCGAGCAATCAATACAAGAGGATGAGGAATTTAGTTTCCTTTCAGGCAAAGCTGGCTTTATCAGCCTTACGAGACGAGTGACAATAGGTAATACAATCAATCATTTTATTGCTAATCAACACACTCAAGGAGTAATACTGTGACGGTGAATCACATCATATGACCTCAGGGGACCCAGAGATCTGGTTGTTGTTGTTTGCACTAGTATTTTGTTTATGTTTACATTAGTCCAAACTAAATGGTAATCTAATCCTGATCGCAACCAAATTGATCCTTTGCAAGTTGCCCACTGAGAGAGAGAATGAAATTCCCCACTCGCTAAAGGGGACTAATATTGCCTGCCTGCCCGTCAAGAAACTGTTGACGAACAATTGTTTGCGAGGACATTTTTGGGCTGTTTTAGTTTCCCTGATGCATGGTTTTACCTATATTGTTTTTTTTTTGGTTGTTGGATTGTATACCGCGTGTATCAAACAGCGAAACCTTGGATTCACGTTAACATTTTTGAATGGTAATACATTCATTGAAATTACAGACTTTCACACAAAAAATTCAATTATCAAAATGTGTATATCACACCGCGGTTTACTTTGCATACTTACCATGGCAGCCGATCATCTCCGAGTCCTTGGTGACAAAGGTGGCCCAGACGTACAATGGAGATCTGCCGCATTCTGGAATGTACACAGTTTGTCAAATGGAAATGACCTTACAATGGAGAAGATCGGATCAATATGCTGCCATAAGCTATGGAATAAACTTCCAGATCGTATAAAAAAAAAACAAGTGAAGGAAACAAATTAAAATGTCAGTTAAAAGATTGGCTACTTACTCGTTGATATTACTTTTTCCCCAAAAGTCGTAGTTTGTTTTTGTCATGTTATTTTGTTTTCTGAACTGTGTTTCATCATTTTTTGTCATTATCTAGTTTACTACAGCTTTTTCTGTCGATATCCACAAATACACATCCTTTACAATTTACATAGTATAAATACCAGGGGCTACAACTAGACAAGTTCAGAAGAACATTATTGTGGTCGCCGCCAGGAATACTTGCTAAATTTTTGAAGATTAACTTCACAATTGTGCCGATTTCTTCTATTATCGTTTTTGAGTGAGTGTAACTATATATATTTCCATAAACTCATACTGATACTTAAACATGACTACGCCTAGACCGCGTGTTTTACTGCGGCTCACGTTGTCATTTACGGCCATGGTGGTCATTATTTGCGGGGGAGGGGGCATGCCCTTTTACAATGCACAGAGGGTTACTTGTTAAAAAAAATGGACACCTTTATCCAAAATTCCATTTTACGTTTGCAAAATATTAAAAATTAATTAGATGTGATTCCCCTGGATCTTCTCCCATTTCATTCTCTGGACGTCAGTACTCTGACGTCAGTACTCTGTCGACAGTATACAAACTCTACTCTACAGCAAATCATATGTGTTTAGAATTTTTTCGAGATAAAAGTCATGAAATGTGACAAAATGCTTCTAGATTTTGCTTAATTTTTACTAACATTAGAACATTTGGATTACATAATGTTATTTATGTGTATTAATTTTTCATCGAATTACCAGTCAAACATTGTATTCGGAAAATATAAAGGTAAAGGGAATAAAAAAGTGTTCAAGTCACCACCTACAGGCAGTGCAAAACTTTCAAGCCACCCCCCCCCCACTACCCCAAATTCTTCGAATCCCCCCTGAATTTCCCAAGCTCCCTCACGGATTTTTTGAACGCAGCCTTAATATATTATATACAGACTGTGATGCCAAACCAAATATTCCTGGTTGGAAATACGTATTATCAAAGGCAAAGTAACGATGACAACTCAGGTTTATATTGCATGTGTCATCAAAAATTTATAAGTCTACTTCCCACAGTGTGTTGAATTACCCAATACTTTGTGTGTGTGTGCGTGCGTGTGTGTGTGTGTGTGTGTGTGTGTCACGGTGTGTGTGTGTGTGTGTGTGTATGGTGGAGATTAATGTTGATAATCACATTAAGGCCCGAACTTGAATTCAATTATCAACAACGCATGCTGTACACTGAAAAGGGCTATTTTACAATGCTGTACGAAGCAGAAAAATAGTGACATCTCAAAATTTGAAAAAAAAATGCTCTGGCAATGGCGTGCGAAAGATCATGAAATTTGTATATCACTTCAATTTTGTTGTTTTGAGGAGGGGCTTCACTTGTAATACCTGTTTGTTTGTTTTTTAAAACATAAATACAGAACTGCTTTTATAACGTAACTAGTTTATTGCATCCTGTCGTTTATTTTTCAATTTTTCACTATTTACAGAGCAATGCTAACAGCTCCCTTTAAATACTGATTGTGTGAATGCTCATTGTAAATAAACCGTGTTTTCCAGTGTCTATCATTGCAATGAGAACACTGCGTGAAATGAATTAATTCAAATCAGATTTTCGTTTTATAAGCTTAACTGCTTGCTAAAATCACAGGGCTTGTGCTGTAAAACGACGCGACTCCAGCGAATATGAGACAATCGGATTTTCAGGTTTATTGATTTCAACACATTACGCCAATATTATTTTTTCCACTTCTGTACATTCCTTCCTAAGTCATTAGGACCTAAAGAACCAACTTTTCCCGTTCACCTGGTGACATTTTCTCCCCCTCCCCCGCCCCAACTCCTCCACCCCCTCTCAGGAAACAAATGGCTCTCTCCTTATATGGAGCTTGGGGTGTATAAAAAACTACTAGTAACCGAAATTGGGCCAGCGTCGTATAGTGTCTTCCTAACCACTGGTAAGGCATGCCCCTTGCCTGAAAAAAAGCACCCATGTGCCTTGCATATAACTTGCAAACGAGCACTGCTACTATACTCTACGTGCAGTACGTGATAAAGTAACCGTGATACAAGCTTTAGTTGTGGTCCCACTATTCGTAACCAATGTTTACATTACTTTATTATTTTTCTTGTTTTGGACTGTCCCGATGTTTTTAAACCGAAGATTAAATCAAACTATAAAATTAGTACTTATTGTTGATTGTTCATTTGTTTCAATATTACCCATGTGGCATTGCAAATGCAAAATGGCGACTGCCGTGCGAATAAAACGCGATCTACCGTAGATTCTACGCATTCGGCATTCGGAGTGGCATTTTGGCTTTCCTCTGTGTTGATAATGGAGGGAGCAGAAACGGCTGAAACTGACAGTGACATGCTTAACCACATCATGTACTCAACAGTCACTTTTATATTCGGCGTTGCTGTTCTCATAAAATATTTCCGTAATGAACTTCGAGTAGGTGTTCGAAGCATAGCTGCAATGTTTGTACTTTTTGTAGGTGGACCTATGTGCCAGTTTGGTATCGGTGGTCACAATGGCCTGGCAATATACGTTTGTTGGTGTTTAATTACGTACATCGCACTTCCGGCCAATCATATTGACATCGATGGCAAGGCTGTTCTCATTACAGGTGAGGTCATTGTTAATTCAACATGGACCCCGTTATAGCCCTGCGTACGATGCTGTGTGTTCCGCTACAGCTAATAGCCCCGCTCACCACAGCCCTGCAAAGACCCGTACGTAGAGTTGGTGACTTCAAATCCATTTTGGACTTGACGTAAAAAGCCAAATTACTGCCGAAATTCAGCGTTCTTGGGCCCAAGTCGTATCCGTACGCAGTGTACGCTGTGTGTCAGGAACGCACACAGGGAATGCACAGCGTACACTGCGTACGTTCGCAGGGCTAGCGAGAGAGTTGCCGACATCGACGGTTATTTACGAAAAAAGAATAAAAGACTGGCATTTTTGGAAGCGATCGAGTAGCTGAGGTAGGCAGGGATACGACTTGGGCCCAAGAACGCTGATTTCGGCAGTAATTTGGCTTTTTACGTCAAGTCCAAAAATGGATTTGAAGTCACCAACTCTACGTACGGGTCTTTGCAGGGCTGTGGTGAGCGGGGCTATTAGCTGTAGCGGAACACACAGCATCGTACGCAGGGCTAGGACCCCGTCAACTTGCTGCGAAAACGAGCCCTGCCACTCCTCGACATGTTCTTTTGGGAGTGAGTGGCAAAGGCTACGGATTCGCAGCAACCCGTCAACTAGACGGTCAACGACCCTAAAATATTTGGTAACTGGTCGTTTCGGCACCAAGTCGTTTCGGCCTCCCAATTTCCGGCCCCAAGTCACTTCGGCACCGCAACCCAAGACGTTTCGGCATCCGTGTTTCGATTTTTTTCAAACTATTTAGTAATTGACTGATCCTTCATATTCGTAAGCGTGACCTTTGCGTTCTGACCAGTACTTTTATGTGCATTTTGTGTGAATTTTGCCGTGCTGTTTCGTCACCGCTTTTAAACTTTTGCCGTGTCGGCGGCTATTGATATCGATAAACTTGTGTCACAGATTTGAAAATGATATGAAGTTTTTTCTTACGGTCTCTTCCCATGTTCTCACAAAGATTAAAGCATGTAAAAGTTAGTTGACAGTCTTTTTAGTACTTTGATTTGCAACATTACGTTCCAGCACTAGTTCCCACAGGTAGCCTTCAGCGGTGCCGAAACGACTTGGGGCCTGAAATTTGGAGGCCGAAACGACTTGGTGCCGAAACGTCCAGAAACCAAATATTTTTCGCCAACGCATCCTGGCCCGCAGGCAACACCGTAGTTGCATGATAGCGCTTTTATCCCTTTCTACCACACTAAAAGCGCTATCAACTACGGCGGTGCCTGTGCCCTGGCCCTGATCAATATCATACGAAAGGTTTATTTTGGAGGTTATGCTCTCTACTACTTGTGGTGACATTCTGGGACGTCGTGAATGCAAAGCAGAAAACCAGCCCCTAAGAACTCTTCAGTCCCATGACTTTCATCGCACAGGCAAACAGACTTAAATACATACAAACATGATAAATCTGTGAAACTTGTGTAATTAAATATAAGGGACTTCATTGGGATGTATAAAATAGCCAGCAACTTGCAAAAACAACCGGCTATCAGCTAAAATTTACCAGCTGTGAAAATTTAGATTTGGTTAAAAAATCAGGACATTTTCACAAACTTTATGTGCACATCCACTACTAGTAACTGCCTGTACTTTTATTTTTGCCACCTGTAACCAAAATTTTTACATCCCTGAATGAGCTTTTTACCCGAACTAATGTGATCTTGAAGGGCTTTTTCTTTATTATCAGATAATATCGTCGAAGATGTGTATGTTTAATGGGCGTACCACAGATTAGAGAGTTCCAGGAGCATGAGACCAAAGAGGTCTAACATGGATAATATTATTGATATATCTGTCAAACGTTGCAAATTTGAACATTTTCTACCAACCCTCTTTTAATATAGAATCTAAACTTAGAAACGTCAAAGGATATAAATATTATCAATTTTATGTGATATTATCTGATTAAACAGCATGTTAGGCATTATAGCCCAGCGTACGATGCTGTGTGTTCCCAAAGTTATTCGGCCTCCTACCACGGCCCAGCTAAGGTCCATAGAAAAAGCTGGCGACATGCAGTCCCAAGCACACGAAAAACTACTTTTCTGACTATTTTCGGCTGCAATTAACTCAATTCCAATCTATACATACCCCAATAACTCAGTCGCTCACAGACTGCAAAATAATTTGCTGTCGTGACGCCCCAAACCATTAGTTTGCCGGGGATGCACGGTCAGGGTCCAGTGGCTGGCCATAATGTATCTAATAATGGTCAGCCCACTGGGCCCTTGAACATGCATCATCGGCAAACTAACAGTTTTGGGCGTCACAAGAGCAAATGTTTTTGCAGTCTGTGAGCATCTGAGTGAGAGATTCGGGTAGACATAGATCAGAATCAAGTTTATTTCGGCCGAAAATAGTCAGAAAAGTAGTTTTCCACGTGCAGTCCAAATTGGGACTGCATGTCGCTGGTTTTGTCTATGGACCTTAGCAAGCCTGTGGTTGGAGGCCGTATAACGCCGGAAACACACAGCTTTGTACGCAGGGCTAGTCGGGCATCGGCCACATCCTCATCCTTCTAATATCAGACTCTAACATAGAAGTTAGACGATATTATTGATTTTATCCAATAGTATCCAATGCATATTGGGCATCTGCCACTACCCCAATCTAATATTGGACTCTAACTTAGAAGGTAGACAATGTTATTGATTTTATCAGATGATATCTAATGAAACATTTACGTCCATCACATGATATCCGATGAAACATTACATCCAAATTGTTATTGATTTTATCAGATGATATCCGATGAAACAGTACGGTACATGCAAATTACAAATGGAAGAGAGATACCAATGTAAGTTTTACAAAATGGAAGCATGTACATAAGACAACTAATTATTTTGTAATTTTTATGACCAGGTTGTGACAGTGGGCTTGGTAATGCATTGACTCAATATTTGGATGAGAGAGGTTTTCAAGTCTTTGCTGGATGTCTTGATAAGGAGAGGAAAGGTGCAATTCAATTGGCCAGTCTATGCTCTGACAAATTAACACTATTACAATTAGACGTTACAAATGAAGAAGAAATCCAGCATGCTCTTCAAGTTGTTCAAGAAAAATTACAAGGACAAGGTGAGTTACAGTAATCTAAAATTCAAGAGCTGATGTGACAGTACCATGTGTCAAGCATAAGTTATACTTCATGATGAAGAAATTAACTAGCAAGTACTGGTATTATAGTTAGCAACAAAAAATCTTTTACCAATCAGTTGTCATTTGCATTATTGAAAAGTAAAACCATTAAATTATGACACATTCAAGAGTCTTACCCATTCAAAAATAATTGCAACTTTCAGACTATGATAATATCACATCCATTATTTTTTCATCCATATATGAATGAAATCCCTTGTTTGACTCTATTGATTTATGATACAAACACAGCAATGTACCAGCATTGTTTACAGAAGTTGTGGGTCACTTATCTACCCAGACTACTTCCTGACAATGACAACAAGCATGTGAAATCATCATTTTGTTGTTTACCTCTGACAGGTTTGTGGGGCTTGGTGAACAATGCTGGTGTGTTTTCATTCATGGACATAGAGTTAACACCGATGTGCAAGTACAGAGATCTGCTAGAAGTGAATTGTCTTGGAGTGGTGAGAATGGTTCAAGTTTTCTTACCATTGATAAGACAAACAAAAGGCAGAATTGTCAACATATCAAGCACATATGGTGAGTGAAGATTTTTCTATGAGCAGTATAGTTGTATATCGATAAATATCAGTGTGATTCAAATATAAAATTTATACGTACATATGGTGAGTGTAGATTATTCTATGAGCAGTATAGTTGTATATCAATAAATATCAGTGTGATTCAAATATAAAATTTATATGTACATATGGTGAGTGTAGATTATTCTGTTGTAGTGTCAAAACATACTCTCGAAATTCAATCTTACAAAGGGACCGACAAATATTTTGTAGGAGTGCCCCATATTTATATAAATTACACAGATCCGTCATTTTGATTGTTGTTTGATTTTGACCGTTTTTGTGTTCAAAATAGCTCTGTGTTTTATCATTTTGGACACCTAAACATGATCCAAAACATGTATGAGTAAACTTAATGGCAAATTCACCTTAGTGATGCTAATCATTGAGAGAGGCTCCGTGGGGCAGTGGTTAGTGTACCAGTCTCACTATGAGAGGGGTGAGTTCTAGACTCGATAAATCAAGATTAATTGACTCACTGTCAGAGGATGGTGAGTTCCAGACCCTATAAGTCCAGAGTAACGGACTAACTGTTAGAGGACAGTGAGTTTAAAGGTCTGGTGAAATGCCCATGTTGCAAAATCACAGAAATACAGTTGATGGTCTATAAAACAGTTACATTCATTTCTTTTTTCGTTTAGCGCGCGTGATTATGAAATATGGCAAAAGAAAAATGCAATGTGGGCGTGTCCCCTGAGCCTCTCCAGTCGACTTTTTTCGGCTTTCCGAAGTTTGCCCGACTCCGTATCTCATAACGGGAAGTAAAGTATTTCACACCTCCGTAAGCTCCCCACGGGGGGTAACTTCTAGGGTTTCCGCTTACATGATCAGGACAGTGTCCTCCTTCACTATGGGAAGACGTTCTTTTGGTGGCTGTGACAGCAGCAAGAACATGTCAACTGTAAACTTTTTCAGTGTTGAGTGTTTGAACCATAATGTGCTTGTCTCTTCTGGTTCGTACGATCGGCCACGGTCCCTCGGCTGAGCCTGCCTCGCTACTCGCTACACAGAAGGTTGGGACCGTAATGCAAATCAACTGCATGAACACCAACACTGAACGTTGTGACTGCCATTAAAATGCACTAAGTCTACAACACGGAACGTCGGGACCGCAATGCAAATCGACAGTAACTTAAAACGTAAATGAGCCGTGATTACATGTAAAATGAACTACAACACGGAAGGTTGTACCGCGATGCAAATCAGCTGCATGAACAGCAACACTGAACGTTGAGACTACCATTAAAACGAACACGTAACGTAGAGATCGCAATACAAATCATGGGTGTAGAGCCCTCCCTGATACAAATCGACAGCAACACTGAACGCGTCGTTGGGACGGCGATTAAATTGAAGAACAACGGGGAATACCGGACCGCGAGGACTGGACCGCGATGCAAATCAACCGCAACATGGAAATAAACACAGAACATATAGACCGCAATGTAAATCAACTGCAACACCGAACCTTGTTGCCTCGATTACAATGCGTATGTCTGCTATGTATAGCAAAAGTTTCAATTCTCGCGAGCAAGCGTTCCTATGCCTGCTGTACACTAGACAAAATGACGTCAAATTTATCGCGAGGGCTCGATTGCGTGTGTCAAGTTTCAATTCTCGCGAGAGCCATTTATGCATGTTGTACACTAAATGACGTCAAATCTCTCGCGAGACTTGGCTCGATTGCAAATATGTACGACGGGAAGAACGCAATAATACGGAAGTAGACACAGTTTTTGTGAATCGCCGAGAGAGAAGCGCAGATTAAACAAAAGACTAAAAAACCCATGTTTTTTCTTTATTGTACCATATTTTTTAAACAAAAATCAGTTTCACCAGTGTGGCGAATTAGGATCGATTTTTTTAGCCACTTCGGATTTCGATTCGCATTGGCGAACGAACGTGGCGAATGGGCAGCACGAACACTGAGGCTGTTTTGTTAGCGGATACCGGGCAGAGATAAGGCGGTGTTGGACCGCTATTCGATGTAAATGAACACACCTGTGACGTCACAGACGGCCAACCATGATCCCCGCTGCGGGCGTGACCTGAGTGTCGCAAAATGACCCCATGAAAGCCGCGCATAGAAATATCAAAAAAATTAACACTTGCGCGTACTTTTAGGCTGCAATTATGTTGCGAGTGTAATAGTATTGACCCCCTGGAAGATATTCAGTCACATGAACGGGACCATTTCACCAGACTTTAGACTCCAGAACAGTACCGTAGTTGTGCCCTTGAGCGTGGCACTTTACTCCTCATTGCTCCATTGGGTAGTGGGTTCTAGGTACCCTATCCTGTAACTGGACGTTACCTGTTGGATGATGGATTAATAAATAAATAAAAAAATAATTATGATGCAGTAGGTAATTTAGATTGAGTAGTGGCATAAAACTGCTACAAATGTATTTTTTCTGAATAAAAGAGATATTTCAACTTTAATACCGCAAACAATTTAGCCGTAGAAACTTGTAGGTGCTGTCCCCATTCCCATATTATCAGTACCAATTACAGTCAAACCAGTGTAATGTGGTCAAGCGCTGGTCCCACAAAATAGTGGCCATTATGTGCAGGTGCGCTTTCTGTAGAGGGTTGGCTGGTATTACATGTACCGGTAGTGTAGTGTCCGTTTTGGCATCACATGTAGGGTAGGGTTGCTGGGTTGTGGCATTACATGTAGCCTGTAGGGTAGATTGGGTTATGGCATTACATGTAGGGTAGATTGCGTTACGGCATTACATGTGGGCTCTCAGTCAAGGTCCAGCATTTACAGATCTGCATTGTACATCATGAACGCCAAAAACATGAGTGGTCGAGATTGACCACCAAAAAATGGTGGTCAAAATGAGAAAATTGGTGGTCTAGTTATTTCAAACCCTGCATGTAAGGTAGGGTTGGTTGTGGCATTGGATGGAGGATTGGTTATGGCATATCATGTGGGGTAGGGCACGGGCACTCTGTTGTTCTGAATTGATAGTCTGAATAAACTAAGCTGCTTACAGGGCTCGAAATTAAATTTCAAATGTGGTGGTCCATGTGGACCACCTGAAAAATATTTTGGTAGTCCAAATTAAAAATGTGGTGGTCCGTAATATAACAATTGTTTAAGATGGCGTGATAGGTTTGTGACGACATACATTCAAACGACAACTTCTCGCCCAAACTATGTTATATAAGTAAAACGTGCATATCACCAGAAAGCTCTTTCTATGAATTTTAATGCTGTACCATAGTTACATTTTGGTTTTTTGGGGGTCTGAAAAGGCCGAATTTGGGATATTTCACCATGAAAATTATAACCATCACCTCACATAGCCGATTGTCATTTGAACAAAGTAATCTAAAAGTTTAATATACTGTCAGCATAACTGTGTCTTAAAATTTTTGAAGACAACTTAGGTTTTTTGACAATCACCAGTCATGGTTTTGAATCATGTTTTGTTCATTACTTACGAATATTAAAATCCTTAAATGTGTTTGGAAAAATCTGAGACACGGTTTGGAGACCATCTGTACGACTTTCACCTGTGAAAATTTGGTAGACTACCTGTCATCCCTTGCTGACTTACACTATTTAGACCAAGAGAATCGTGCTAAAATGGCAAGAAAAGAAAATGGAAAAAACACAAGAAGTTTGTTTGCATTCCTTTGTTGGCATAATTTTCAAGAGCGAATAATTTTTTCGGCATATCTGATGATACTATACTGAAAACTGACCACCTTCAAAGGCCATGTCCTTAGGAAGAAATGGCATGGAAAGGATAGTTTTTCGGAGTTTTGAAGGAAAATACTCATACTAACCTATCACGCTACCTTAAGATGATTTTGAGTTGTCAGTTCACATACTCTTATGTTCAAAATTATTCCGCCAGGTATCGGCTGTTAACAATTATGATGACAAAAATCCCACTATTTGCTCCATTGAACTTGAAATTCACAATATTATTTTTCTGAACTTTATTAGTCCCCGCGGACGAAGTCCGACGGGGACTTATAGATTGGGTCCCGTCCGTGCATCCGTCCGTCCGTCCGTCCGTCCGTCCGTCCACAACAGTTTCTCAGACACTGCTGAACCAATTTTGTTCAAACTTGGCACAAAGGCATAGCACTATGACCTACAGATGCACATCGATTTATTTTGCGATACGATCCAATATGGCTGCCAGGCGGCCATTTTATTACAATTTTTTCATGTACGGAGCCATAACTCAGACATGTTTCAACCGATTTTATTCAAAGTTGATACAAGGACATTGACCAATGTCATAGATATGCACGTCAATTTGTTTTGTGATACGATCCAATATGGCCGCCAGGCGGCCATTTTATTATGATTTTTTCATGTACAGAGCCATAACTCAGGCATGTTTCAACCGATTTTATTCAAAGTTGGTACAAGGACAATGACCAATGTCATACATAGGCACATTGATTTGTTTTGTGATACGATCCAATATGGCTGCCAGGCGGCCATTTTATTACGATTTTTTCATGTACAGAGCCATAACTCAGGCATATCTCAACCGATTTTTATTCAAAGTTGGTACAAGGACATTGACCTATGTCATATATATGCATGTTGATTTGTTTTTTGATACGATCCAATATGGCCACCAGGCGGCCATTTTATTACGATTTTTTTCATGTACAGCTCCATAACTCAGACATGTTTCAACCGATTTTATTCAAAGTTTGTACAAGGACATTGACCAATGTCATAGATATGCACGTCAATTTGTTTTGTGATATGATCCAATATGGCTGCTGTGCAGCCATTTTGTTATGATTGTTTTGTGGACAGAGCCATAATTCAGGCATATCTCAACTGATTTTATTCAAAGTTGGTACAAGGACATTGACCTATGTCATACATATGCACATTGATTTGTTTTGTGATATGATCCAATATGGCCGCCATGTGGCCATTTTCTTAACGATTTTCCATGTCCTGAACCATAACTCAGACATGTATCAAGCAAATTTATTCAAAGTTGGTACAAGGACATTGACTTATAGTATACATATGTACTTCAATGTAATGTAATGAAAGGATACATATGACTTTGATTTGTTTCTCGATATGGTCCGATATGGCCACATGATGGCAATTTTGTTATGGTTTTTTTCATGTCGAGAGCCATAACTCTGGCAAGTCTCAACTGATTTTATTCAAAGTTTGTACCTGGACATTGACTTATGTCATACATATACGTGTTGATTTTTTAAACAGTAAGATCAAATATCGCTGCGTGGCGGCGATTTTGTTACGATTTTCTCATGTACTGAGCCATAACTCAGACATATTTCCACCAGTATCATTCAAAGTTGGTACAAGGAGGACCTGTAATCAAAGTACCCATTAGCAAGCGGGGACTGTGTCATCAACGATGACTTGTTATCTACTATAGAGAGTCAAAATACTTCCACTCATAAAAACCAATAGCAACCAGTAACAGAACCCGATTTGAACACTGCCTGAACACGAATGGGCCTGGGCAGCGTTTCCGTTACAATTTCAAAACTTGCGTACGATTTTACGCAACTGAGTTTTTATTTGCGTAAAATGTATTCAAAATGCGCACGGTAGGAATCAGTATCTGAAGTGAGCTGGGCAGTCTTTTCTGTAGAACTTGGGGGTTTCCTGTAATGCGCATGCTCTATTAACAAAAAACAACAACCTGGGGGCTTCAAGGTGTAGCTGAACGTTTGCCATGCCGTGATGCATGTCCCGTATATGATCGTTGAGCATACGAGCAGCCCAATGAGATCATGTTCAAAGAAAATACCTTCTGACTACGAAATTAGTGTTTTCAAAGGGCCAACAAAAAGCAGATACTGTTCAAAGTCCAGCGGGACCTCTCAAGAATGCAACCCGACAGATTCTAAATGGTCATCCGTAAACCACTTTCCAAATAACATGCGACGTAATGACCATTAACTGTATTGTGTTACCAACAACGTAGACTCGATCGATTCTCGAATTTTTTGCATCTGTAGTGCCATTGTCTGTACAGAACTGATTGACATGACGTTTTGTGATGATGAAATACAATGTTGCATAAAGTGCTGCGGTCTGCTAAAGTCTAAAATGTTGCAATATCATGATAAATGTCACTTGCAAGCAGGTGCATATGTTCTACTTTTGTCATGCATTGAACCACGTTCAGGCAATGTAGTGCGGGCTAAGTACGTCGTCTTCAAAAATTTCTGACGTAAGTGGTGGTCCATTTGGACCACCAACATTCGAATTTTGGTGGTCCAAATGAAAAAGTGGTGGTCTTTGGACGCATGACCACTGTTAATTTCGAGCCCTGGCTTATATATGTAAATACGAACTTTGATGATAACTGTGTAAGAAATTTATAACAGAATGCCGTTCAGATTGAAATGCCTACTTAGCTACAAAACCAGATCAAGGTCGGACGTGTCTACGGGAACGTCACGAGCGACCACATCGACCGTATTCTTTCGATACTAAACGTCGCGGCGGAACGACGCACGCACATATACGCGTACTATAGGTACGCGCGCGACCTGCACTGTGTCGTTTCACATAATGATATATATATACACAAGGGTATGCAAATCATTTCTGGACGATATTATTTACCGATGAAACGAGTCGAATTCCGTCGCGAAAACGACGTATGAAATTTGAAATGGCATCGTAGCACACATCAAGTTATGAAAATGATAGACATGTAGTAGATATTCGAAATATGACCGAGAATAAATGCATCGCTAATCCTGACTATGTGCGTTACAAATTGCCGTTATCCGGTAGCGACTTTGGATGTTCGAACGTCGCAAAATACGCTAATATAGCAAATGCCGTTCTGTGGTTTCGTCATGCGCAGAAGAAAGGACATATTTTTTATTTCTCTTCGTAGTAAAAACCTTCCAATATAATATTCCAAAGAAGAACATTTAATTTTTTTTCAGTTTTAGTGAAAGCCTTTCGATAGAACCCGAAAGATTATTTCAAATGTGCATTTCTTTTTACTCAGTCTGTTTGGGTCGAACGGAACGTGAACAAGCCTGGCAGGTCAAGGGTTACATTTTCACATTTTTTTTCTTTGTTTTCATTCTGTATTTTACTTTCTATCGTCAGTGAGTTACATTTTAAAAATAAAAAATGTGTTTACCATTTGCGGACGTTTCAGAGGGTAATAATATCTGTCCCCCCTGTCCCCCTTTTTTGTAACGCACATCGTCAGGTTCCATGTTCATATGAGCATACCCTTGTATATATATACACCTCTGAGGCCGGGACAGCAGACGACAGTTCAGAGGCGCTCGCGTGCATAGCTGTCGTCGCGTGCACGTTCCAGTCACCGCGCTCATGTACACGGCAGTCATAGCAACGTACCGTCGTCATTCTACGCGCTTCATGATTGCGGTAAATACGCGCTGGTAAGAACTCTGCCGTGCATGCCGCGGTGCAGAGAGACCGGGCGTGAGAAAGAATAATCAGTTAGGTGAACAAGCAGAATGCGACTGTTTCTTTTGTATTAATAATACCTCATTTTTTTTAGGCTTTTGTTTTTTTTAAATCACGATGTAAGTTCTCCAGCGGCAAACGGAAACTAAAATACGAAATCATGTTTACACGCTTATACACCATCATTTAAGAACAACAGAATGCCCGTGGGTGAATGGTTGATTGTGGCATAACATGTAGGGTAGGGTTGATTTTGGCATCACATGTAGGGTAGGGTTGATTATGGCATAACATGTAGGGTAGGGTTGATTGTGGCATAACATGTAGGGTAGGGTTGATTGTGGCATCACATGTAGGGTAGGGTTGATTGTGGCATCACATGTAGGGTAGGGTTGATTGTGGCATAACATGTATGGTAGGGTTGATTGTGGCATCACATGTAGGGTAGGGTTGATTATGGCATAACATGTAGGGTAAGGTTGATTATGGCATAACATGTATGGGCACACAGTCCATGTAGCCGACAATGAGATGCAAATGATATGCGGTCAATGTCTCCTCAACTAACTTTCAGCTGGTTCTTCACTTTCTACTATTTTATAGTATTTTTTACAAAGGCACAGACTTATTCTACCTGCAACTTAAAACTGATAGTGATTTTGTAGCTCTTTCTTTACTATTTTTCATAGTTTTTGGTAGCCGGTAACAGACACTTTGTGTTCGTGTCGGCTACATGGACGATCTGCCCATGTATGGTAGGGTTGATTGTGGCATCTCATGTGGGGTAGGGTTGATTGTGGCATAACATGTAGGGTAGGGTTGATTGTGGCATCACATGTAGGGTAAGGTTGATTATGGCATAACATGTAGGGTAGAGTTGATTGTGGCATTACTTGTATGGTGGGGTCCGTTATGGCATAACATGAACATGATCATTGTATGAGATCAGTGTAATAGGGCGCCCCCTAGTGGTGCCACGTACCACTTTCTGTTTTGGTACAACTTTTTCAGACTCTAGAGTTGAAGATGGTCTTTTGGCAAGCTTTATGTTGTTCTCTGCTATTTGCTATTTGTCCAAGATACCTCAGTTGTTATTGTTTGGTAAGCTATTCATTTACTCTGAAACATTTCAATATATCCTAAACTTGATCTGCTCTTTGCCCCACATAGATCATTTACATGGATGATTTTGTGACTGTAAAAGTCCATTTAGTATGTATATATAATGAAATTCCAGCTTTAGAATACAACTGAAAACCTATGTTTTCAGTGTTAGTTTCTTAATGTTATTAAATCACAGGAACCGTTAGCAACTTAAAGCACAAACATGTGGCCACTGACCAACTGGTAATCCGAGAGGTAGCTGCTCCACAGACAATTTCCGACATGTAAAATCTCCCTGGGACTGCCTGAAAATGACCACTGAGATAGGTTTGACCGTACATCATTGAGAACAATAGCATTGATCACTGGGACTGACTGAAAGTGACCACTGGAGACAGGTGTGACTGTACATTATTGAGAACTGTACATTATTGAGAACAATAACATTGATACTATGGATTGGTATTTCACTGGGACTGACATAAGAAAATACTTTTTGAATTCCTTCAGTAGTTTTTCCTTGTTATTTTCGACTTTTCAAGAAATTTTAAAAATTTTCATTCACTACAATGTAGACAACTTTAGAAAGTTTTGCAAATAACAGCAGGTTGATATTGTACACAGATCAGAATCTTTCAGCTTGATGTTACATTTTTAGACCATTAATTATTGACATGACTTTTTGTTTCTAGGGAGAGTTCCATTGATGGGTATGAGTGCATATAATATTTCTAAAGCTGGTGTAGAGATCTTTACCGATGTACTGCGACAAGAAATGAAAAAATGGCAAATCAAGGTATCAGTTGTCCAGCCATATGGGTTTTTAACAGGTGAGAATTAACATGAATATGTCAGCCCTTTTAGTACTTGTGTTATTAATGGTATTTTAAAGAAGTTCAATTTTAGGAAAATGGTTAAAATGATATACAGGTTTATTTTGGCTGAGAATGACCATGACAGTTTTTTTCATCAAGGACATTTTATTTGGTGTACTGCAGTCTGAATGCACTAAGTACTTTCATACACTCAGACATGTTAGCTGCCATCGGAAATTTTCTGCTAACGCTACTTCAGACGAAAATTTTTAATTGTGAGTGTCTGTTGAAAAAATCCCTTTTAGCTCACTTTTGATGTATGCAATATGATATGCTCAGTCAACAGCGTCCGTATGTATGTATGTATGTATGTCTGTCTGTGTGCATGTATCAGTATGTACCTGTATGTCCCTCCACATCAAAATCTTGAAAACTGCAGCACCATTGTAGTATGTATGTATGTATGTATGTATGTATGTATGTATGTATGTATGTATGTTTGTATGTACGTATGTATGTACGTATGTATGTATGTACGTACGGTATGTATCCACATATGTACCTATGTACATATGCATGCATGTATGTACACTCAGTTTTCTCAGAAACAGTGGTACTTGTCAGCTAGAAATTTGGTGTGTTCATGTATGCTTGGTCAAGGATAGGGTTTCTAATATCTTAATGTCATGGCTCCAAAAATATGCAAATGAGCTCAATAGATGCAGAAATGATAAACAATTCTAAATGCTAAACCTACCAAACCTTGACCTATGAAATTTTGCAAAATTAGTTTTACTTCAAGCCAAGTTGATCACATGACTGATATGGAAATGAGTGAAATAAAAGTAAATATTTGTCAAAATTGTTAACTTAGAAACTACTTTCTCTATGACTTTGAAGTTGTTTGGAAAGCATTCTATTTTGATGCAGATTTACATTGGTTCACAGCGTTTCCGTTACAATTTCAAAACTTGCGTACGATTTTACGCAACTGAGTTTTTATTTGCGTAAAATGTATTCAAAATGCGTACGGTAGGAATCAGTATCTGAAGTGAGCTGGGCAGTCTTTTCTGTAGAACTTGGGGGTTTCCTGTATACGCATGCTCTATTAACAAAAAACAACAACCTGGGGGCTTCAAGGTGTAGCTGAACGTTTGCAATGCGGTTATGCATGTCCCGTATATGATCGTTGAGCAGCCCAATGAGTTCATGTTCAAAGAAAATACCTTCTGACTACGAAATTTGTGTTTTTCAAAGGGCCAACAAAAAGTAGATACCATTCAAAGTCCAGCGGGACCTCTCAAGAATGCAACCCGACAGAGTCTAAATGGTCACCCGTAAACACTTTCCAAATAACATGCGACGTAATGACCATTAACTGTATTGTGTTACCAACAACATGGGTTACATCCATGCCAACAACCAACAACGTAGACTCGATCAATTCTCGAATTTTTTGCATCTGTAGTGCCATTGTCTGTACAGAACTGATTGACATGACGTTTTGTGATGATGAAATACAATGTTGCATAAAGTGCTGCGGTCTGCTAAAGTCTAAAATGTTGCAATATCATGATAAATGTCACTTGCAAGCAGGTCACATGTTCTATTTTTGTCCTTCATTGAACCACGTTCAGGCAATGTAGTGCAGGCCAAGTACATCCGTGTCATGGGCCGGCATTTCTCAATGCATATAAGTTTACGCAGTCATTTTTAGTCCCCACGGACATCGTCCGGGAGGACTTATAGGTTTTGTCATGTCCGTCTGTCCGTCCGTGCGTCCGTCCGTGCGTCCGTTCACGCAGATATCTCAGAGATGCCTGGAGCGATTTCATTCAAACTTGGTACAAGGATTACTTCATATGTCATACAGATGCACGTCAATTTGTTTTCTGATACAATCCAATATGGCCGCCAGGTGGCCATTTTATTATGATTCTTTCATGTACAGAGCCGTAATTCAGGCATGTTTCAACTGATTTTATTCAAAGTTGGTACAAGGACATTGACCAATGTCATAGATATGCACGTCAATTCTTTTTGTGATACGATCCAATATGGCCGCCGTGCGGCCATTTTGTTACGATTTTTTCATGTACAGAGCCATAACTCAGGCATATCTCAACCAATTTCATTCAAAATTGGTACAAGGACATTGACCTATGTCATACATATGCACATCAATTTGTTTTGTGATACGATCCAATATGGCCGCCAGGCGGCCATTTTATTACGATTTTTTCATGTACAGAGCCATAACTCAGGCATGTTTCTACAGATTTTATTCAAAGTTGGTACAAGGACATTGACCTATGTCATACATATGCACATCAATTTGTTTTGTGATACAATCCAATATGGCCGCCAGGCGGCCATTTTATTACGATTTTTTCATGTACAGAGCCATAACTCAGGCATGTTTCTACAGATTTTATTCAAAGTTGGTACAAGGACATTGACCAATGTCATAGCTATGCACATCAATTTTTTTTGTGATACGATCCAATATGGCCGCCGTGCGGCCATTTTGTTACGATTTTTTCATGTACAGAGCCATAACTCAGGCATATCACAACCAATTTTATTCAAAGTTGGTACAAGGACATCAACCTATGTCATACACATGCACATTGACTTGTTTTGTGATATGATCCAATATGGCCACCCGTGTGGCCATTTTATTACTTTTTTTCATGTCCAGAACCATAACTCAGACATGTATCAAGCAAATTTATTCAAAGTTTGTACAAGGAGATTGACCAATGTCATACATATGCATGTTAATTTGTTTTGTGATACGATCCAATATGGCTACTGTGCGGCCATTTTGTTATGATTTTTTCATGTACAAAGCCATAACTCAGGCATATTTCAACCAATTTTAATCAAAGTTGGTACAAGGACATTGACCTACCATATGTCATACATATGCACATTGATTTGTTTTGTGATTCGATCCATTATGGCCACCATGTGGCCATTTTATTATGATTTTTCATGTCCTGAACTACAACTCTGACATGTATCAAGCGAATTTATTCAAAAGTATTTTTATCACAGACCTAATGAAGAGGACTCTATCCTCTCTGAGGACCTGTAATCAAAGCACCCATTAACAAGTGGGGACTGTGTCATCAACGATGACTTGTTTTGTGTATTTCCGAACAATTTTGCGTAAAATACGCAGGATTTTGCGTTAACGGAAACACTGGGTTCAAACCAATTTGATCTCATGACCACCAAGCAAATAAACAAATATTATACTAAAAATGGTGAAAAATTACATACATTGTACTCCGAAAATACTTTCCCAGTGACTGTCACATTTGCATCATAATATTGCTAACTAAGCTAGGGAATGTTTAAATACAGGTGTATAAAAACCTCCATTGCAATGGCTTTGGATGATAAGCACCCTCTAAAATTGGCAAATCTCAAATTTTAAGTCCCTAGACCCTGAAATAATTAAAAAAGATCATGTTATATGTTTTAGTAGTATGACTTTAGTTGGTATTAATTTTGGATAGATTTAAAGTTCACTTGCAAGTAACGAGAGTGATTGTACACCAGTGGTCAATACATGTTGATAAGCCAAGAACAGGGTGTTTATACCGGATGATGAAAAGCATTGTGCGTGACGTTGAAAGAAAAGTCATATTTACTGATGCTTTAAGCAAATAAAACTTGCATCAATTTGTCAGTGAAACAGATCACTAAACAGACATTGTTTATTGTTTATAAATTTTATTGTGTATGTTTTTCCCTTGACAGCTTGCACGGCGCGTGACAAAATGGAGACAGCATACCAAGCCATGATGAATGACCTCTCACCCCAAATGAAGCAACTTTATGGAACTCAGTACTTTAAGATGTATTACAGGGAAATAGTACAACAAGAAGGCCGTACTCTGCGATCTACAGAATCGCTTTCTGAAGATAGTCGTTTTCTGTGTCGATGTGTTCGTGATGCGTTATTATCAAAACGCCCCCAAGCTAGGTATCCCGAAGGACCAGGGGCTAGACTAGCAATGATTTTAGCAGATCATCTCCCAGATACAGTCTTGGATTTTTCTTTACCATACCTTTTACCAGCCTGGGCTAGAATACAGCCATCCAGACTTTGATGTAGGTTTAGGAACTCAAAGTGGAGAGAGTTGACAGAAATTGGAAACTGAAAATCCATTCATTGCAAAAATAAGTTAGAAGTGTTCAGACTAGTGTTGTTTCCTATTTCATACATTTCTCTATTTGAAAACTAATTTATTACCTTCAGTGGTGCAGACACTTACTCAGTGTTATTCGCTATGTACCAAAAAAACTGGTAAATGTTAGTTGGAATGGCCAGGCTGTTTAGTGTATCTGACATACACTGTGGCCCTGCTGATCTATCAGTACAAATTAACTCTATCCTGCCTTTCATAACAAACAAATACAAATATACCCCAAGCTAGGGGTGCGTTTGCATTTATTCATTGTAAAAGGCACTCTTAAACAAACTGTAATTTATACCATTAGGAAAATGGGGCCCAGTTTTGTTAATGTGTCTGAGGTATTTTACTGGAGTTCCCGTCCATAGGAGCTTTCAAAATACATACAACCTATTTGGCTCACCATAGCAAGAACAGTCAAATTCATCTGTATTTCGCAGATTGATGATATTACTTGCATTTGTGTCACAATGTTTCTTTTCATCCTAATTTCAGTGTAAACTTGCAGCTTTACTATTGAAAGTAATTCAGTGTTTTCTCCAGAATGTGTATTTGTGTGAATCTCCAATCTGATGAAATCTCCCTTAAAATAATCACAACATATGTCATGCCCCCAATATTGATATCCATGCCCCGAATATTGATATCCACAGAGTATTGATTGTGGCAATCTGTGCAATTATTGCTGCCTATGATGTACATATAACATCACATTGTTGATTTAACCCATTAAGTAATCTGCTGAGAAGTGTCTTCATGTGAAAAACAGTGTTTGAACTTATGTGAATGAAGTCTGAATGATTTGTGTACGCTGAAAATGTAACAAACGTTAACAGGACTGAAAAGAGCAAGAAACGGTATGCTGTCTGTAATTTGATATTTGATCAACACAATGACCTGACTTTACTAATACCTTGAAAAACTAATTTGCATAACCTTAATTTGCATAATTTATCATGGTCACCTTTCATCAGAATCATCCCAAATTTTCAATATACCTCCACCCCCTTTGAGAGAAACCTGGAGAAAACACTGATGTATTTATTGTGGAGACAGGAATTACAGTGGGTTTCAATTTGGTACCATAACTCTGTATGAGAGACAGATACATTGTATGTACAATATAAACGATTAGCTTGGGTATCACCACACATTTCAAAGTCACTGACTCATTGATTAGTTACAGTAAACCAGCATGGGGCAACTCTGTCTGGACCGATAGCTGAACAGTTGGTTGCATTTAATTTACAATGTATTTAGTAACATTTGCAGAAGAAATTTATAAGATGTTTTTGAAGCTAAAACTCGATCTCTCGCACACACAGTAGTTGCACCCAATTGAAACCCACTGTAATACGAGGTAACATTATAATGAAAGTGTGAATAATGAGATGAACACTGTCTCTATGCATTGGATATTAATATTCATTGACTTCTAAATCATACTCAATTTGCCACAGTGAATGACAATTACAATAAAATTAACTGGTAACAATGTATTGGCCTGCCACTTTGTTCTTGTGTGTCACAAGCTGTAATGATATGTAACAACTTGTTACAATTTGTGGCAATTCGTGACTTGTTGTAGTTTGTGACAACTTGATACAGTTTGTGACAACTTGTTACAATTTGTGACAACTTGTTACAATTTGTGACAACTGGTTACAATTTTTGACAACTTGTTACAATTTTTGACAACTCCTTACAATTTGTGACAGCCTGTCCAGAAACAGGATTCTGCTTTCAGCTTGATTTAATGTTAAAAAACGCAGAACGTGCAATCATCAAAAAATGCTGTAAAACCACCCTGACCATGACAATTTTAAAAAGCATAAGATAGTCTTCACAGTGGGCAGCTTACCTTGTACTCATCAATTGTATGTGAGAAACAACTTCATTCAATTTTCAGTAATTTATAAAATGTATTCCACTGATGTGTAAAGTTACGCCATCAGGTAAATCCTTGACGTTTTCCAAAGAGATCAATAAATGATACTTCATTTTCATCTCTACGTTATGATATGATCTTTTCTGTTTCACTTCAAAATCTCAATAGCACAATAAAATTATAGTTTTTGTTGAATTTAAGACAAATGCACAGGATCAGAGCATACTAAATCCAAGTAGATTTTTCTATTTCCATAGTAACCATGGCAAATGGACATTGTCAAGATCACAACTCCAAAGATTCCAGCAAGGCTCATCCTAAAAAAATTCATGAGGAAAACAACTTGAGGTACTTTCTGACATTACACTTTTTCATTCTTTGGCAAGCCAATCCAACATAATGTTTTAGCATTAGACAATTTCGATTCTTGTTCAGTGTTGGGGATCATCATGATCGTTGTGTTTTATGAATGCAGAACACAAAGGACTGGAAATGTACCGGTAAATGACAAATTTTAAATATTTTTGCTGGGTTCTGAGCTATTTTCTTCTTTTCATTAAAGTCTGTCAAAATGCCCAGTTAGTATGACATGTAGACAGCCTTTATACAGCTATATATTCTGAACTGTGTTTGGAAAAATCACAAATTTCTTGACATATACAACCTTCCTTAATCCTTGCCCATAATGCAAGTGTGTATGCTATGTATCCTTTATGTTGATAATACTTGGTCCTGGACGCAATTCATGTTTGACTACGATTCCTTAATATTTGATTCTGCTTCATCCTCTTTTCATGCTGCAACTGTGGAGGAAATACCTATTAATGGCATTAACACTTATTAATGGCATAAACACAAATGTTGATGTAATTAATAGCGTAATGGCAATAATTACCCCTGCAGATGGGTATACTGTACACGCAGTTTTGGTACAATTTGCTCCATGTAGCATCATTTTCAGAAAATGACTCCGAAAACTCCAAGAGATGACAAATCTATGGCTTTCAGCTTTGCCTTCTATGTGTACACATGCACACACATACATTCATTGCTTCGCGTCGATAAAGTTTGTGTGCAATGTGTGATAGTGAGCATACGAGCATGAGTGCTTTGCGAACTCTACAGTGTGTGGAGGGGTCGCAGTCTGAAAAATTGGAAAGACTTAGTTTGGTTATTGAACCATCTTTTTGAGAGTGGGGATTTGGCTGAGTGGCTTTGTCTGTTGCTTCTCCGCTAGGTGACTGGGTACCGTTTGTTGTGCGTTTGAACATGATTGAAACCAACGTATTTCATATGGTTCACTACCATGACAAATTACCATATACACTCACTACACCGCATTGATAGTCTTTAGAAATATTACATCATTATCATATAATTATGAAATATGAATACTTTTAATAAAACCATTTTGGTATTACACTAAACAAAAATAGCAAACCGTTCTGGAAGTATATAAAATAAAAAAAAAATGAGATAGTATTGGTACAGCTCCACTAAAGCAGAAAGGTCGTTTGATCAGTGATAATACATCGAAAGCCAAAAAATTTATCAAGTAATTTAGCTCAATCTTCACTACGGATTCTCAAGACATACAATCAATGATAAATAGGATGAAATCATCCCTACCAGATTTGATTATAAAAAAAGGTGTGGAGAAACTACTGAAAAACATAAATAACATCTAAACTACTTGAACCACAGGGCACTCAGGAAAGAAACAAACAAATAAACCCCAAAAAATAAACATACAAACATACAAATACAAAAATAAATAATAAACAGAGACAAACATAAACAAATAGATAAATAAACAAACATACAATATCACAGAACGTTGGATAAATAAACATACAAACAAATAAACAGACAAATGTATACACTCATGCATATATATATACATGTATATACATTCAGATTCAGATTCACTAGGGTGGAGCTTCTTTCCGCTCTGCAATACTTTATTATGGTATCCAGGGGCAGCAAAATTCTTTTAATTTTGCATGTCACAATTTTAGACAGAAATAATATGGTTGCGCTAAAAATGAACCACACTATAATTTGTGGAAGAGGTGAAAGTCACTTTGGTTTTGGTACACTGTACATTTAATTTATCACATGTCTGTCAAGTGTTTATTTGCCTAACTGCCAATATATGTTGCCTAACTAAGCCACCAATACATGCATGCTGACATCAATTTATTTTCCTAACTTTGCTAAACCTTAACCAGATTATTATTTAAAAGTAGTACAGGAAATGTACGATCAACACAAAATGAACACTTCTGAATACATCTCAATTCAAGGAACAGACATGCTAAACATCAAAGTGATCAAAAAGTGGTTTTAAGGAAAAGTTTAAAGGATACAGGCGTCGGAACTGCGCTCGAAGGTCGTATGGGACCCATACGACCAATGTAAATACTGTATCCAAGGTACGATGGTGATTGATGAAACGTGTCTGTCATAATCTACATCGTATAATTTAAAAGTTGCAGCTATTATGATGAGGTGCATCTTGATATCGTGCACGAAATACATTGTTTGTAAACAAGAAACTTGTACAGGCGCAGTTCTGACGACCGTTTCCCTTTAAAATATTGATTTTGACCAAAACGTCAAAAAAGGAATCGTCTGGAGATTCTTGCCTGACTGAACATCCGATCCATCAAATTTTTAAAAAGTTACTGAACGGGTTTTTGATATTCTTCTACGTATACAGGATACAGCATATGCAAAGTAACGGCATTAGTCTGTTGGACCTGCACTCCCCTTGAAAGTGAAAGATTCAATTGCCGAAACTTTTCTCAATAAGCTTTCGACTGCTCTCTTATATAATATGGAATAAAAATTAGGAGTCACCGGGCAACTTTAGTATTTAAACAATACACCTATAATATGCATCGATATTTGAAACTTAAAAGGATAGCCACAAAACAACAATTTTGAATGTGAAAAAACTAAGACGGTGAAACGTTTTCTTACTCCAAGAGCCTTAAAATGAACCTCCCAAATGGTAGATCAGAAAAGAATTGTAAAAGTTTGAGTCCCTAATACCTTTCCCCTAGATGCATTCAACTTGAAAAAGTACCAGGGACTAAAAATTACTGGATGGGGCACTCATAAAGCCATATGCGACACGTACAATATAAATAACGTGGCTTTGCACAGACACAGGATTAAGACGTGACAAATAAAGCCCTAAAGACACTCTATTGTTTTGATAATGGATGACTATAAATAAATCTGTTCACTGAACGTCAACATTTCATTTCGATCAATGTGTACCTTGTTGGTACCACACGTAAGAGTGCAGAACTAAAATATTGTCATGTGCAAAATTCTGTACTGTCATTCAACCAATAACGATGGGATAAACACTGAAATGTTCAAAATGAATACATCTATAAGCATAGTCCGTGTATTTATAGGTCCTGGTAGAAACACCATGGAGAAATCACGAAATCTCTCGTAGCTATGCGGCTCTCGGATTGGTTTGCAGAACAATATTAGTTTCTTGGTCCGTCATTGTACACCTTTGTTTTTACATGGGACCGTATGTTGGTCCATGCATCTTCCTGCAAACTGCATCCCTAAACCTACACAGATACACTGTGTAGTAACTCTCGCCTTAGACTGAATCTGGACAATGGTGTCACGCGTATGTTTTTCCATGTATCATGAACTAAATACGGGTTTCCAGAGGGTTGTTTACGTAAGCAGAGATTACAATGTGTAAAGTATGACTTTATTATTCAGAATCATAATTTACTAATAATCATAATTATATAAACAATGGGGTTTCAAATGGTGTTTACACAAAGTAGACGACATTGTTTGTAAAAGGTTTTAATATTCTGTAACATTCATATTAATAATGTATTAATATTCATGATTCATTTTTGATAATAGTAGGAAAAATCATCACAAATAATGCCTAATTGGCCTGTGACTGTTCCAGCGACCTCGCTAGCTCCACAGCCTGTGGTTGCAACCTCTGTAGAGGCCCACAGACCAGCGATGGCTAATTGTGTGTCTAATGAATCAGCGCTAGTGCCTCAACACTGCCTCTAACGAGAGATGCTCCTCATGACGCCAGGAATGTCCAACCAGTTAGTAAACCAGCTGCTGGTGAGGTAAGCATATTCCGTACATAGTTTGGTTTTTATATGATTGAGGACAACCCCCTGCAGTTTTTTATTACATTTGGTATTGCCCAAATTGATAAACGTGTGTGTCCAACTTGTAAGGTTAACGAGATTCAAAGTTTTTTTTTCTCTCGCCGTCTATGGAACACTGTGTCGAAACGTAGTCAAGGCGTTTATTTTACCGCCTATGGAAGACTGTGGATATATTAAAAAAACCACATAAAACAAACGAAAAAGAAATCAAAAAGAGAAGAAAAGAAACTAAAAACAAAACAAAACTGAGATTCTTACAGACGACATATGATGACTTGGAAAAATCTGCAGTAGTTGCATCTGTTGAGGAAGCATTGCAAAAAGTGATGGAGCTAGCCAGCACGGCATCCTTGGCATCCAGAACACAGTTGATACCCGCTCTCAGAATTTTGGTCGACAGGGCGACGAAAGTAGCTCAACCAAAACTTCCCCGGTTCAGAGCGGTCTCAGCCCAATTCGAAACAAAATGATTTCGGTGCGAGAGCTGGTCATCTGATTGCGCTACTATTGGGAAATAAGGAGGAAGAAGAAATGTCTTCTAAAGTTACTAAATTCCTCGACCGTACTTCCACCTCAAACCTCTATTTTCCTTATCGTCCCCGACGCAACCGTAATATGGCAGATATGAAATGTTTTGTGTGTGGACAACCCGGACACTTTGCAATAGACTACCCTGCGGGAAAAAGTGATTTGTGTATTGTACTTTATTTTGTGAAAGCAGAATCTTTACAATAAAGCAGCAGCAGTATATAAGTCTTCTTATATGTTTTGATATTACGGTCACAACTAGAGTTCCTCTAGACGGGGAGAGTGATTAGCAAAGCCTTTTGCCTTATGGCACCCTGACGTTCACAGGTCCTGTCTCAGGTGCAGCCAAAGGAGCTATTCATCGAAAAAGCCATTCCGACAGCAATTTTTGAGGGCAGGGGAAATTTTAATTTTGCCAGGGCAGGGGACATATTTTTAGCTGGCAGGGGAGCAAATTTTAGTTTTTATGTCGGGCAGGGCAGATATTGGTTGATTGTCCTGGGGACAGGGATTGGCGAAAACGAGGAGAGTGGAAGGGGACAGGGGAATTTCAGCTATGGTGTTTCCGGGGATGCGGACACATGGCAAGTACTTATACCTTTTAAAGGTTACCCAGACTACTTGGCCTATCGATTGACCTCACATCTCACTCTATGTACTGCGAGATGGAAACCAAATACAAGGCCACTGCAGTATGTGTCTGCATAGGAATGTTAATTTTCAGGGGAAATTTTTTCTCAGGGCAGGAGAAAATCGACAGTTTTTTTTTCATCACAGGGTAGGGTAGCTTCATGTCTGCAGGGGAAATGGAATGACAAAATTTTGAGGGGAATGTTTTCCATGGCAGGGGAAATCGGCAAGTTTTTTTCGCTACAGGGCAGGGGAGCTTCAAACATTCACAGTGGGGAGGGGAAACAGGCGAAAATATGTGGGGAGCGGGTAAAAATGAAATTTGAGTGCGGCAGGGTAAGTCGAAAAATTTTTAGTGGGAGGGCAAATTATGAACAGCTAATTAATTACCCTCTAGACTTAAAATTAGTTTACACAGACATAATGAGCTGCGTCATGAACAGAGGAACGAGCACAGGCTATTTTGATATACACAGGGGAGTAAGACAGGGTGACCCTATCTCTCCGATGCTCTTCATCCTCGCTCTTGAAATTTTTCTTATTCTGATAATTTTGTTACTGGAATCACCCTGGGGACGAGATTCTTAAAAATATTTCATATTCAGATGATTTGACCTGTTTTCTGAATGATCTTACCTCTGCCACTAATGTATTCAAACTGTTGAATGAGTTTAAATCAGTTTCTGGGTTAACAGTAAATAAGGACAAATGTGAGGCATTATGGTTGGGCTGGCGTAAACGTAAAACTAAACCTCTACATGTAAAATGACCTGATGGATGCATTAAGATATGTGGCATCTTTATTTCGTATGATAAAAATTATGCTACTAAACTAAATTTTGCTGGTCCAACAGAAAATCTAAGTAAATCACTTAATTTCTGGAAAATGAGGGATCTTACATTACATGGCAAAGTCCAGGTTGTGAAAACTCTGGGAATTTCACGCTTGATTTATGTGCTAAATCTAACAGAGCCTCACACAGACCTCTTAAAGCAAATAGAACGACTTCTCTTTTCATTTTTGTGGAAGGGAACAGAGAAAATTTCTAGAAAAACTATGATAGGTACAGTGGCAGAGGGAGGACTTGGAATGCCAGATATTTTTTCCATACACAAAGCACAGAGGATTAACTGGGTTCGACGTCTTTTTGATAAGGATATTACACATCCATGGAAAAGAATTTTTCAAGACAAACTAAAACCTGTGGGTAAAATTGATCTTCTTCTAAAATGTAACTTCAGAGTGAACTCCCTTCCTGTACAATTGTCAATCTTTGAGAAAAGTTTGCGTAACAATCGGTTAGAAATCAATAGCTTTTCAGAAACTGATACACATTACTTGAACCGATGCATTTGGAACAATCACCAAATTCTCATTGGTGGAAAAAGCATTTTCTATAAAGAATTTGCAGATGCTGGATTCAAGTACATAGGTCAAATGTTGACAGAAGAGTTCATCTCAAGACATTACTGACTCTGGTGTACCACAACATTCATTTTTGAAATGGTATGGGATTGTGCACTCCATTCCTATGGAATGGAAAACAAATGTGAATCCAAATGACTTTACAGCTTTGCAACGTGATGATGACGAGGTCAATATTTTGTTCCCTGGTGCTTCATATATCCTATTACAATGTAAGACAAATGTCATAACACCAAAGTTAGTTGACAAACGTTTTATACCACCAAAAGCCAAACTGTACTTCAATAGCATCCTTAATACTATCGTGCATGCCTGGGAAACACTTATTTACTGCCACAGAAACTTACAATTTATACCAAACTGAGAGACTTTCAGTGGAAGGTTTTACACAACATTTTACCAACAAATATTAAATTACACAAAATGTTTCTGCAATGGTGGTATCTCCTGCCTGCACATTTTGTGGTGTAGAAAATGAGACTTTATTACATCTATATTGTATTGTGTGATGATCACTCAGTTTTGGCAAACCATTTGCCGTAGATGGGGTAAGTATTTGAAATGTAGATTTCCTATACCTGCAGAGACTATTCTATTGAGAGACCCCATGTTGACTACATTATCAAACTTTCTTCTTCTAGCTGCAAAACGGTACATTTATTTATGTAGATGTGACAAAAAAGACCTTTCATTTATTGCTTTTAGAACATTCATAAGTAACCTACAAAGAATTGAACTGTACATTGCCAAACGAAAGGGGGCCGTCAGAAAACATGAAAAGAAACGGGGTGACATCACCCAGCTTCTAGACCCATAAGAGGATATTTCTTTATGCCAACAATTTTATTAGAATAGACTTTTCACTTTTACAGAGATGTAAACTAAAAAGTTTGTTTTCTTTTCAACTATGACAGCAATAAAAAAACATTAAAAAAAAGGTGCATTGTTCGTTGGCTGCGCCTGCTGTCTGGGGGTTCCCTCTGATGCACACGTATTGTTTTGCTTGACACTTTCACATGGGTTACGTAAAAGGGTGCCTCCAGACCTAAGCCTGCCAAAGCCCCGAATCTCCTTGAAGTGGTTAGTGGAAACTTAAAAGAGTCCCCTCGGCACCTTAGCTTCAGGAACGCTGAACAATTTAGATCTGGGATAATTCACAATCATCTAGATGTATGGCGAAATATTACTTTCTCCCTTGATAATGGACATATGATCATGAACTGCCTAACAAATGGTGTAAGCGCCTCTCAACATTTTACCCAATTCAAGGGCCAATTTAAACGGTTGAGTCATGACCACGAAATCCCACAACCGAGAATTTTTCAGAACAATCAGAGTTGTGCACGATTTGGAAAATTTATATCCACAACCTTGGAGCAGAGATTAGAATCTGGCGCCAATTGGAACACGGTTGGAAGTAAATTGGGATATACTATATTCAATACTATAGCAAGAACAACTATACATTGCATAAAACATTGCATCAATATCAATATACGTTATTGTCTTTGAACTCTTTCACGTCTTCTCCGTATGTAGATACTCCCGTCTTCAGCGATCTTTCTCAGTCCAAAGGTAGCAATGGTTGGTGAGGAGACATTGCCAAACAGGTATACATTCGTGGGGTCGTTGTCTTGAACAAAGAAGCGCAGTCTCTGCGTTCTTTGTTGACGTGGAAGCTGTGAAACATTTTGTTCATAATGTCACCCAGTACTGCTGTCTGTTCGCGTCGGAATCGTAGCAGGATACCGAGGATGCTGTATATATAAATTCTCAAGGATTTTTATGGAGTTTCTTCACACAACTCATTTAGTTTATTTTCATTCATCATAAACTTAGCAATGTAATCCCCGGGCTAAGTTTGTAAAATGTGATTCTCCCCTGGAACAGGTTTTTAAAATGTTACTCTCCCCGAGATTCCGCCAACTCACCCGGTCGTAGTAACTGAAGGCTCCCTTAAGAGAATATACAATTTTGATTCGTTTTTTGCCATTAAATAATACACTAGGAAATGTAGTCTAGAATACACATAAAAACAGACAGTGAAAAATATATACAGATCATAAAAGACACTCGATATTTAAAAGAATTAAACAAATTATGAGAAACACTGAAATAACATACATTTAATATAAATATATTAAAATAGCAGGAGTTAAAATAAAATCTGACGATTACCTCAAAGCCCAGCTAAAACAAAGCAAGAAATGTGAAGTGTGATCTAAAAGCATTTGAATGGCTTGAGAGTGAAAACTATGTGACACTGGTCTTTCATTCTCGATAACGCCAGTGTGAGGGATGCAATCGAAATAATGTTATGGAAGGGTGAGGAGTGTCTGTAACAATGTGTTACGTCTGGGTGTTGCTCTGTCACCCTTCAAGATAGATTAAATCTGTGTCAATGGTTCTACTCCGAAATAAAAATGATATACGATGCGTCTACACTGACACAGTATCTGCGTGAGTTTGTGCACATACTGAAGCCATTAGTTTGGATATCGGTACCTGCTAAAGCCAGGGCTACAGCACATGCGCTTCTACAAGTGTGAGGTGTCTCACCATCATCCAAATTTAATTCCTGCAAATAAACTTGAGAGGACAGCGGTTTTTGCTCAATCTCTCCACTGGGGGTTGTCGGAAGGAACACGTGACCTGTACTCAAATCGAGACCAATATTCCTTGCTGAACAAATGTATTGTTCTATCGTGTTTAATCCTATATATGGTCAACGGGCGTTCCTTGGTATTCAAAATGCCCATGTGAGGGCGCTGTTTTTAAAAAGCGGCCACCCGCTTAAAATCTGTGATTGGTCAGATTTTCTCTTTCCATGGTAACTGTTGCAAAATTGGAACAGGTGACAATATACCTTTAACAGGGCATAGAAAAATGTCTGCACGCGCGGTACAGCGCGTTGTAGAAACATGTTCGATGAGACCCCCCCTCTGAGCGTCTTGCCAAACGTGTTATAATAATCCTGAATTGTCTGGGAAACGCAAAATCTTCTGCGTTTTAACATTCCCCACATCCCCGGCTCTATCGCCTGAGAAGAATAACGCTTTGAAAAAAGCTAGATCCTTGGCAAAAATGTGTAACTGGACTGGAGACTGAGTGTGCTGCATCTTATTACATGTAAGAATGTGGTGAAACAATGACTGTAACTTCTGTAAGAAAAGTGGCGGTGCTTGTCTATATAGGCGTCACGTGAGCTTTATCCTGTTCCTCTACCTATCCATCATAAATTCGTCGGCTGGATTCTGATCGAATATTCATTATATACGACGAGGTAAAAGGGTTTCATTTTAGAAGTCATACTTTTAAGTGTAGTAGCTCTCAATCTTTTAGGGCATTAGCAGTTAGATATGCCAGGATGTCCAAAATATGAGCAGGTATCAACATGTTATCCTTGTATGTTAAAAAACGGACGACATCTTCTGGGCTCGCCATTAACACTTGTTTTGGTGTAGGCAGCGAGGTTAGAAATTCTATAAATTGATGTATCAAACGATTTTTTTGTCTTCATATACTGATTTTGTTCCCAACAAACTGTGCCAACGTTCATCAATTGCTTCCAAATGTGGCTATACACCTCCCACTGGTGGTTTTGCTGTTATTGTAACAGCTTTAACAAAATTTCGCTTGACATAATAAAAAATAATCTTTAGACTGTATGGACATTGTACCACGTTGAGTCTGCTAAAAGTCTTGCCGATGCCCCCTCTCGAGATTTAAATCATACGAACACATTGTCACGTCAGGCATGGAAACATATTGAGAGAAAATTTGGCCCAGACAATATTGATGCCATGACGTGCAGTTCGAACGCCAAAGTTCCAAGATTTGTGTCTCCATTTCTTCATACTGACTCTGTTGGTGTAAATTTCTTCAGTCACACAAATTTAACCCAGACGATGTGCTGTACGTATATCCCCCATTCAGACTTGTTCACCCTGTTTTAAACACGCAGTAGAATACAAACTTAATTCTACTGTTGTCGTACCGAAACGGGTGTTTCTAGACCCTTTCTGGATATCTATCCAGCGTCATGCTAGATCAGTCGAACCAATTGGTCAAAAAAGACAGACTGGAATAATTATTGTGTTATCGCGCAATGGATATGTTGACTTTACGCTACCATTTGTACGATCAGGCTATGGATATGCTGACTTTACGCTGCCATTTGTACCATCACGCTATGGATATGCTGACTTTACGCTGCCATGTGTACCATCACGCCATGGATATGCTGACTTTACGCTGCCATTTGTACCATCACGCCATGGATATGCTGACTTTACGCTGCCATTTGTACCATCACGCTATGGATATGCTGACTTTACGCTGCCATTTGTACCATCACGCTATGGATATGCTGACTTTACGCTGCCATTTGTACCATCACGCTATGGATATGCTGACTTTACGCTGCCTTGTGTACCATCACGCTATGGATATGCTGACTTTACGCTGCCATTTGTACCATCACGCCATGGATATGCTGACTTTACGCTGCCATTTGAACTGCATGCTGTAAAATTTTAACCCAATTTGCATATAAAATTTTGTCAAGAATTTTATTGGATATTTGAGGTGTGTGCCATATTTACTGCATGTTTACCCCTCTAGTTTCAGACACTTTGCTGGATATGCGGTTACAATAATCCAGAGGGATGTCCCGAGTGTCAGCTATGTTTCGTTCAACTCCGTGGACTTACAGCCGATTGCCCACAGTCACTTGTGATCGGTCTATTCCGCTCGGCGTCTATGCCTCCATAGACGTGTGTACATATGCCTGAGAAAAATCAGGCATATTTACACACGTCTATGGGGGCATAGACGCCGAGCGGAATAGACCGATCACAAGTGACTGTGGATTGCCTTAGAATTTGAGACTTGTGCCACTTGTAAACAATTAACCATGACGTCTACTCGAGTGTGTCTTATTTTGATCCCTAAAGCGACAAGTGTGTGGTAGAGAGCTTCAGCTTCTTTGAGTACATAATGTACCTGTTGCAGCTGTTGCCAACTGGCTTCCCACATAACACCTATGTTCTGATCTGCGCCATGACTATACTGTAATCAAAGTTGCCCCACTTAAATGTGCTAGAATCCACATAAATTCTCAACGTCGCACGATATTCTGGTAGCCAATAAAAGGTGCCTGCTATTCAATAATTTCCCGCCATTCACGCAACTCTTCTCTTAACGTACCACGTATCGGAATTAGGGAGGTTGCCTTAGAATTCGACATTGCAAGTGATTTTGCATATGTAAATATATATATATATATATATATATATATATATATATATATATATATATATATATATATATATATATATATATATATATATATATATATATATATATGCCGCCAGCACAGGTAATGGCTTACGCGAAACATACATTTCCCGATAAGTTTTCGAATAGTGACCACTGGAACTATACGACATAAAAGGACGTAGTTAAGGAGATCCAAATATATTTCTTTTTCTCGTGAGTAATGGAAAATTCTCTGATCAAAGTGTCTAAAGAGAAGCCGAGCATAACGAGAGATTGTACTGGTATCAATACACTCTTGTTAAGGGATATGAAATATCCTGCGTTAATACACAACTTGGATAAAATAAACGCAGCAGATATCAAGCTAATTCCTGACCTCTGAAATTCTTTGAGTTTTTTGTATGCGATAGGGGCCCTCCATGTCTGTCGTCAATATTTTGTAGACATGGTACGCCAAGGGATCTAGTACAATGTGTAATAGAGTAACCAATGGTAAAAGAAACGCTGAAAGTTTCCATCAAAATGGCAAAATCTTGCAAACGTACCATACTCGAGACCACTGGAATTCCAAGAACACGCGGTCATCGTGAGATATTTTGACGTGGTCGTAACCACTTTTATCATCGCACTTATAATGCAGGTCACCCATTCTGAGATATCTAGTTACTTCAATCAGGGGATCAAATTGAAATGGTACTGCCAGAGTCCACAAATTTAAATAGCGCATATATATACTAAATTGGTTTCTTGGGTTCAATGGTAATTGGCATAACAAGGGTTGGAGGGGATCTACACCAACTTTTGGCCCCAAACACGATTGAAACTAATTTGGGATAATTGGATGGTGAAGTAATGTCGATTTCATCTACAAATGTAATCTCATCTGCTTTTAAACAATTATTTTTATGAGTAATTTGCAATATTGCAACATTCAGCAATACGGCACCTAACACTTTTGAGAAATTTGAAAAATATGAAAATCCAAATGATCGGAAAACAGACTTGACAGAAATAGCTTGTGTAGAATTAGCATCTACAAACGTCTCCTCCGCTAAGTGACATTGTCAAAGCAACCTTTCTGTTGGGAGTTTCTGAAAGCGATCTCCCACTTACTAGTAACCCCCCCCCCCCCCTTGTAATTTCTAAAAGGATAGTCCCACGTAGGGATCGTGATAATAAAAGATGCGCACGGCAACGCAACTTTAGCAACTTCCACTTTCAGGGGCTGGAGGTTGGCTGTATTTCGATTACCGTGCGCAAAACAGCTCTACATGTTTTTGTATCAACATCTCGCTCCACGTTTTACTGTATATCAAAAGCTCGCCCCATACCTTTTGGCGTGTTCTTGGCCAGCGGTACGGCACCTGCGCACTGCAGGCACTGGCACCAGCGCTACACCCCCGGGGCTGCACCATCATCACAGGCATCATGTTGACCGGGTAGTTTGTAAAAGTGTAGTTTATGCTACGTTCCGAAGTACTGATAATAATAATAATAATAATAATAATAATAATATTTATTGCTTTAAAAACGCCTTCCATGTAAAAGACATCTCAAGGCGCATTACATTTCAGTTATAAAAAAATAGAGCAATGAAAATAGTTAAAAATCACACAAGTAACTCTCTTTAAAAAGGTAAGTTTTTAAATGAGACTTAAAAACGTTAAAATTATCAACACATCGGAGTTTTGATGGTAGCCTGTTCCACAGCCGCGGAGCACAAACAGAAAAAGACCGATCTCCGTAAAACACGATCGGCTGGTGTAAACTGATCGCCGCACCATCAGCAGTCGACCGAAGAGATCGCCCCAGATTACGAACGCGTATGAGCTCTTTTATGTATCTCGGGGCCGTGTCGTTTAAAACCTTGAACGTTAAGCATAAAATTTTAAACTCTGTTCGCTTATAAGTAGGTAGCTAGTGTAAACTACGTAGTACTGGTTGAATAGAATCTGCTTTCTTTATTTTCAATACAAGACGTGCAGCTGAATTTTGTATAAGTTGTAACTTCCTGATTTGATAATTCGGAAGGCCAAACATTAAACTATTACAGTAATCAAGTCTTGATGTGACAAACGCATGTACTAATTTTTCTGCAGAACTTCTATCAAGAAGATTACGGATTTTTCCATACGTAGCCTTACCACATTTACAGGCCAGACAAGCCTTGAAACAGGCTTGTCTGGCCTGCAAATGTGGTAAGGCTACGTATCAGTACTTCGGAACGTAGCATAAACTCACAGCATAAACTACTTTTACAAACTACCCAAATATGACACCTCGGTCACTCAAATGATGTAACGACAGCATTCCCGGCTTTGACTTTTTACAGTGATTCATATCCTGTATCTTTTCATACAAAACAAAATGAAAAAGACAAAATGACAAAGACAAAGTAAACTATTTATGAACCTTTAATATGTTGACCTCATGTATAGATATTTATATTTATATATATATTATATATACTCTTTCATTGTTGTTTTTGCAAAACCTTTATTGTACTTTATGATCAAGATCCCAACTGGGATACGATTTCAATAAAGGCTTACTTTACTTTACTTTTGCAATATTTAGACAATTTTGGGACCAATCCTGACGGGTGTAGCATGCTAGCAGGGTACGCTTACCCATTCCGGACACCTGGTACCACCACTAACTATCAGTGGTTCAGGATGATCCTACTTGAATTTGTAAATCACAATTGTCTCATGGACCTGGTAATGTATTACCTTACAAACTACCCGGTCCACAAACGTCTGTGGACTGGATGCTGTATGTTGTGGGTTCGAACCCGATCGAAAACACCGTGTATTCATAGCGACGTAATAACCGATTGTAGGGATGATAGAATGAAGGTGGGCACTTCCAAACTTTCGTTTAGCGGGGATGGGGGTGGGGGTTTGAGGCCAAAGGCACTTAGGGACCGTTCAGTTTTTACGGCCGGGGGGGGGGCCGGCAAAATCTTGTCGCCTGTGTTCAAAAAAATGATGACCCCCCTGCATTTTTCGCAAAAAAATGATGACCCCCCCTTTGTCAGACGAAAAAAATTTGATGACCCCCCCCCCCCACTGAAAAATAACCAAAACCCATATGTCAAATTTACCCGCACGGTTTGGATTTGAACTCCGGTACGCGGCGCACTTTATTCGTGTAGCAGAGATGCCAGTGTACAAACTTCTCAGCCACATCCATGCAAACGTCTGTTAATTAGGACGACTGTAAGGCAATTTTTAACTTCATTTCCATAGACACTTATGTCCATGGAAATTGTATAAAGTAAACTTTATTGGAGTGGTTCGCCAAAGGCAGCCCTCCGGTTAAGAGGGTCATGGGCCATTACGTAAAGTCAACTTTATTCTAGTGGGCAACCAAAGGTGGCCCACTGGTAAAAAGAGGGTCGATCATGGCCATTGCATGAAGTAAACTTTACTGAACAGGGCCGCTGAAGGCGTCCGGCCGTTAAGATGGTCATGGGGTATTACAATAAAGTCAATTTATTGTAGTGGGCCGCCGCAGGCGGCCCGCCGGTAAAGAGGGTCGATCCTGGCCATTGCATGAAGTAAACCTAATTGGAGTGGGGCGCCAAAGGCGTCTGCCCGCTAAGAGGGTCATGGGAATACATAAAGTATATTTATTGTATTGGGCCGCCGAAGGCGGCCCGCCGGTAAAGAGGGTCAATCATGGCCATGGCATAAAGTGGACTTTATTGTAGGTATTATGTTTTTGAAAATGTGGTGACCCCCCCTTTCCTACCAGTGAAAAAGTGATGACCCCCCCTTCTTGGATTCCAAAATTATGATGACCCCCCTGGATTTTGCTGGCCCCCCCGGCCGTAAAAACTGAACAGTCCCTTAGTTGCGGTTATACCGTGCGCATGCTGTAATTATCCACGACCCCTTAAGTAGACGACCAACAAACATAAGTTTTTCTACCGCCGCTCCAAGTTTTAAAAAAGTTCGTTTTTCCCCGTGCCTTGCACAATTAGTATAAGGGGTAAAATGCACGCGGTTTATATACTGTATATACGTGACACTGAATTTGTAAGGCAGCCATTTTAATAGAGTTTGCATTTATTTTAATGAAAATAGAGATTTCTCCGCGGCGGATTGATATTGGCATGACCTAAAGTTCGCACCGTGCGGTGGGGGTTAGGTACATCGTATATAAGCGCTTCGACCGTGTATTGAAGATTACATTTCCAGTCAACATGGTGATGGTGGCATTGTCGCGGTATCTCACGTTGGGCTGTATTTTAACCGTGATTCGGGGTAAGCTAGCTGTCTATATCTTAAGTACTGTGTATCACACAGGCTCTTGACTCAATGCAGGCGAACCGCTAGCCGTCACTGTATTGCATCAGTGACAGCTGGCGGTTCGCCTGCATTGCGTCAAGAGCCTATGGTGTATCATATGTCGTGTACACCCCCTGAGTCAGTTGCCGGTCGGTGTCATTCGCCGGTCAATTCGCGGAAAGAGCGTCCTCATTTGTTTCTCGCGATACTGACACGATACTTGGAACTCGCAATGTTTCATGGGTATTCCCATTGACAATCAGCTGAAGTTTCAGAGACGTGCGCGCTCGATCAGGTGCCGAAGCGATCGATTTTTTGAGGTACGTATAATCGTTGTGTCATCGTACAGTGCAGTTTTAAGGTAGCTAGAAAAAAGGTGCAAATTTAGAATCGCGTTGTCGAACCTTTGTTCGATATTTTCTTTGAAAATCACTTTGATACTTCACATTGGTCTATCGTACACAGGGAGACGTATCAGATTTCCAATCTGGCGCAATTTTTTGCGCGCCATTCACGTTTTCCGTGAATAATGTAGTAGGTCATTGCCGGTCACTGTCAGGCAATGACACACAATGCAAGGCTGGGCTCGTCGAAGAGTCCAAGAGTTGTTTTTTTCTGTTAAAAGCTCTTTAAAATGATTCTAAATTGTGATCATGTTAATCCTTTGATCGCTTGTGTAACCTTTCAAAAACTTCCATAAGTAGTGTGCTTTTGAAATGTATAAATGATATTTTTTCATAATTTTGACCAAAATTTAACAAAACAAATAAAACATACATAGCTACGAACATACAATATGAAACATTTTAATTGAGTTTAAGACGAGTAATTATCAATTATTAATATTAATTAATAATTAAAATTAATAATTTTTAATTGACAATTCAAATATACATTTGTGTCATTTGTTCATTTGCATTACTATATGAGAAAGTGCATATTTTTTAAAAATGAATACTTTCAATCATAAAATGTCATACAAACAAATACATACACTCATACAGACACATACATATAGACATACGTACATACATACATACATTACATACACAAATACATACATACATACTCTTAATAATGGAAACAAAATTGAATTTAAACTTGAATATGCTGAAGAATTAACATTTACCATTGTATCAGGAATTTTAAATTTTATATAAAATATCTTATGTGTTCTTTTTTTTGCCATGATTAAAAATTTAAGTTGCTCCAAACAATGCATGATAAAGCCACTGACAAAGTAACTCTAATTATTTCATATTCATAGGTAACAGGTTACTTTAGACATATTTCAGGAACTTACCGAAATCGCATTGTAACTGAAATAATATTTTCCTGTAATCTTATAACAGCATTGTAACATTACAAAGCACATGTACAGCCATGGGATTTCGTGTTTATTTTTAATGGAATTTCTTTGATAACACATTCAAATGCCTTTGATTCATTTATTGATGTATATAAATGTTTATTCATGCAGATATCACGTATATCAAGTAAGGGCACCTGAAGGCTTGCATCTCGTTGTTAAAAAGGAGTATGGGAATCCTCACGATCAATATGCTCTGATGATTTACGTGCCAGAATTGGTAGACATTGAAGCGAGCATGCACAACATTGTCACCGATGATAAACGGGACCTGGTTCTTCAACAGGTTGCTGGGCTACCCATGGGCCATGTCCCATACATCCTTAGTGAGGGAATTTATAAATGTATAGACATGAAGCTAGCATCTAAAGTGACATGGTAAATATCTTGATAACTTTATGGTTTGATAAGCAATGCAAAAATCTACAATTTGAAATGTCAGTGTATTCAATGCATGTATTCATATGTTATTGTGTTAGATGATAAACTTAATCCCCATTAGTAAAACATTTCACAATGAAAATACCCAAGACTTCAGGGATTTAAAAGATGCTGTGTTTGCTTCAATGTCCATCAATTTTATTTTGTAGTTGTGTAACTGGTGGACCAAGACAGAGCGTCCCTCCCTGGCCAGCTGTGGATGAGAAGGGAGGTGGTGCTTTAATACCCGCAGATTACTTCATTACAGTCAGTGATGAACATCTCAGTACAGCTGTGAAGCTTGTCAACGATGCCATTCAAAAAATGGCTGAAAAGAGTGTCTTAGAAGTAGTAGTAGTTTAGAAGTCATTAAACATACAGAAATGGCTAAAAAAAGAGTTTCTTAGAAGAAGTAGAGTTTCAGAAGCCATAGACGTCACATGCCAGCAACATTTATGTAACTTCTGAATTACTGTTGTTTTTTTACCTTGGTCTATAGTGCATATTTTATTTTGCATTTAATCAAAAATATTACACTTACAATATTTGTTCTTATGTAGATACATAGAAACATTACAAAGTATACTAATAGACTGTCTTAATGCAATGATCAGAGTGATGATGAGTGGTTCAGCTATCACAATGGTTAGCTTCACTACTGCAATGCAAGGTGAACACTGGACATTTCAATATAATCTAGGGCAAATGAATCTGAGTAGAAACAATCAGTCAACAGGTTGTGAATCTTAGTGTAGTATTTTTTAGTAAAAGTGATTTTTATTCTTTCTCTTATAACAGTATTTTTTCACTTATATATATATATATATATATATATATATATATATATATATATATATATATATATATATATATATATATATATATCCACCAATGCTCAGTACCTAGACAGTTTGTATGTGCAATACAGCATACATAGCAACATTCTTTTTCACAGTTAAAGTACTCTGATAGGCCTCCCATACATGTGGAGTTCAAGGACACAGACATTTACTCTTTCCTTCACATTGATGGAGCATATAATTATGTGAAGTGGAGTTTCTCAGGTAATATCGTTACAGCAGATTTTATGCTGTATGGAGGGCAAAAGCATATCCCAGGTACTTGCCAATTAGGCTTGATTTATAAAGTATGTATTCCATATATTTGTTATGATTTTATATTAAACTTTTAAATAAAAAAGTTTTTCCTTTAGCGTTTTTTTGTGTGTGTGTTTGTCATAGGATAATTCGTGTCACTCTTAAATTTCAAATATTTTGCTTGTTTAATTAAATTAGGTTTGAAAAGTATGATTAAATTTGTTGGAATAGCGTTGCCACCTTCATATTTGCTCCCTCTAATTAAGAAATGTATGATTTCAGAATGGATCCATCATAAACTTCATTTCAAGCAAATACAACACCGGTGGAAATGATCAACTTTGCTGCCATTATTCAAGCATTCCTTTTTAGCCATCTCAAAGCTGTTTATTTTCTAATTACCTAGTACAGATGTTTTCACTTGATCAAAAATACATATGGACAGCATCTCCAGTCATATCTGTCTAATTAGAATGAGAAAAATCCGTTTCCAAAATTGATCTACCCTGTCAAACTCTGAGACCGGCGATTGAACCCGGCGACCGCAGAATGACACAGCGCCACCAATAGTTTGCAAGTGTTTTTCACCTTTACTTTCGTTTGCTTGACCCACGGTTATGATTGTTGGTGTTGCCCACCCTCCAGTGCAAAAACAACATGGCTTCCTTCATTTGTGTCGATCCCCGTTAAACCGTGACAGGCGTTTTTCACGTAAGTGACCGGCAACTGACTTAGGGGGTGCCCCCTGAGTCAGTTGCCGGTCGGTGTCATTCGCCGGTCAATTCGCGGAAAGAGCGTCCTCATTTGTTTCTCGCGATACTGACACGATACTTGGAACTCGCAATGTTTCATGGGTATTCCCATTGACAATCAGCTGAAGTTTCAGAGACGTGCGCGCTCGATCAGGTGCCGAAGCGATCGATGTTTTGAGGTACGTATAATCGTTGTGTCATCGTACAGTGCAGTTTTAAGGTAGCTAGAAAAAAGGTGCAAATTTAGAATCGCGTTGTCGAACCTTTGTTCGATATTTTCTTTGAAAATCACTTTGATACTTCACATTGGTCTATCGTACACAGGGAGACGTATCAGATTTCCAATCTGGCGCAATTTTTTGCGCGCCATTCACGTTTTCCGTGAATAATGTAGTAGGTCATTTGCCGGTCACTGTCAGGCAATGACACACAATGCAAGGCTGGGCTCGTCGAAGAGTCCAAGAGTTGTTTTTTTCTGTTAAAAGCTCTTTAAAATGATTCTAAATTGTGATCATGTTAATCCTTTGATCGCTTGTGTAACCTTTCAAAAACTTCCATAAGTAGTGTGCTTTTGAAATGTATAAATGATATTTTTTCATAATTTTGACCAAAATTTAACAAAACAAATAAAACATACATAGCTACAAACATACAATATGAAACATTTTAATTGAGTTTAAGACGAGTAATTATCAATATTAATATTAATTAATAATTAAAATTAATAATTTTTAATTGACAATTCAAATATACATTTGCGTCATTTGTTCATTTGCATTACTATATGAGAAAGTGCATATTTTTTAAAAATGAATACTTTCAATCATAAAATGTCATACAAACAAATACATATACTCATACAGACACATACATATAGACATACGTACATACATACATACATTACATACACAAATACATACATACATACTCTTAATAATGGAAACAAAATTGAATTTAAACTTGAATATGCTTAAGAATTAACATTTACCATTGTATCAGGAATTTTAAATTTTATATAAAATATCTTATGTGTTCTTTTTTTTGCCATGATTAAAAATTTAAGTTGCTCCAAACAATGCATGATAAAGCCACTGACAAAGTAACTCTAATTATTTCATATTCATAGGTAACAGGTTACTTTAGACATATTTCAGGAACTTACCAAAATCGCATTGTAACTGAAATAATATTTTCCTGTAATCTTATAACAGCATTGTAACATTACAAAGCACATGTACAGCCATGGGATTTCGTGTTTATTTTTAATGGAATTTTTTGATAACACATTCAAATGCCTTTGATTCATTTATTGATGTATATAAATGTTTATTCATGCAGATATGACGTATATCAAGTAAGGGCACCTGAAGGCTTGCATCTCGTTGTTAAAAAGGAGTATGGGAATCCTCACGATCAATATGCTCTGATGATTTACGTGCCAGAATTGGTAGACATTGAAGCGAGCATGCACAACATTGTCACCGATGATAAACGGGACCTGGTTCTTCAACAGGTTGCTGGGCTACCCATGGGCCATGTCCCATACATCCTTAGTGAGGGAATTTATAAATGTATAGACTGAAGCTAGCATCTAAAGTGACATGGTAAATATCTTGATAACTTTATTGGTTTGATAAGCAGTGCAAAAATCTACAATTTGAAATGTCAGTGTATTCAATGCATGTATTCATATGTTATTGTGTTAGATGATAAACTTAATCCCCATTAGTAAAACATTTCACAATGAAAATACCCAAGACTTCAGGGATTTAAAAGATGCTGTGTTTGCTTCAATGTCCATCAATTTTATTTTGTAGTTGTGTAACTGGTGGACCAAGACAGAGCTTCCCTCCCTGGCCAGCTGTGGATGAGAAGGGAGGTGGTGCTTTAATACCCGCAGATTACTTCATTACAGTCAGTGATGAACATCTCAGTACAGCTGTGAAGCTTGTCAACGATGCCATTCAAAAAATGGCTGAAAAGAGTGTCTTAGAAGTAGTAGTAGTTTAGAAGTCATTATACATACAGAAATGGCTAAAAAGAGTTTCTTAGAAGAAGTAGAGTTTCAGAAGCCATAGACGTGCCAGCAAAATTTATGTAACTTCTGAATTACTGTTGTTTTTTTACCTTGGTCTATAGTGCATATTTTATTTTGCATTTAATCAAAAATATTACACTTACAATATTTGTTCTTATATAGATACATAGAAACATTACAAAGTATACTAATAGACTGTCTTAATGCAATGATCAGAGTGATGATGAGTGGTCCAGCTATCACAATGTTTAGCTTCAATACTGCAATGTAAGGTGAACACTGGACATTTCAATATAATCTAGGGCAAATGAATCTGAGTAGAAACAATCAGTCAACAGGTTGTGAATCTTAGTGTAGTATTTTTTAGTAAAGGTGGTTTTTATTCTTTCTCTTATGACAGTATTTTTTCACTTTCATATATATACATATATCCACCATTGCTCAGTACCTAGACAGTTTGTATGTGCAATACAGCATACATAGCAATATTCTTTTTCACAGTTAAAAGTACTCTGATAGGCCTCCCATACATGTGGAGTTCAACGACACAGACATTTACTCTTCCCTTCACATTGATGGAGCAATATAATTATGTGAAGTGGAGTTTCTCAGGTAAAATCCTTACAGCAGATTTTTATGCTGTATGGAGGGCAAAAGCATATCCCAGGTACTTGCCAATTTAGGCTTGATTTATAAAGTATGTATTCCATATATTTGTTATGATTTTATATTAAACTTTTAAATAAAAAGTTTTTCCTTTAGCGTTTTTTTTGTGTGTGTGTTTGTCATAGGATAATTCGTGTCACTCTTAAAATTTCAAATATTTTGCTTGTTTAATTAAATTAGGTTTGAAAAGTATGATTATATTTTGTTGGAATAGCGTTGCCACCTTCATATTTGCTCCCTCTAATTAAGAAATGTATGATTTCAGAATGGATCCATCATAAACTTCATTTCAAGCAAATACAACACCGGTGGAAATGATCAACTTTGCTGCCATTATTCAAGCATTCCTTTTTAGCCATCTCAAAGCTGTTTATTTTCTAATTACCTAGTACAGATGTTTTCACTTGATCAAAAATACATATGGACAGCATCTCCAGTCATATCTGTCTAATTAGAATGAGAAAAATCCGTTTCCAAAATTGATCTACCCTGTCAAACTCTGAGACCGGCGATTGAACCCGGCGACCGCAGAATGACACAGCGCCACCAATAGTTTGCAAGTGTTTTTCACCTTTACTTACGTTTGCTTGACCCACGGTTATGATTGTGGTGTTGCCCACCCTCCAGTGCAAAAACAACATGGCTTCCTTCATTTGTGTCGATCCCCGTTAAACCGTGACAGGCGTTTTTCACGTAAGTGACCGGCAACTGACTTAGGGGGTGCCCCCTGAGTCAGTTGCCGGTCGGTATCATTCGCCGGTCAATTCGCGGAAAGAGCGTCCTCATTTGTTTCTCGCGATACTGACACGATACTTGGAACTCGCAATGTTTCATGGGTATTCCCATTGACAATCAGCTGAAGTTTCAGAGACGTGCGCGCTCGATCAGGTGCCGAAGCGATCGATTTTTTGAGGTACGTATAATCGTTGTGTCATCGTACAGTGCAGTTTTAGGGTAGCTAGGAAAAAGGTGCAAATTTAGAATCGCGTTGTCGAACCTTTGTTCGATATTTTCTTTGAAAATCACTTTGATACTTCACATTGGTCTATCGTACACAGGGAGACGTATCAGATTTCCAATCTGGCGCAATTTTTTGCGCGCCATTCACGTTTTCCGTGAATAATGTAGGAGGTCATTTGCCGGTCACTGTCAGGCAATGACACACAATGCAAGGCTGGGCTCGTCGAAGAGTCCAAGAGTTGTTTTTTCTGTTAAAAGCTCTTTAAAATGATTCTAAATTGTGATCATGTTAATCCTTTGATCGCTTGTGTAACCTTTCAAAAACTTCCATAAGTAGTGTGCTTTTGAAATGTATAAATGATATTTTTTCATAATTTTGACCAAAATTTAACAAAACAAATAAAACATACATAGCTACGAACATACAATATGAAACATTTTAATTGAGTTTAAGACGAGTAATTATCAATTATTAATATTAATTGATAATTAAAATTAATAATTTTTAATTGACAATTCAAATATACATAATTTTGTCATTTGTTCATTTGCATTACTATATGAGCATTACTATATGAGAAAGTGCATATTTTTAAAAAAATGAATACTTTCAATCATAAAATGTCATACAAACAAATACATACACTCATACAGACACATACATACATACATACATACATACATACATACATACATACATACACAAATACATACATACATATTCTTAATAATAGAAACAAAATTGAATTTAAACTTGAATATGCTGAAGAATTAACATTTACCATGGTATCAGGAATTTTAAATGTCATATAAAATATCTTATGTGTTCTTTTTTTGCCATGATTAAAAATTTAAGTTGCTCCAAACAATGCATGATAAAGCCACTGACAAGGTAACTCTAATTATTTCATATTCATAGGTAACAGGTTACTTTAGACATATTTCAGGAACTTACCAAAATCGCATTAACTGAAATAATATTTTCCTGTAATCTTATAACAGCATTGTAACATTACAAAGCACACGTACAGCCATGGGATTTCGTGTTTATTTTTAATGGAATTTCTTTGATAACACATTCAAATGCTTTGATTCATTATTGATGTATATAAATGTTTATTCATGCAGATATGACGTATATCAAGTAAGGGCACCCGAAGGCTTGCATCTCGTTGTTAAAAAGGAGTATGGGAATCCTCACGATCAATATGCTCTGATGATTTACGTGCCAGAATTGGTAGACATTGAAGCGAGCATGCACAACATTGTCACCGATGATAAACGGGACCTGGTTCTTCAACAGGTTGCTGGGCTACCCATGGGCCATGTCCCATACATCCTTAGTGAGGGAATTTATAAATGTATAGACATGAAGCTAGCATCTAAAGTGACATGGTAAATATCTTGATAACTTTATTGGTTTGATAAGCAGTGCAAAAATCTACAATTTGAAATGTCAGTGTATTCAATGCATGTATTCATATGTTATTGTGTTTCATGATAAACTTACTCCCCATTAGTAAAACATTTCACAATGAAAATACCCAAGACTTAAACTATTTAAAAGATGCTGTGTTTGCTTCAATGTCCATCAATTTTATTTTGTAGTTGTGTAACTGGTGGACCAAGACAGAGCTTCCCTCCCTGGCCAGCTGTGGATGAGAAGGGAGGTGGTGCTTTAATACCTGCAGATTACTTCATTACAGTCAGTGATGAACATCTCAGTACAGCTGTGAAGCTTGTCAACGATGCCATTCAAAAAATGGCTGAAAAGAGTGTCTTAGAAGTAGTAGTAGTTTAGAAGTCATTATACATACAGAAATGGCTAAAAAGAGTTTCTTAGAAGAAGTAGAGTTTCAGAAGCCATAGACGTCACATGCCAGCAACATTTATGTAACTTCTGAATTACTGTTGTTTTTTTACCTTGGTCTATAGTGCATATTTTATTTTGCATTTAATCAAAAATATTACACTTACAATATTTGTTCTATATAGATACATAGAAACATTACAAAGTATACTAATAGACTGTCTTAATGCAATGATCAGAGTGATGATGAGTGGTTCAGCTATCACAATGGTTAGCTTCACTACTGCAATGCAAGGTGAACACTGGACATTTCAATATAATCTAGGGCAAATGAATCTGAGTAGAAACAATCAGTCAACAGGTTGTGAATCTTAGTGTAGTATTTTTTAGTAAAAGTGATTTTATTCTTTCTCTTATAACAGTATTTTTTCACTTATATATATATATATATATATATATATATATATATATATATATATATATTATATATCCACCAATGCTCAGTACCTAGACAGTTTGTATGTGCAATACAGCATACATAGCAACATTCTTTTTCACAGTTAAAAGTACTCTGATAGGCCTCCCATACATGTGGAGTTCAACGACACAGACATTTACTCTTTCCTTCACATTGATGGAGCAATATAATTATGTGAAGTGGAGTTTCTCAGGTAAAATCCTTACAGCAGATTTTTATGCTGTATGGAGGGCAAAAGCATATCCCAGGTACTTGCCAACTTAGGCTTGATTTATAAAGTATGTATTCCATATATTTGTTATGATTTTATATTAAACTTTTAAATAAAAAAATTTTTCCTTTAGCGTTTTTTTGTGTGTGTTTGTCATAGAATAATTCGTGTCACTCTTAAAATTTCAAATATTTTGCTTGTTTAATTAAATTAGGTTTGAAAAGTATGATTAAATTTTGTTGGAATAGCGTTGCCACCTTCATATCTGCTCCCTCTAATTAAGAAATGTATGATTTCAGAATGAATCCATCATAAACTTTATTTCACGCAAATACAACACCGGTGGAAATGATCAACTTTGCTGCCATTATTCAAGCATTCCTTTTTAGCCATCTCAAAGCTGTTTATTTTCTAATTACCTAGTACAGATGTTTTCACTTGATCAAAAATACATATGGACAGCATCTCCAGTTATATCTGTCTAATTTGAATGAGAAAAATCCATTTCAAAAAACTGATCTACCCTGCCAAACTCTAAGACCGACAATTGAACCCAGTGACTGCAGAATGACACAGCGCCTCCAATAGTTTGCAAATATTATTCACCTTTACTGTCGTTTGCTTGACCCGCGGTTATGTTGGTGTTGCCCACCCTCCAGTACAAAAACAACATGGCTTCCTTCAGTTGTGTCGATCCCCGTTAAGCCGTGACACGCGTTTTTCACGTAAGTGACCGGCAACTGATTTAGGGGTGTACTATGTGCCCCCTGAGTCAGTTGCCGGTCGGTGTCATTCGCCGGTCAATTCGCGGAAAGAGCGTCCTCATTTGTTTCTCGCGATACTGACACGATACTTGGAACTCGCAATGTTTCATGGGTATTCCCATCGACAATCAGCTGAAGTTTCAGAGACGTGCGCGCTCGATCAGGTGCCGAAGCGATCGATGTTTTGAGGTACGTATAATCGTTGTGTCATCGTACAGTGCAGTTTTAAGGTAGCTAGAAAAAAGGTGCAAATTTAGAATCGCGTTGTCGAACCTTTGTTCGATATTTCTTCGAAAATCACTTTGATACTTCCATTGGTCTATCGTACACAGGGAGACGTATCAGATTTCCAATCTGGCGCAATTTTTGAGCGCCATTCACGTTTTCCGTGAATAATGTAGTAGGTCATTTGCCGGTCACTGTCAGGCAATGACACACAATGCAAGGCTGGGCTCGTCGAAGAGTCCAAGAGTTGTTTTTTCTGTTAAAAGCTCTTTAAAATGATTCTAAATTGTGATCATGTTAATCCTTTGATCGCTTGTGTAACCTTTCCAAAACTTCCATAAGTAGTGTGCTTTTGAAATGTTTAAATGATATTTTTTCATAATTTTGACCAAAATTTAACAAAACAAATAAAACATACATAGCTACAAACATACAATATGAAACATTTAATTGAGTTTAAGACGAGTAATTATCAATTATTAATATTAATTAATAATTAAAATTCATAATTTTTAATTGACAATTCTAATATACATTTGTGTCATTTGTTCATTTGCATTACTATATGAGAAAGTGCATATTTTTTTAAAAATGAATACTTTCAATCATAAAATGTCATACAAACAAATACATACTCTCATACAGACACACACATATAGACATACGTACATACAACATACATACATACATACACAAATACATAGATACATACTCTTAATAATAGAAACAAAATTGAATTTAAACTTGAATATGCTGAAAAATAACATTTACCATTGTATCAGGAATTTTAAATTTTATATAAAATATCTTATGTGTTCTTTTTTTTGCCATGATTAAAAATTTAAGTTGATCCAAACAATGCATGATAAAGCCACTGACAAAGTAACTCTAATTATTTCATATTCATAGGTAACAGGTTACTTTAGACATATTTCAGGAACTTACCAAAATCGCATTGTAACTGAAATAATATTTTCCTGTAATCTTATAACAGCATTGTAACATTACAAAGCACACGTACAGCCATGGGATTTCGTGTTTATTTTTATGGAATTTCTTTGATAACACATTCAAATGCCTTTGATTCATTTATTGATGTATATAAATGTTTATTCATGCAGATATGACGTATATCAAGTAAGGGCACCTGAAGGCTTGCATCTCGTTGTTAAAAAGGAGTATGGGAATCCTCACGATCAATATGCTCTGATGATTTACGTGCCAGAATTGGTAGACATTGAAGCGAGCATGCACAACATTGTCACCGATGATAAACGGGACCTGGTTCTTCAACAGGTTGCTGGGCTACCCATGGGCCATGTCCCATACATCCTTAGTGAGGGAATTTATAAATGTATAGACATGAAGCTAGCATCTAAAGTGACATGGTAAATATCTTGATAACTTTATTGGTTTGATAAGCAATGCAAAAATCTACAATTGAAATGTCAGTGTATTCAATGCATGTATTCATATGTTATTGTGTTAGATGATAAACTTAATCCCCATTAGTAAAACATTTCACAATGAAAATACCAAAGACTTCAGGGATTTAAAAGATGCTGTGTTTGCTTCAATGTCCATCAATTTTATTTTGTAGTTGTGTAACTGGTGGACCAAGACAGAGCTTCCCTCCCTGGCCAGCTGTGGATGAGAAGGGAGGTGGTGCTTTAATACCCGCAGATTACTTCATTACAGTCAGTGATGAACATCTCAGTACAGCTGTGAAGCTTGTCAACGATGCCATTCAAAAAATGGCTGAAAAGAGTGTCTTAGAAGTAGTAGTAGTTTAGAAGTCATTATACATACAGAAATGGCTAAAAAGAGTTTCTTAGAAGAAGTAGAGTTTCAGAAGCCATAGACGTGCCAGCAAAATTTATGTAACTTCTGAATTACTGTTGTTTTTTTACCTTGGTCTATAGTGCATATTTTATTTTGCATTTAATCAAAAATATTACACTTACAATATTTGTTCTTATATAGATACATAGAAACATTACAAAGTATACTAATAGACTGTCTTAATGCAATGATCAGAGTGATGATGAGTGGTTCAGCTATCACAATGTTTAGCTTCAATACTGCAATGCAAGGTTAACACTGGACATTTCAATATAATCTAGGGCAAATGAATCTGAGTAGAAACAATCAGTCAACAGGTTGTGAATCTTAGTGTAGTATTTTTTAGTAAAAGTGATTTTTATTCTTTCTCTTATAACAGTATTTTTTCACTTATATATATATATATATATATATATATATATATATATATATATATATATATATATATATCCACCAATGCTCAGTACCTAGACAGTTTGTATGTGCAATACAGCATACATAGCAACATTCTTTTTCACAGTTAAAAGTACTCTGATAGGCCTCCCATACATGTGGAGTTCAAGGACACAGACATTTACTCATTCCTTCACATTGATGGAGCATATAATTATGTGAAGTGGAGTTTCTCAGGTAATATCCTTACAGCAGATTTTTATGCTGTATGGAGGGCAAAAGCATATCCCAGGTACTTGCCAATTTAGGCTTGATTTATAAAGTATGTATTCCATATATTTGTTATGATTTTATATTAAACTTTTAAATAAAAAATTTTTCCTTTAGCGTTTTTTTTGTGTGTGTTTGTCATAGAATAATTCGTGTCACTCTTAAAATTTCAAATATTTTGCTTGTTTAATTAAATTAGGTTTGAAAAGTATGATTAAATTTTGTTGGAATAGCGTTGCCACCTTCATATCTGCTCCCTCTAATTAAGAAATGTATGATTTCAGAATGGATCCATCATAAACTTCATTTCAAGCAAATACAACACCGGTGGAGAAATGATCAACTTTGCTGCCATTATTCAAGCATTCCTTTTTAGCCATCTCAAAGCTGTTTATTTTCTAATTACCTAGTACAAATGTTTTTACTTGATCAAAAATATATATGGACAGCATCTCCAGTTATATCTGTCTAATTAGAATGAGAAAAATCCGTTTCCAAAATTGATCTACCCTGTCAAACTCTGAGACCGGCGATTGAACCCGGCGACCGCAGAATGACACAGCGCCACCAATAGTTTGCAAGTGTTTTTCACCTTTACTTTCGTTTGCTTGACCCACGGTTATGATTGTTGGTGTTGCCCACCCTCCAGTGCAAAAACAACATGGCTTCCTTCATTTGTGTCGATCCCCGTTAAACCGTGACAGGCGTTTTTCACGTAAGTGACCGGCAACTGACTTAGGGGGTGTAGTCTTCAAGTTCCTTCGCGCGATTGAGAGGAGGCGACCAGTCCCCGGAAATAAAGACAGAGACAGACAACACAATAACTAGTGTTGAAGACCGTTCTATCTCCACCGGGGTATATCCGATTTTATTGATCGCCTATCAAAGTATTATCATATGATTCTTCCACCAACTTTTACTTATCAGTCTTCCAATGTCTTCGGACACACCAGTTGACAGTTATGTGAATCGTCCAGGTATTTGCGAACGAGAAAGAAAGTTGTGGTGGCGTTTCCGATCCGTGTTCCGATCACGATATATTTGGTAGAATTTCATGTCATTGACATTTTGCCGCACAAATGCAGAAAGATGGTTGGATGTATTTTATCACGTACTGTTATTCGCCGTTGTTATATTCTAGAATTGCTTCGCGTCTCTAAAATGGCAATAAAAGGTCAAAGGTCAGCCAAGGTCATCAACTTTGTCAAACAATTTTGGTGTCACACGTTTGAGTTGAAATGATCTAGTCGTTCTGATAAAGGCGGTATTTTAATATTATTTCATGGTTACTGTAATTTTCTCGGAAATGGTAGTATGGCCACCAAACCATGTCACCAATTGAAACGCCCTTTGCAAACTTTTTCACACTAATGATGATATGAGCAAAATCAATGATCCACTGGTTCTGCAGAAGATAATTTTTGTAGATCAACTTGTCCTAGCTTCACAAGAACTATGTAGCCAATTAACTCAAAATTTGGCATGTTCCATGCAGGCCCTATGCCTTTGAAGTTTGCACTCAATGTGGCATTAGTGGTCACCTGCTGTTTTTTTTGTCATTTAAACAAGAAATGAAAGTCTGAGTGGTATAAATTAGTGTGAATTATGGGATACATGGATAGAAATACTTGTCCTTTCTGGTGGTAAAGTTTTACCACCAGAAATAAAATCGACACCAGCACTATCTCTAAAATTTGGAAAAGTTCGACTATCGTACCCGTTCCCAAAATTTCATCACCTTCTGAATTAAATCACTATAGACCAGTAGCCCTCACATCTCTCATTATGAAATGTTTTGAAAGGTTGATCCTGTCAAATCTCCTCCCCCACGTTCAATCAAAACTGGACCCAAATCAGTTTGCATATCAACGTAAAATGGGTACAGATGACGTAGTCGCTTGCCTTCTCCATAGATTGTTAGAACATCTTGATAAAGCTGGTAACTATGCTAACATTTTATTCATTGATTTCAGTTCTGCTTTTAACACTATTCAGCGACATATTTGACAGATAAATTAATGAAGTTCAATGTTCCATCTTCAATCATTTACTGGGTCTATACTTTCCTAACTGACAGACCACAATGTGTAAGGGTTGGACAGTCCAAATCTACGATGATTTCTACAAACACTGGTGCCCCACAAGGATGTGTTTTAAGTCCGTTCTTGTTTATTTTGTATACAAATGATTGCCAAAGTAGTTCTCCAACTAGCCAATTTTTCAAATTTTCAGATGATGCAGCTGTACTTGCTCTCCTTAGTGACTTAACTTCGAAAATTGATTACATAAATTCGGTTAAATATTTTTCTGATTGGTGTAGCTCGAATTTCCTAGAGCTAAATGTATCAAAGACGAAAGAGCTTACGATCGACTTTCGTCAGGTTCCTGATCAAAATGACCCAATTTGTATTGATGGAGAACCTGTTGAACAGGTGACCTTCTTCAAGTACCTTGGCGTAATTCTCGACAATAAACTTTCATTTAGTCATCATACAACAGCCCTTCAAAAGAAATGTCAGCAGAGGTTGCACGTGCTTAGGAGGCTGCGTTCCTTTGATGTGGATTCACATCTGTTACTCTTACTATATCGGAGTATTATTGAACCACTTCTGACTTACTGCAATGTCTGCTACTTTTCGTTGCTCTCTACCGTAAATCGCAATAAGTTGTTAAAAATCTCGCAAACAGCTGCTAAGATAATTGGTAGACCCACCCCGTCCCTGTCAGTGCTCACGGATAATGCAATACTGCGCAAAGCACGAGCAATCACTGCTGACGTAAAGCATCCTTTGTATTCCTCTTTTGAATTACTGCCTTCGGAAGGAGATTTCGCTGCTTGAAGTCCCTTACAAAAAAGTCCTACAGGATCCCTGTAGGACCCAAGGATCCCTGCAGGAGTCCTATAGGGCTACCTCCATCCTATAGCACTCGTCCTATAGGACAGCGCCTGTGCTGTAGGATTTATGTGTCGTGTCTTATGGGTTTGCACTAGTCCTATAGGCTCATATTTGTGCCCTATAGGACACCCTACTACAAGGTGATTCTGCCTGACTTTTAGGACTGTAAAACTGAACAAGTAATGTTTGAGTAATGTTTATAATTATAATTATTCCCTTACGAAAATAGTCTGTAGAATTTCACACATTCTCATATACCCTTTCTCAAAAGCTATTTCTATTTACACACACATGCCAGGATTATACCATATTCCTTTTGCCGTTTGTACATGTCATGGCTGTACACAGACAAAGACTCTCTTTGTTAGATCCAAGGTCAAGTGAGCTGACCTGTGCCTTTGCTTTGTTATGTAAATAGTTTCCTGCATTTACAATGGGCTGATTACATAATAGTACAGCCACGCATTATTCATTTGCACTTGAGGCAGTGCACCAGTGAACATGCATGGCTCTTCTTAATGTAAAGTACTAAAGTTGAACTCCACATTGCATGGAACATTAGGATCCAAGGTCCATTACCAAGAGTCTAACAATGTTATGGAGAAGGGAGCTCACTAATTTGTCACAACTGTAAGAATCGACATTGCAGTATCAACTGAACTGACCTCTTAATTACGTGAGTTAAGATAAACATCTATTCAGTTAATTATGCACTTGGCTGAGGTGGCAAGTCAAAGGTAGGCCTTGCATTAATATGTGTAGGTTGCTTTATATTTGTAGTCCCTGTATGTTGCATTGATTTCTGTTTTGATTGATTGTTAATCTTAATTCCTTTAGAAATAAACTACATGTTTATAATTACTTGTTTTGAAAGTTGACTGACTTTTTGTGAGTTTTGCAGTTATTCATTGCATTGGTACCTATAGCAAAATCAGAAGGAGTTATTCCTTACTTAACAAAATTTCTGCACTCTTTTACAGACGTTTGTTTGCCTTGTGCGAGTTCAATCTCTTAGAAAGTATGATAACAATATGTAAAGCATATTCTGTACCCTATAGGGCTGCCTACAAGACCCTCTATAGGGCTCCCTGTAAGACCCCTTATAGGGCTGCCTACAAGACCCCCTCTAGGGCTCCCTGTAAGACACTATAGGGCTCCCTGTAAGACCACTATAGGGCTCCCTATAAGACCCCCTATAGGGTTCCCTATAAGACCCCTATAGGGTTCCCTATAAGACCCCCTATAGGGCTCCCTATAGGGTTCCCTGTAAGACTGCGTTCCAAAATCCTATAAGACTACTACTGCCTGATGTCCTATAAGACCCTACATGCCTCTACCCTATAGGACTGGTATAGGATATTTTTGTAAGGGGTGTTACAAATTAAGGTACAGCAAGAGCTTTGTTCCAACAGCCATCAAGAGCAGGGCTCAAAGTTAACATTTTCAGTTGATGGCATGCCCCCAAGTCGAAATTTTAGGGGCAAACCTTGAAAAGATTAGAGGTATCTTGTATTGTCATATTGTGTATTGTATTAAATATGACATGCTATATTAAGACTGCTGTTGCACAGAAAATATCATTTCATATGATATGGGAAAGCGTCATTAAAGAAAACGAGACAAATAAAATGGTATCATAGGCATATGTCCCGATCGGTACGTACATCTAAAAGACGAAATGTATGTGCTGTTGTCTTTATTTGAGTACGGCCCATCTCTTTTCTTTCCTTACGTTTGCGTCAACTGTCATTGCCAGAACATGTTGATCAACTTGCGTTGTGGTAAGATACATCAGAATGCATGGAAATTGATTTGTATCGCGAAATATCGAGAAATACCTGTATTCTATGATAAATCATAGTCCCTCTATCCACGTGGATAAATAGACTTCAGCAAGTCTAGTAGCTGTCGCGTTTGGCTCGATCAGTATAGATCATTTGTGCAATCCTGTTTTAGTGTTATGTAGTTTGCCCCGCTCTTTATCCAATACAACTCCATTCTGCAGATCACTCCAAAAACTTTCAGCAATACTATTTTGGGGTACCAATTAAGCCGCTAGCTGTAGATAGTTACTTTTTTCAACAAAAATTCTGAATAGAAATGCATGCTATCAACTTTTGATGGATATTTTGTAGGCAAGAGAACAAAACTCAAACGTATATATGCGCATTAAATTCCAGTGTTTGTCGATCGCAGGGTCGAACGTTAAGTAGCCTAGAATCCCACACATACGCTTGCCTTCGTACCTCCTACCCACTCTGGGTCGGAGGTACAGAGGCTAGCGTACGTGTAGGATTCTAGGCTAAACGTTAAGATACGTCTGTTCTATTTTTGTACATCCATGGTCTGTTCTAAATAATTGCAGTCGCTACCCGGCAGATTTGCTATGATATTTCAACAAAGTTGTTTGCTATTTAGTTCTAGCTGAAAACGAAAACCTTTATAAAACAGGCTAATCCAGTCCAAGCTTGATGAAATCGATGCTTTGATCTGCTTTCCAAACGACGATTTCCTGAAATGGTCTAGCGAGCTTTGCATCCTACAGGCCACTACGCGAATATTCATTACGCACGTGAACGCATAACATGTTGCAGTTACGCGTTGGACTTGTTTTCCCTTGTCAGCTATATTTTGATGACAAGTTATGCTGAGATTATGATTGGTCAATTGAAAGTGATGTGACAGCACTAAAACTGCTTCTGATACTTGATTGGATTGTAGTAAAATTTATCATTAAATTCATGGGATATTTTGACAGATCAAGATAACATCAGCAGACACATTCAGCGCTGTGCAGTGGAGAGAACGCGCTCAAACCTTTGAGTAACTCCGCTCAACGGCTATGCTTATTCAATGTGTATTTTGGGGTCGCGGTCTTTCTATTGTGGGTCTTTATTCAGTAGTCCTGAGTTCTAGGCCATCGGCCAACATACTTAACATAGTTAGCATCAATATACAAAAAATTGACAGGAAAATGGTATTTACAAACACTCAGAATAATTGATTATCATTTATCTCCTTTCTCACTTTCATGGCGTGTAAAGTGAAAGCGGCTACATGGTGCATTATATTTGGATCATCAAATGTCATCAGAGAAATAAATACGATTATACTCAGTTGAATTTGGAAATCGATAGCTGAGATATAAGTCGTTAGAAAGTTTTTTTCTCAGAGCGACGTGAACATGTGACCTGTCACTAAGTCACGTGACCGGTCGCAGCCTTTTTGGACAATGCTTTGTCAACACTGAGCGAATACATGTTGAATTTGATCACGTATGGAGAAATGTCTTGAAAAATTTCAGTCGCAAAATGCGACTAACCTTCAGTCGCAATCTCAAAAATTTGGTCGCCTATGCGACTGAAAAATCTCTACTCTGAGCCCTAATTGAATGTATCACATGAAATTATCGGTCGGTCTGGTTTTTAGCTCATATTTGTATACCAATGTGAGGTTATCGTATAAGCTGAATCAGTCATTTGCATCTGATTTGCATGTCTGTATGTCTGTATATTTGTGGGTATGTGCGGATGTATGTCCGTCACACACAAAGGCTCCCATACCGCCAAAGCTACCGTCTCAGTATTTGGTGTACAGGTAGATGCAGGGTTGAGATGTGAATTGTTCGAATAAACACATCAGTGTCAAAAATGTGCAAATGAGGTAAGAAAAAGTGAAATCCTGCAAATGTGCAGGCCAGTAAGAAACCGGCCAACTCCACTGATCTTGAATCATTTCCTGTCATTGTTTATGAACTGTTACATATTAACAGACCTGATGAAACCATAGACAGTAGAGGGGGCGAAGACCGTCCATACTCAAACTAAGAGGGGCTTTTTCTGCTATGCATGTTGCTAAAGTTGACCTCCAGTACCTAAAGTTTCAGACCTTAATTACTTTTGTCATTCCTGTTTTTCTGGTTTAAATATTTCTTGTTGTTTTTCTGGTTGTACTGTGCAGAAATCATTGTAATAACAACAACATAGAATTTTCCTCCACTGAACAGATAGAAACAACATTTATTGTTGATCATTGGTAACCATACTGGTATATACCAATTCTGATCAAATTTGAGCGACACCGTATAATTGCGGTATTTTTTTGTTAATATTGCTCACATCTTTACTCTGAAAGATAAACTACCTATTGTGATTGATTTCTGTTACTTTCTCCCCAGTAGCAACACATACAATTTTGTCGTAACTTGGAATTTTGTAATTTTTGCCTTACCGCACTCCCTGAGTGTGTTGTTGAGCAATAAAGTTTTGTAAACTATTGTATTGTATTGTTATTATTATTTATTTCAGGTCAACATAGAGCCATATCAAAATCAAGTAAAATACTTAAAATACAAATTGTAAATGGATATGATTATTCTATAGTGAATCCAAAAGGATGACTGGATATAATAATTTTCACTTTTTTATTGGATGCATGGTTGTCCTGGACAACAAGTCCCCCCTTCATTATAGCTTTCCACATTCATCCGTTTTGCAGTGCGTCACACCTCTCTGCCCTCCCGCAAAATAATGGTACAGTCTGGGCCAGCTCCTTCGCACAACGACTGCCTTACAATTGTCCGCTCGCACGAGTCCCGTTACTTGGTACTAACTAACTGATTTCGGGGTGTATCTAGCTGCCCGGACAAGAGTCCTTGGCAAGCGAAGATGCTGCCTTACCAGATCCCAACCACTTTGAAGTAATTTGTTTCAAATAAAATGAGGTAAACAAAATTCTTTAAAATCTACATATGCAAATTTATGTAAATTTAACAAAATTTGGCAGATGAAATTAAGAACCATATTATTACAATATTTAAACCTCAGTAAATATCGTACATAGTACATTCATATCTGAAACCTGGACTAAAAGTACCAATTCTGTCAGTGACTTCAATACGAATACGAATACGAAAACGAATACAAAAATGAATAAGAAAATAACGTCAGCATCATCATATGATGGCATGACCTAGATTAAAAATGAACATTCCCAAGAGAACCCCATGTTTTCTCGTTTTCCATGTATTATGACTCTGTGAAAGTTACCTTTGAAATTATGGTTTTTTGAGTCTTTGCAAGCCAAATCTTGATTCTGGCAAAATAGATTAAACTTTTGACAGACTCAAGGGAGCAATCATTGTTTATGACCTGGGGGTTGGAGGAATCTGAGAGGGGTTGCTCAAAAAATGGAAAGCTACAAAAGGAGGGGGGTTGCTGAAAATGTGGAGATAAAGAAGAGGGTTACTTAGTTGTTAGTGTACAATAAATTGAAAAACCTCTCAGATTGCACCATTACACTCATCAATTTGTATTTGGTATTAAGCTATATATGTCCTCTGTACCATTCACGTCTATGGTATTAGTAGCTTCAGGGACATTTGGAACATTTTTCAAATTGTGATGAAATATGCAAATTTGTATTTTTTAAGGTAATTTTTGTCATTGTTGGTCAAAAAATGTTTAAAATTCTTCTTCAAACTGCTTGTCAGACAACTTTGATATTTAGGATATAGGTCCCTAAGGATGACTCATTTAAGATTTTTTCAAATTGTGCAGAAATTTGTAAATTGGTGTAATTTTAGCTCTGCTGTCAGCGACGCTGAGATGTAGCAGCATCTGTTGTTCCTCGTTCATTGTCCGTTGTATGGCATCCGTTGTTTGACAGCCATCAACTTTTGATATTCCAAGGTTCTTCAAAACTGCTGGTCCAACAGGTCCCAAAGGATGACCTTATTCAAATTTGTACAAGTTGTGATGAAATATGCAAATTTGTCTTTTTTTAAAGCTAATTTTGCTATTTTTTGGAAAAATTTTCTTCTCATTAATGGCTGTTCTTACAGCTTTAATATTTGATATGAGGTCCGAAGGGATGATTTATTTAAATTTTTCATATCATGATGAAATATGCAAATTTATTCAGGCAATTTTTAGCTCCTGAGTTTTTTAGACTGAGGAGGTACCATTTTGGTCAAAAATCTTGTTACTTGTTTCAATAACCATTCCATCTTTTGATGGTAGGTTAGCATGATGGTAGCATGTAGGTTCCTTGAAAGTGCAGTACTATTACTGATTCACATTATTTGAAATGAGTAAAATTTAATCTTTTTTAAATATATTCTTATTTTTGTTGATTTTTCTCATGAAGTTTGAATACATAATAACGTGGTGATTGAGGAATAGATATGGTAAACTCTATTTGGTGTCAAGCTGTAAAGTACAAACTCTTGACATTGTGAAGGTCATTAATGTTAGCATTTTGTTTCCAACCAAGTATATTCCATTAATTTATCATTAACCAGTATCATGGTTGTCAAATAGTTCACATACTTTACATTTCCTGCCATCTGGCCTTTATATCTCTTTAAGTAAACAAGTATCTTTATGGCAAACTTCCTGCACACAATTAACAAAGCACTTCAGTTGAAGATGTCAAGTTGAGTAAAGAGATTGGAAAGGTTATGATTGTTTCACTACAGTGTAAAAGTGCAGAAGTCAATCTGAAAGTTATCACACTTGTGTTACTTATAAAGCGTGAAAAATAGTTGACATGACCCATCTGCTAAGTTTAGAAAGTTGAGTTGCTGCACTATTACTGGCTGCTTATGTAAATTAAATGCATTGAAATAAAATGGAAATTAAAGAGTCAATTTGGCTTGAAGTTTGCGCCAGCCAAATCAGGTAGCATATATAAAAAACAAACAAGGGTATACCAGTACCCTATATTCTTTTTCAGTTGCAATGGGTACATGTAATTTGTTTATGCCATGAGAGTCAATGCAGACATATGTATACACTGTTGAGATATGTATTGTTACAGTACATGACAGCTATGTGTCGCAAACATTGACCTTGATCATGTGATTGATGTATCTGAAAGGGGCAAAGTCGTTCTTTTGTCTTTTTGTGATATCAAGAATAGTCTGAGAATACTTGTACCCATAAAATCACTCAGGTAACAAGTTGACAACAGCACATACGGTAAGTGGAAAGGTCAAAAATAACCCTATGCTGGATGCAAAAAGGTGATTTTTGTTTGTGACCTCTGGACAAGATCACGTTTTTCTTTGCTTTCCTATGACAAATAGACATTGCCACTATTGTAAGGAAGACTTCTTTTTTACATCAAACAAAATTCATGAAAAACAGTCAGAAAAGAGTGACGTTGTCCCTTTAACAAACCAAGGCATCTGCCACTCATATTGTGAAGTTTAAGATCTTGATTGATACTTTTTTAGCCATATTATGAAGTTGACTCTATTTATTACTGTTTACACTGGTGATATCTCTAATTGTAATTCTTGTCGTTTTTCCAGCTGACCCACTATTGCTATTTGCCAACCGCCAAGATGTTCAGATTGTAGATGCGGGAACAACTCCACCAAAATGATACAGTTGTAATTAATGGTCTGGAAGATGCTGCTGCTTTAGACTTTTTCCACCAGGAAAAATTGTATTTTGGACAGATGTCAGCCAAGAAATGATCAAAAGAACATTTGTAATGGATCCAAAATTGTGGAAAGTATTATCACAACAGGTGTTGTGTCACCCGATGGACTTGCTTGTGATTGGCTTGGAAAGAAACTTTATTGGACAGATTCTGAAACTAATCGCATTGAAGTTAGTAATTTAGACGGAACTTCACGAAAAGTGTTATTCTGGAAGGAGTTAGATCAGCCGAGAGCGATTGCATTGGATCCTCATTTAGGGTAAGTTTGTACATCGTTCTTCACTTTCCTTCAGACCTCATAACATTTAATCCTGCTTAGTAAGTACACAGCAGTTGCTACAAAATATAACCAAGTGCAATGTCTCACTTTATCAAGAATGTATCGTACCCATGCTCAGGTTGGCAGTCAGTGAATGCTAAAATGCCTATGTCATTGACAATAACTTGTTTTTATGGTGTAACTGTTGTATTTTTGTCAAACCAATATGAATACAAGTAAAGGTAAATTTTCAGTATACTTTGTGTCAGATTTAAATATTTGTAGTGAAAACTCCACCTCATTAGCGTTTATTTCACTTTCTCAAAATAGTCATTTGCATTTGCTTTCAGATTGATGTACTGGACAGATTGGGGAGAAACTCCCAAAATAGAAAGAGCCGGCATGGATGGAACTGAGAGACAAGTTATTGTAAATGAAAATATTTATTGGCCAAACGGACTTACTATTGACTATGAAGCTAAGAGAATCTACTGGGCAGACGCCAAATTTAGCGTTATTCATCATTCAAATTTCAATGGAACTGATAGACAGTCTGTTTTAGAAGGATCATTACCACATCCTTTTGCATTGACTGTCTTTGGAGAGACATTATTTTGGACTGACTGGCATACCCTATCAATTCATTCTTGTCATAAACTGACAGGAAATGACAAAAAAATAATTCATGAAGAATTTTCACCGATGGATATCCATGTGTTTTCATCAGTGAGACAACCAACAGGTGAGTTCTTGATGATTAGTCTCCGCCTGACAGAGTAAGGATCAGGGACTTATGGATTGGTTTTCCTTTGTGCGTCAATGCATCCTTCCATATGGAGGTGTTTCTTGGACATGGTAGGACCAATTGTCTTAAACTTAGTGTAAGGACAACAAACTGTGGCCTTTCTGTTATAATTTACACTCTTAGGCTTTTTACCCAAATTTATAATTTACATTAACTGATTTCTTTCAGAGTTCTCCCAAAGACTTATATGTGATTTATATCTGCAATTTGTTTTGTGATATCGTCCTGTATGGGTGATTGTTGCCATTTTGTTTTAATGTTTCACTCAAATTTGGTATACATATAATATATACAACGTGTTATGCAGTGTGTGTAACCCGGTTACGAAGTAAGTCACGTGATTTGATCTTCCATCCCATCTGACAGTTAAGTAATCAGATGGAATTCCTTGATTGCCGTTATCTCCCACAATGCACTGCGAGCAGACAGATACTGCGTGGAGTGGTGTGGTTGTGCGGGCAGAGACTCGGTCTAAGGGAATTAGTTCTTCTTGCCACTAACCAAGACGACGTGGTTGGTCTTTTTGCATGGCTTATGAACTTCTAGGTAGGTTTTTACATTTGTTGCAATACGGAATTTGTAACGTGTTTTCATGGTGTATTTTTTGAAGTTTGAGACCACACCCATTGTGAGGCAAATTGGAGGGGCCATGTGCTTTCCCGATTGGACTGTGAACCATTCTGAATCTCAAGCTTCCACAGCAATAGATTGATTTGTTTAGTAGTTTTGTACTTTTTGTTTTGATTTTTGAATACCAATAGTTCAACAGAAAATGAACTTGTTCAACTTGACATAGTGACTAGAATGGCATTGCCATGCATGGATTAAGATCCAGTTGATATCACGATCTGCTGACTCAAAGAGCTTATGTAACTTGTAAGTGCTTTTTGTCTTTTTGCATGGCTTATGAACTTCTAGTTTCCCGACATACCAACCCATTGACGGAAGCGTTTGGACTGCTAATGAGTTAATCCCAAAGGAGAACTGTCTGGAGGACGTTTTGTGTGAATCAGTTTCCCACCCGAACTGGAAGAGGTTACGACACGGAATTTGTAACCATAGCAACAGTATCGACGTGGACTCTGAACCCTGAACAATTCTGGAGAGTGTCTATTGAGTGAACACTGTAATTGATACGAACTTGGATAGGGGCGTGTCTAGAGTTTCTGTATGTTTAAACAGTATTGCCGGCTAATCATTGTAGACTTTTTATCATCATTAGTGTGTAGTAAAATAAACTTCCACATAAACTGCAACTCAAATTGTACGATAATCATTCTTTCCTTTGTTGTTAATTGGATAATATGAACTTGGGTCCAGGTTTAGTTGACTGACAGTTCAGCTACCTGGGTTACATATGTATGCATGTTAGTCTTTCATCTAGACTCAGGTCTCCCTCTAAGGGAATTTTTGAGGGGGACTTTACAATTTGGAGGGATTAACCCCTTGACTACCAAGGCCAATGTATTCCTATATACCAGGCCCTTATGTAAATATTGATAAAATCTTGGGTGTGGTCATTGCATGAACACTGCTTAGAGAAAAAATTAAGTAAGTACCAATAAACCATATATTTTCTGAATCAGCATGAAATTTCCCACTTTTTCATACATAAGTTTTGTATTTCCAGGTCACGTGACTGATCACATGACACATCATGTGACCAGAGTTGGCAAAGAATATGAATATTTTAAGCATCAGGATGTGTTTTGAATCCATAAAATGACGCAAATTTGAATACAGTTGCAATTTTCATGGCATTGTCTTTACATATATGTAATAATAACTACACTTTACTATATTTTAGATGTATTAATTTAAGATTTTTCTCACAAAAGGCAGAGTACATGAACCACAAACATCGGTACCTGATATGATTCTGTATTTGAAAATCAACACATTTTATATTGTAAACACCAGTTTTATGTCTTCCTTGCAGAAACATGCATCTAAAATGGTTATGATTTATCAAAAAATAGTTCACAATATTTAAAAATACATTTTAGGGAACAACATATCATATGACCAAACACATGACCAGTCATGTGACCAGTCATATTGATAATATGGCTGCTATAAAAATTCCCTGGCTTGTAGTAAAAAATTGTATTTCCTCTACTTTCATTTACGAATATTGCTGTTAATAGAACATATTTACATATAAACCATTTGTTTTCAATAAATAAACATTTCATTTCATAAAAAAAACCATAAACATCTTCGCGATCGTCCGTACTTCTGAAAACTGTAAACAATCAGCACGACGCTTCTGTGATCAGCCTGACCTTTCAGGGTCGAGGTCATGGGTCATGACATTTACTTCCGGATTTTGGCCATACTCGGACGTACGGAGGCGCAATCACATTCAGGCCAGATCGGAATACATCAATCTTAGTCGCGCTGTGTGCCAACGCCGAAATTACTGGATTTTTAGCGTCAAAAATGAAACAAATACGCCTATTTAACTGTGCCGGATATTTCCGGCACTCAAGGTATATGGTAATTCAATATGGCGCCGGATATATCCGGCGCCATAGGTAGTCAAGGGGTTAAACTGAAACATATAATCACATCTTTACATGTAAGTTTTAATGTTGCAGTGATGTCACTTGTGATATAGCGGTACATGCTATAAGCCATAAACCACTTGCTTACATAATCCAAGCTGTTGGCTGCAAACACCATCCTCAAAGATTTTTTAAAAAAGTCAATGAATTTGAGTATAACTGTTGTGAATGTATAGGGCTTCCAAGAGTGGCTGACAGCTCTTTAGTATTCATGAAAAAGTTGTAGCATATTCTATATGCTACAGTAACAATATTCTGTATGTATGTTTATTTGTACATATTCTGTATGTTTGCTTTCTCAGGGCTTAATGTTCAAACATAATAACAACAGCTAACCATTTCCACTGTACCCTCATGGGATTTTTTTGTTTTTTAACTGAACTGTGTGCACTTCCACAAATCAAGAAAAAATCTTTGTAGTTATAAAGAAATGTTTTGTAGCTTTTCAAAAATAATACTTGTTTGTCACATTTTACCATGCTTATATAATTCTTCACCACTGTAAAGTTTAGATCAACATTGCCCCATACAAAACAGTTGGCTGTATTTTTCTAATGACCTAGCTGGTCGTGTGGTCTTGTGTGTAAACTCAGGAGAGTTAAAATCAAAAACTTATGGTGTTGGCTAGTCTGCTATGTGTAAAACTTTAATGGTGTTGGCTAGTCTGCTATGTGTTTTGAAAGCAGAGTTTCTCGATGACAGATTCGATGCAATAATTATTGCTTTTTGTCAGTCATTTTAGAATTGACACCAGAACTTGCTTGCGACTTTCATTGGATGAAGTCTCGTCACAATATTGTCATGGCATTCACTGAACTGAACATGTTTTAGTAAAAGTCCAAGTTTTCTTGCTAATTTTCACTACCGGAGTTATTTTCATAATGTTATGGGCATTCATAGGAAGCATAAAAACATCTGTTTGTCCCTTATTACAAATTTAAAGGTACAGAGACAATGTGACACAGAAACCTTATCTAGCTAGGGCAATGAACTTTTGTGAACGTAATCTAAACTGGCTGGCTGACAGGCTTTCATATGCAAAATCAGCGTATAGTAATTCACATGTGGTATTCTTTCAACAGTATTTTTATTGAAGCAGTTAAAAAAAGATTATCAAAATCGAACTAAAATTAGTCCCTTTCATGTAAAGTTTTTGCTACATTACACAGTCCGGGTAATGTCCATAGAGAGGATTGTTGTGAAGAGCCAATGGCTTAACATATATGTTATAAGGGTTAAGGCAAGAACCAATCATGTACTGTATATGTAATGTGGGTTAAAGATTATATGTGGGTTTGCTTCAAAATGATATGCTGAGACCCACGGATCGAGCGATTGAGCGCGACTGTTGGCTACGTGAAGTGTGTCAGCCCAAGTTGATTTGCGACATTCTCCCATTTTAAAAATTGTGAGGATTTCTGCAGGAACAGTTTCTGAGTTTCTGTCCCCTTGACCATATTTGACAAAGAGTTATTTGACGTTTTTTGGTCTCTTTTCCAGCTTTTGATTAACTTTCCAGCGATTAATCTGGCGCGCGTTTTTCATGCGAAGGGTCAATCATACCGGAAAATGGATGGTGATTAAAAAAATCTCGCTCCATCGTGCTCTAATGACCAACAAGAATCGTTGACCCATCGTTGCAAAGCTTGAAAAATTCTGCATACTATATATGGCAAGGTTAAATTAAAATTTGACCAAAATAGGTGATATTTGGTGACAATTTACTGTAAATTTACAAGGGTCAAATCCTGATTTCTCGGTGCGGTACCAGGCCACAAAAACCATCCAAAGCAGTAATTTTCGATGTACTAACCACTAGTGTCTTTCACATCTCGACCATACCGAACAATGTGCATGACGTCTACATCTAAAAACTATCAAGTGCTAAAAATAAAGGGCAAAATCTAGCTGAAAAGTTCCGAACTTGTTGCAATCTATAAGCCTAGGTTTACACGGTTAATTATTCATGATGTTGGCCACTGAGGTTTGCTGATAGGTCAAACTTACTATCCTCCAGTTGGACATAACCGGGACTGTTATACAATGGCTGTTGCCACATCAACATGTGCCGATAATGGGTCTTATACCACTCCAGGTCATGTGACCTATTGTTCTTGCCATCCATTTATCCCTGAAAACACGACTGACACCTATTGTTCTTATGCAAAATAAGTAATCAGTCATACTTTTATTCATATGTAAATAAGTAATCACCACACTTTAATGAAAGAAAATCATTATCATATCAATAAAAGTGTAGTGATTACTTAATTTAAATATGAAAAAAAGTATGACTGATTACTAATTTGCAAGAGAACAATAGGTCAAGTCTAAAGCATTCACACACATTCAATAACAAAATGAAGACAATTTGTTCAAGTGATATGTTATAGCATCACATTTTATAATTCAATTTTAACTTTCTTTGGACCATGCTCAATGTAAGCAACATGATTTGTTCATGAAGACTGTTCATCTTTAGATTCGGCGTCTTCTTGGGTTGGACCAATCTTGTCTGTTTTGTTGCATTGTTTTGTCGTAACTTGAGAAACTGGTTTACTTACAGATTCCTCTGATTTAACACTAGATGGAGGTGGTAGTAATATATTCGACACATGCTTTTGTTGTGCAGTAGACATACAGTTTAGGCGCGTAAACCGTCATCTGATCTGTGACCTGTTTGTTCTTTGATAAGCTGCTCATCGAATCCCTGATGGTACAGAGATGTTGCCGCATTCAACTGAAATTATCAAACACAAGACATATGTGACAAACATCGTGGAAATAAGTACAGCCTTTTTGTAACGTTTGTGGAATAGTCGAAAGAAATTCTGTGATACTGCCGCACACACAACAAATTGTTTTGGTCAATGAATTTAATTTTATAACTTTACAGAATTCGTTTTGTGTATAAATATTTTTAGTAAAACAATAAATTACCTTGCCTAAATATCCAGTGTGCTGGCAGTCTGGCCAAGCCATCTTGCACATTTGCTTTGTGTAAAGACGTATATTTTCTGGCAGGAGAACTTGATTATCCCTTGGCAAGGGTCATCGATTGTACAATCCCGTCCGGTGTTATCATCGCCAAGTACTTTTTTATATGTTGAAGTACACATCGTGGATTTTATGCGCTCCGTAGTAGCGGCTGCTCTTATAGGGCAGTCTGCCCGTGTAAAATCCACTTTAGTTGTTTTTACATGGCCGTCCATGGAACTCTAGGAAGTCTCTTGGGTCATCAGATCAGACAAGTTGACAAGGTCCATCTTGACCAGTCGAAAACACGAAAATGGTATTGAAAGCCTGGAGCATCCACGAGGCAATCACATGCATCTACAGATTGAATTCCTTCTCGCTAGCCAATAGCCAACAAGATAGAGTAAGGCAAGCCATTTTATTTAACCAATCAGACTAAAACAGTTTCCTTCTACACAGGTGCATTATACCACTCTGTAGCCCTTATTCAAATGCAGATTTGCAGTTGACCAGTGCCCTTGTCCTACTTGTCTGGGATAGGTCATTCTCCCAAACTCGCATGGCAGGTGCATAATGTCCTCTGTGAACCTTTCGACATACAATGGATCACTCCATTCCATTGTGGGTATTCAAATCAAAAGTAGACGATTTATTGACAGTAATTTTCAAATTTTAGAGAAGATTGGCCTGTTTTTCGTGGTATAAGTCGTTAATCGCACCTCGTAGGTGAGCTGTTACAGTTGTAATCACCACACTTATGGTCAGGAACTTGTAAACATCACTCGGCCTTCGGCCTCGTGATGTTTACAAGTTCCTGACCATAAGTGTGGTGATTACAACTGTAACAGCACACCTACTCATGCAATTAACTATACAAATGCGTGGAAGGGTGACACCCATGATATTTGATATGCCAGCCAACTCAGAACAGTGCTCGATGATTCGTCCCTTCTATATAAGATTGGAGGCGCAGTGCACACCAAAGAGGGCAAATTGTGCAGTCTCACAGCCTAGATTAAACACTGGTATGTATTTATGTATGTACGTACATACAAGGGTATGAACGTACCAGTATATTGGCTGAAATCCAGGGGTGATGGCACATCTGGGCGTCATTACCACCTTTCCCCTGAGGCCACTCACATGTACTTTTGAATTGATCTCAGAGGAGGGCAGCTGGTTGATTACTAAGATGTACATAATGCTGCAGTGGGGCATTGAGAAGTTGTATCAGCCTGAAGGCAGTACAAGATCTGTCACGTGATCTCACTGCACATCAGGCAACGTGTTGCAGGCACCCAGGGCAATGACAATAATCCCATGTTTTTTTGTTGAATTTTTACTTTTGTCAAAATATAAGAAAAAGTAACAGTTTTCTTCATTTGTTAGCTGCAAATCCCAAGGATGTCATATTTTGCTCACGTGTTCACACACGTGAGCATATGTCGCAGCGATGTCTGTCTGTCTGTCTGTCTGTCTGTCTGTCTGTCTGTTGGTCCGATATCTCAAAAACGGCTGATCAGATCAGAATCAAATCTGGTACATAGATTCAGTTAGCAAATGGCAAGAACTGATTAGTTTTTGGTGGGTGTGGCTTGCTTACTTTTTGCTCATTTGCATAATTAATGATTTTAGAAAAAACGGCTATACATTGAGAATGACTGCACACAATTTGATGAGACTTGCTACAAATGTTGATCACACCAAGATGTATTATCAGTGGGAACAATTTAGGGGTGACATGAAAGATAGTTGCTAATTTGCATATTTAATGAACTTTCCTAATTAGGATATATATCTGATTTGACTCGATCAAATTGGCTAAACTTGGTATGTATATTTAAGATACTATGATTAAACATTATTGAAAGTCATTAAGCAGTTTAACTTCAGCCAATTCCTAATTTGCATATTTTATGAACTTTGCTAATTAGAGATATATCTGAATTAACTGGACCAAAGTTGATGAAACTTGTTACATATATTGAAGCTACTATGATACAATATTATTGAAAGTCATTACGCATTTTTACATCGGCCAATACTAAATTTGCATATATAATGAACTTTCCTAATTAGGGATATATATCTGAATTGACTTGATCAAAATTTATGAAACTTGCTATGTACAATAAAGACACTATGATGTAACATTATTGAAAGTCAAAAGACATTTCTACTTCAGTCAATTCCTAATTTACATATTAAATGAATTTTCTAATTAGGGATATGTATCTGAATTGACTTGATCAAAATTGATGAAACTTGCTATCTGCATTAAAGACAATATAATACAATATTATTAAAAGTTATTTAGCATTTTCTCAACAGCCAATTCCTAATTTGCATATTTAATGAACTTTCCTAATCAGTGATATAAACCTGAATTACAAAAACCAATGTTGATGAAACTTGTCATTTACTTTGAAGATACTACAATACAACATTCTTGAAAGTCATTAAGCACTTTTGCTTCAACCAATTCCAAATTTGCGTATTTAACGAATTTTCCTAATAAGGGATATAAATGTGAATTGACTCGACCAAAGTTGACAACACTTGCTATGTACATTAAAGATACTATTATACAACATTATTGAAAGTCATTAAGCATTTTTACTTCAGCCAATTCATAATTTGCATATTTAATGAACTTTCTTAATTAGGGATATATATTTGAATTGACTAGACGAAAGTTGACGCAACTTCTATATACATTAATGATACTAAAGTATTTTTTCTTCAGCCAATTCTTAATTTGCGTTTTCAATGATCTTTTCTAATTACGGATATATACTTGGATTTACTTGATCAAAGTTGGCAAAACATGCTATGTACATTGATGATTATACCAGGTTAAAACAATATTGAAGTCATTTCACATTTTCATGTCAACTTATTTATAATTTGCATATCTAATGAGCTTTCATAGTTTGGTATGTATGGCTTTAAGGACTTGGCAAAAGGTAATTACACTTGCTATATAAAGTGGTGATACAATGACAGCAGTCAAAGAAATTTAATATTTTTTTTCAGCTAATTACATATTTGTATACTTCATGACCTTTTAGAATTAATCGGCGGTGAATATTGTTCATTATGTTGATCATAATACTTTCAATGAAGTTGCAAACATGTGGCAAAGGTTCAAATTCACACATAACTGCAATATATAATGAAACACGTGAGCATTTTCAGTTCATATCTGGTTTATGGTGGATGATCGGTAGGAGATTTACAATGTGAACTTGAGTGTTGTAACAGCTGAAGTGGTGAGATCTGAATTTTTACGGTATGTGCGAGTGGGTTACAACTCAGCAGAGATGACGCAGATAAATTTGATAGTGATAATGAGTAAGGGTATGGAGCAGGTACAGATTGGCTTAGGCCTAGTGTTATATCATAGCAGATGGTAATGTGACACAGTGATGCAGTGGTCTGCCCAAATCAATGGTGTTATGTAGTGGCCTTTGCCTCTGTGTCTCTTCCCAAAGTTAACTACTGGTATGATAATAGCAAAGCCATAATGGCGCATTACAGAGTATCAAGGCTGTAAATAGTCACATATGATACATTTCTACCCTCTCAGCGTCTGGCAAATGTGTCTCTTTAGTATACATGGACATCACCTGTGTCATTGTGCAGTTAACAAATGAATGCATCTCAGTTGAGGATGATTTAGTTTGATGAAGTTTGGAAAGGATATGCTAAATATCTCATTCTTGAAACTGTAAATCAGATGGAGTCCCTTCACACTCACATTTGATGATTCCCCTTATTGCTTTTATACTGGTATTTAAAGCTAAGACTCCTGAGAGAATCCTTGGTTCTGTCAAAGAAGCTTATTATAACCAGTATTAAATTGAATGTACCTTTGTCCAATTGATACTATTTTCATAATGAAATGCGTAACACAATATCATTGACAATGTTTACAATGACATATGCAACAATGTGTATTCCAGGAATGAGTCCATGTGGTGCCAACAATGGAGGATGTTCACATTTATGTTTGATGTCGCCAACACCACCAGGATATTCTTGTGCTTGTCCAACAGGTGTTAGATTATTAAAGGATGGAGCCACGTGTGCAGATGGTAAGTATGGATATATCTGTATCAAATGTATTTATGGCAATCTCTAGCATACCTGTATCAAACTATGGAATACTTGTATCAAACTATGGCATCAAACTATGGCATACTTGTATCAAACTATGGCATAGCGGTATCAAACTATGGCATAGCGGTATCAAACTATGGCATACCTGTATCAAACTATGGCATACCTGTATCAAACTATGGCATACCTGTATCAAACTATGGCAAAGTGGTATCAAACTATGGCATACCTGTATCAAACTATGGCATACCTGTATCAAACTATGGCATAGCGGTATCAAACTATGGCATAGCGGTATCAAACTATGGCATAGCTGTATCAAACCATGGCATACCTGTATCAAACTACATTATACCTGTATCAAACTATGGCATACTTGTATCAAACTATGGCATCTTGTATCAAACTATGGCATACTTGTATCAAACTATGGCAATCTGTTGATAGTTTGTATGTTAAGTACACTGGTATTAGACAATTACCATTATATTACCATGCCCTGCCAGTCGCATTTTGATTGGTTGAGCTGAACCACATGACTGACCACAAATACGCAGTAATGATTTGTTTAAATGCCCATGAATATGAATTATAAGATTAACTCAAAGTATCGTAACTTTACAGCTGAAATGTAAATTATAATCAATCACAAAATAAAAAGAAGCATTTGTGGGCCAAGTTGAGATACTGGATTTGTCAAATTTTATTCAGCATATGTGACAGTGCATGCATCGCATATTGCTCAGTTCTTGGGCCCACTTGTCATTCGCTTGGGAAATTTTCGCACATTTTTACGGTTTTCTTGGATAATATAATGGAGATAACAGACTCTGCCCTGACCATTTACGTTTATTTATGGGCGTGGGCTTGAGGAAAGCCAAATTAACAGGCTAGGCAAGCCTCGCCCATTAATTTTTGGCTTTCCTCTTGCCCTTGCCAATAAATAAATGTTAATGGTCAGCACGTTACCGAATATTCCTATATTATTATCGTGTCGGGCTAAACACTTGGACCACAGAGATGCATTGTATAAGTGGGGTGTACAGTACATGGCCAATCATCAGATTTGCACAAGTGCAAATCAAAAAGGCTGAACATTGCCTCTTCTTAGAGAGGCATACTGGTGTTACCTTGAATGTCATCAATTCAGCTGGTCCCACATGAGATGTATATTAATACAGCTGTTTAAGTTATAATTATGGCTAAATTTACTGAAATATTATTTGGCATTGTCTCTGCATATACAGCTACAGTAGTAATCAGTTTTTAATTCCAATGTCAGCGTTTTATTGCTTTGAAATTTGATATGCAGATTACTTAGGGTGACCTCAATTAGATATGTTCAAATCGTGGTACAATTTGCATATTCATATTTTTAAGGCAATTTTTGTCATTTTTGGTCAAAAACTTTGCTTCACCTAAATCGCTTGTCAGACAGCTTTGATATTTGGTACAAGGTTCATAGGGATGAGCAAATGTGATATATTCAAATTGTGATGAAACCTACAATTTTGTAATTTTGGGGCAATTTTTAGCTCACATTTGGTGTACCAATGTGAAGTTATCATATAAGCTGAAGTTGATGGCTTCTGTATGTATGTGTGTATGCATGTATACATGCATGCATGTATGTATGTATGTACCGGTATGTATGCGTGTGTGATGTTCGTCAACATCAAAAACTCGCAAACCACTGCACTTTTTTAGCTTAGTATTTGGTGTGTGGATGTATCCTCGGCTATAGATGGGATTTTGTTCAAATGAAGTTTGTGCTGTCATAATTATGTGAAAATGGTCAAAAATTAATAAGTCAAGAACCACTGTTTTGATTTCTTAGTGTGCAAGTACCTTAGGTGAACCTTATACAGTTTTATGTATATTGTGAAGATATCTTGAATTTTGTATTTTTGCTGATTTTTTTGTTATTTTCCTCATTTTAAGCAAAAAGTATTCTTCTCTGAAACTCCCGGCCCATTGCTCGCAAATTTGGGTTGGGTATTTGCAAGGGTGTTACCCATCTAGATTGTTGAAATTACAATTTTGGGTCAATTTTGTCTTTTTTTTGGTTAAAAATCTTTTAAAATCTTTTTCTTTAAAAGTACCTGACAGACTGCTTTCATATTAGGTATACAGATGCCCTTGGATGACAACAGTTGGATAATGGACATTGTCATGAAATGTGCAAATTCGTATTTTTAAGACAATTTTGTCATTTTTGGTCTAGAAAACTTGTTCTCAAAGAATACTTGTCTGCTATTTTTTAACTTGGTATATATGTCCTGAGGGATGTTATTAAATAAATCTTATGCTCAAAGTGTTTGGAAACCCCAAATTTGTATAATTTAGGTAATTTTCTCAGTCTGTGACCTTAAATGACCTGTACCAACCTAGGATATGTTGTGAGAGAGTGTTGAAGACTGTGAACATAATTTTGTCCTATTTGGTATCAGTTTGTAGAAAACAAAGCTGAGGTTAATTTTTTCATTGCAGACCAATTTTTGTTACTTTTTCATTTAAGATACTCAAGAACTTATAAGAAATTTGGATCCAGGATAATTCCGTATGTGATCATCGCCTCCATGGTGGAAGGCATTTCACTATCTGTAACTAACTTAACTTAAAGTCACAATAGCTGCGAATGTGTAATAAACTGATCTCAAAATATCTTCAGTTTTCCAATAGTCTGCTTTGAATAAGATGCACTGAAAGTGTATAACACTGTCATAAGTGTCAAAAGTGGTATGTAAATTCAAATGTTTTAGCATCATTTTAGATTTCAGCCATTTTTAAAAACTAATCATGTGACAGAGAAATAAAGATTACAACAACAAAATATTGGCCATCCTGTGTTGTGCATTCAAGTTAATGGCATTATGCTTGTTTCCTTCTTGATCATGATATGTGTGTGTATGTATGTATGTATGTATGTATGTTTGTATGTATATGCATGCATGCATGTACATACGTATGTACGTACCGGTATGTATGTCTGTCCAGATCAAAAACTCACCGCAGCACCTACCATCTTAGTATTGGTGTACAGGTGCACCTAGGGTTGGAGATGTGAATTTGTTCAAATGAACATGTCAATGTCAAAACTATGCAAATGAGGGAAAAAAGCAAAGAAATCCTGCAAATAGCTAAAACTGTGCAACCATTGGTCAGATTGGGTTTAAACTGGGTATACAGGTTCCTTTAGGTGTTCTGTAAGTAAGGTGTGTACAAATTGGGGTGAAATTTGCATGTTGGCAAAATTATTTGAATGGTAATAATGCATGTTCTGTTCAATCCTAACCTAACCTCAGTGTCTACATATTTGTAGGATGTAAGGAGATGCTCATATTTGCAAGACACAGTGATCTGAGACGAATCTCTTGGACACGCCAGATTATACAGATGTTGTGTTACAACTAGATGATATCAAGCATGCTATTGCTGTAGATTATGATCCTGTTGATGGCTACATATACTGGACAGATGATGAAGTGAGAGCCATTAGAAGGGCTGCAATGGATGGTTCAGGTAAAATGTCTGCTTTAGTTTTACTCTGTAGAAAATTGTCATTAGCTTTGTACCGTTACCACCAGATTTTGTATAATCTATTTTTCAATGAGTAGGAATCTTTTACAAAGAGAGGTTTCAGCAGAGTTTGTCTTTTGATGCTGGACATTCTTCTAACTTTTTTGAAGGGCAGCAATCCAATATCTTCATAGAACTGTAAGTTGTACTGTAGGTGGTGCTATGTTTCATGTATGTTTACTTCCATTTTATAGGTGTAGAGTACATTGTTCAAAGAGAACTTGACCATCCAGATGGCTTAGCAGTGGATTGGATAAGTCGAAATTTGTACTGGACAGACACAGGAACAGATCGGATTGAAGTAGCAAGGCTAAATGGAACATCACGGAAAATTCTAATATCAGAGGATCTTGATGAACCGCGTGCCATTGCATTAGATCCATCCAGTGGGTAAGTCTATTCCAACAGCCATCTAGTAGGCAAGTCTGTTCTCATAACTATCTAGTAGGCAAGTCTATTCTAATAGTTATCTAGTGGGTAAGTAGTCTAATAGCTATCTTTGAGGCAAGTCTATATTCTATTATATTACCATGCCCTGCCCGTCGCATTTTGATTGGTCGAGCTGAACCATGTGACTGACCACAAATACACAGTAATGGTTTGTTTACATGCCCGTGAATATGAATAATAAGATTAACAACCCAAAGTATCGTAACTTTACGGCTGAATCGTATATCATAATCAATCACAAAATAAAATGGAGCACTTGTAGGTCAAGTATCCCTGGAGTTGCTGTTTTTTTACAGCGCGCGTGACAGTGCGTCACGTATTGCTCAGTTTCTGGGGCCCAGTTGTCGTTCGTCCTGAAATTTTCGGAAATTTTGACGTTTTTTTGGGTTCGCTGATAATATAATGGAAATAACAGACTCGAGGAAAGCCAAATTAAAGGGCTCAGCAAGCCTCGCCCGTTAATTTTTGGCTTTCCTCTCGCCCTTGCCCACAAATAAACATTAATGGTCAGCGTGTCGCCCGTTATTTCTATAATATCTAGCGGATAAATCTATACCATCTAGCAGGTAAGTCTATTCTAATAGGTATCTAGTGGGTTAAGTCTATTCTAATAGCTATACAGTAGATAAGTCCATTTTAATAGCTATATAGAGGGTAAGTCTATTCTAATAGCTATCTACCCTATGGTATTTGGTGTCTATTTGAACAGCCATCTAGTGGAAAAGTCTATTCTAATAGCCATTAGTTTGGAAGGTCTATTATTATAATAGCCATGTAAGGGATGAGTCTATTCTCAGTGGTTTAGTCTCTTCTTGAAGCAATGTTTCAGTTGGTAAGTTTATTCTAATGGTCTATTCTAATGGTTATCTAACAGGGCTCGAAATAATACCTGTCTGCCTGTCCCGGACAAGTGAAATTTGGCCTTGGACAAGTAGTTTTGAAAAGTACTTGTCCAAGTGGACAGGCAGGTTTTTTCAGCCTGCAACCAGTATTTCAACCTATTGACTGCAGCAAATAAATTTATGTACCTTTATGTACCTTTTAACATTTTTAAAATCTTTATTTGGATATTTACCTGTCAGAACAAAGTAAAAGAAAGTTCGATAATATCTAATCACTGTTTACAGGAGGCAGCCATGTTGATTTATCTAAGGTCACATCTCAAATCTCTTAAATTGAAAGATTCTCAGAGCTATCTCAACACCAAGAGCGCTGTTACGCCAGTTTGCATACAATACAGACATGAGTTTGTCGAATTGAATTGAAATTAGTATAGCTTCTTAAAATAAATTGTGCCATTTTGGACAGGTACTTTTCTCACTGGGACAAATACTTTTTATTTTGACTTGTCCAGTGGACAGGTGGTTGAAAAAAAGTATTTCAAGCCCTGGTCTAATAAGTAAGTCTGCTCTTTTATGTAATCTTCCTGTCCACAAGAATCTGATTATAATTCGTGTAATGTTTTATAGCATACCACAGCATTTTGTGTAGATGTTTTTGGTCACCATTCTTTGTCCATGTATTTCTGTATATTTGGTTCCGCTGCACAGTACGTATTTTATCCAATGATGCAATATGATTTGTATGATCAGAGATCACCATTCTGCCACCAAGGGTGCCATTACATATATCACTAATGCATGCTGTGAAAAGTTGAAAAATGAAATTGTATGCATATGCATATTTTTTATCCTCATTTGCAGTTACTTCCATTGGATAGTCTGAAAGACATACATTTTTAGGTTTTTCCAGATCTAATCAAATTGTGTGCAGCCGTTTTCAATGTATTTCTTTTTCCTAAAATCATTAATTATGCAAATGAGCAAAAAGTATGCAAGCCACACGCACCGAACACTGATCAGTTCTTGCTATCTCGAACAAAATCTATGAACTAGATTTGATTCTGATCCAAAAAGCCATTCTTCAGATATCAGGCCAACAGACAGACAGAAGACAGACAGAAGACAGACATCGCTCCGATTATGTCACGTGTGTGACATGAGCTAAAAACTAGAGAGACGATAGCCAAAATTATCCCCCAAAAGATCGAAAAATAGAAACTTAACTTTAATTCTTGAATAACATAAAACTTTGGATAGAATAATGCTATAAAAATTTCCTACAAATGTTGAACACACCAGGATATGTCAGCCGTGAAAGGTATTAAGGGTGACATGAAAGATAATTGCTAAGTTGCATATTTAATGAACTTTCCTAATTAGGGATATAGAACTGAATTGTCTTGACTAAAGTAAATGGAACTTGCCATGCACATTGAAGATACTATTATAAAACCTTTTTGAAAGTTGTTAAGTATTTTTATTTCATGCCATTCCTAATTTGCATATTTAATGAATTTTTGTAATGAAGGATATATATCTTCATTGATTCGACCACAGTTGACGAAACTTGCTATGTACATTAAAGATACTATGATACAACATTATTCAAAGCCATTAAGCATTTTTACTTAAGTCAATTCCTAATTTGCATGTTTAATGAACTTTCCCAATTAGGGATATTTAACCGAATTAACTTGACCAAAGTTGATGAAACTTGTTATCTACATTAAAGATACTATGGTACAACATTATTGAAAGTCGTGAAACATTTTTACATCAGCCAATTCTTAATTTGCATATTTAATGAACTTTCCTAATTAAGGATATATATCTTGATTGAGCAGACCAAAGTTGACGAAACTTGCTATGTACATTGAAGATACTATGATACAACATTATTCAAAGTCATTTAGCATTTTTACGTCAACCAATTCCTGATTTGCATATTTAATGAACTTTCCTTATAAGGGATGTACCGTATACCAGGATTTACTTGATCAAAGTCGGTGAAACATGCAATGTACATTGATGGTACCAGGTTAAAACAATATTGAAAGTCATTTCGCATTTTCATGTCAGGTAATTTATAATTTACATATCTAATGAGCTTTCACAGTTTGGCATACAGAGCTTAAAGGACTTGACCAAAGGCAATTACACTTGTTAGTTGTGATAAAACGACAGCAGTCAAAGAAAGTATTTTAATGTCAGCTAATTACATATTTGTATACTTAATGATGTTTACAATTAATCTGTGGTGAATATTGTTCATGATGTTGATCATAACAGTTTCAATGAAGTTGCAAACATGTGGCAAAAGTTTAAATAAATGTTTGTCTGTGTAAGTCAAGTAATCGCTTCTATGCAAATCGCTAGTTTGATGCTTTTACAGCAACAGTCACCGAAGGTGGACAGTTGGTTATACATTACGTTTACTGTTTTGTACGTCCCACAAGTTTTGTAGATGACATTGTAGATAACAAGAACCAACTTATTTGAGTGCTTAGATAGAACGCAACCTGAAATGCTTAATTACTTGTCAAGTTGATTGTGGAGTCTGAAGTTAATTAGGATGGAGTCAATTAGTCCCAGCTTCTTGTAAGGACACAGCAGGCTAAGAAGCGAGATGTTTGCTTTTCTGTACAAGTTTATACTGTTATTCTTAAATCATGACATGAAAAACATCTGGTGTGGTATCCATAGCTTGGTGTTTCCATTAAAAGTCTTTGTTTTTTTTAAACTTGCATAGGACAGAAAAAAAACCAGTATTTGAAAGACATTTTTGTCGGACACAAATGTCGCAGTGGCTGCTTCATTCATTCCACTCTCTGTTTATTCATGTGTCTTAAGAAAAAATGATCGGAATCTGCCAACTGCATGTCTCATCTACAAAGAGTTAACATATTATCCAGCAGCAATCTGTATAGATATTATCAACATGATAAGTATTCCGACACCTCTGTTGTGTCTTCTATCCAAACATTCAAATGGGTCGGTTCTTTTTATCTACAATGTTATCTACATGTACAAACTTGTGTGCAACCTACAAAAAAGTTCGCGTAATGTACACAACTGCCTTCCTTCGGTGATTGTTGCTGTAAATCTGGTTACAAGTCCATTAAAACAAATGTACATATGTGATAGATTCGTGCTGGGAAGTTTCTGCTTTTGTCTGTGATACTGCAATACTTGTTTAACTGGGTGGCAGTTTGGGATATACCATTATCATGTAGGTGTGGCAGCATCGTTACCAGTGGAAGCTCTAAAGAATGCCCATTATTACATGTTACCTTTAATAGTCTCCTATTGTGCAACCATAGACCCTAGAGAGACCAAATATTGTCTACATTAATTCTATGCAATACAATATTATAAGAGGACACCTTTACTTTGGTATGGCAGATTGTATTGCTAATTATGATATACGAGGTTGCATGGTATGGGTAATATGTGTGATCAACGATTGCAACAATGCCAACCATTTCATAATTCAGTGGGGGAGTGCATCAACATTTTTTTAAAATGCACTCGACTATGAATATCACAAGCTCGATGTCTATAAAAGCTATTAATACACACTCATTTTGGCTTGCCGCGTTAACTAAATGTGAGCACAGTGTCGTTGACACAATTTTTCATGTTTTTGAACCATAACTATCCCTGAACAGTGGATTTTGCCATGGAAAACACCAACAGCCATAACTTTACTGTCGCATACACAAACTTTACCCCAACAGACCACGCACTATCATGTGATTTCCCAAAATTTACCAAATTCACCCGCTCTGCCCTGTAGTAAAGCCACCAAGCATGTAATTTAATCACAGTAATTCAAAAAACATAACCAGTGGGGACTGTGTCATCAGCGATGACTTGTTATATCTGGTATATTGAAATTATGATGAAATCTGCAATTTTGTTTTTCTTTTTGTCAAAAATTTGATTCTCAAAAACTACTTGTCTTATAGCTTGGTTCCTAGGATGATCTTAATGTGATATATATTCAAATTAGGATGAAATCTTCAATTGTGTATTTTGCAGCTACTTCTGCTATTTTTTGTCAGGCCACCGAAGTGAGCTATCAAAGCTATCCACCTTCTTCATGCATCAACACATATGTCTAAAATAGTTATTCTCTACATAACACAGCTGAGCTATGTTGGCCGCCAGGTTGCTTGTTTTAATATTTTGATGTGTTGTATTTTAATTGCCCATGTTTAGGATGGTCAAAGTTCTATCAAATTGAAATTAAAGGTCTCTCCACAGATATTTCAAATTAGACAAATTAGCTCTATTCGTCACTTTCTCTCCGTACAGGCTACTCAAACGTTGGTCTCTGCACTTGTTCTGTCTCGTTTAGATTATTGCAATTGTCTCCTTTCTGGTTGCCCTAAACAGCTTATAGACAAGTTGCAAAGAGTGCAAAATGCTGCCGCTCGTCTCGTCTGTAATGCTAAAAAGTATGATCATGTTCAACCCCTTTTGCAAAAATTACACTGGCTGCCTATTAGTTCTCGTATCCACTACAAAGTTGTATCTACTTGCTTCAATTCACTTGCGGGCACAGGACCGCAATATCTCTCTGAACTTCTACATCAATACACTCCAAAAAGACAACTCCGCTCTTCCTCAGATTCTCGACTTCTCAGTATTCCAAGAGTTTCCACAAAGACTTTTGGCGAGAGATCTTTCTCTTACATTGGCCCTGCATTATGGAACAAACTTCTTCTGACCTTCGCCACTCCAACTCTACTACCCTTTCCTTCCGCCGTTCCCTCAAGACTTTTCTCTTTAAACAGTAGTTTAACCTTTTTCGTTTACGTAGTCTCCAGTCCCGGTGGTTCAACATTTCCTCTGTTATATTGTATTGTCACTATTGCGCCTAGAGCTCTGTTCAGAGATTAGGCGCACTACAAATGTACTTTATTATTATTATTATTATTATTATTATTTACTCTCAGGATTTACAATTTAACAATATTGTTGTTAAATTGCATCCTATCACTGCATGAAAGAAAGCAATTTGCAACAAACTAATCCTGGTGTCTTTCATCAGATACATGTACTGGACGGATTGGGGAAAGCAACCAAAGATAGAGAGAGCACATTTAGATGGTACTGGTAGAGTTACACTCATTAGTGAGTCGCTTGGATGGCCCAATGGACTGGCCCTGGATTTCACATACAGGAAAATCTATTGGGGTGATGCCAAAACTGATAAAATTGAAATGGCAAATATGAATGGCACTGGAAGACAAGTCCTGGTTTCTGAAGAGCTCCCTCATATCTTTGGATTCAGTTTACTTGGTGAGATGTGTTCATTTGTAGTGAGCCAATTACATTTGGATGTTTTTCAAATGAACTTGACTTCACCCTCTTAGGGCCATGGATAATTAAAGGGGAAATTTACCCAGCTTTTCTTAGGGGCCGTCGATAAAAGCTGATGCACGACAAACGTAATTCTTTCGTTTAGGGGGGGAGGGGTAAAAGCTCATTTCGTTTTGTGTGCGTCAAAATCGCATAAGGATTTTCGTCTATTGTTTTCGAAGTGCGACTTTGCAGCGAGAATGCAATACTACCTTAGCGTTCATCGAGAACAGAATGACCACGAAATACGGAGACAGAAAAGACAACGAAAAGACATAAATTTGAAATAAAAAGTTGTATGCTTTACGTGAAACATTTCCTTCGTGCGAAATGCATTAAAATGTTCTGTGTCTTAAAAAGTGAAACGCGTAAAGTGGAGGTTTATTAATTAATGTGCGCTTCCAGTAGGGTATTTTTTCATGAGCGTGCGGACCGGAGAGGTGCGTGTGGGTTTGTCAGAAACGGCATCATAATACGAAATTGATTTCGCATAAAAACTTTCGTTTTGAGGGGGGAGGGAGGGAGTTTCAAGTAAAACGAAGGAATTACGTTTCTTGTGCGTCAGCTTTTATTATCGACGGCCCCTTAAGTAATCAAGTCGTTATTTAGTGAAAATAAACAAAATAGCGTTGGTTTCATTCACTTTCATTTGCGCGTATTAGCCCAGTGGCCATAAGTTGAACGCATGGAAACCAGAAGTGACGTATCAAACTTGCTTATCGTCGTGTACACAGCGGGCTGAAAGCAAGGTCATTTACAGCCAAGCTCTTCTACGCCAAATAAAGAATGCGTAAGCGGTACGCAAACCTCAGCGTTTGACTGAAAATCATAATGGCGAAGATAATCGGCGATGACTTCGAACCTGAACGAGCAATTGATGATCCACCTGATTTAGCTATGATTAGTCTAGAACCAGCGGTCCTGTCTACCGCGTTCTGTTTCTATTGCCTGAGCGTACTTACATGTACAGTCCCATATGTACAAGCGACGCACTGGGGCTGCATATGCCCTGGACAGTTTTCCTTTGGGCTTGTAGTTCAGTAGTTGGACTTGCAACTTTCGCTAAAAGCAGTCCTTCTCAAAGTCATATTTGCAGAAACCTTTATTTCTGCTCGACTTATACATCGACACGAGTGCTTGGCCCAATATTCTGTAGTCATTCAATAGTGGAAAAGCTTGCAGTTGCACACACACCGTCGACTGCTTCCGGTATTATAGTACACCGCTCTTTATTAGCCAGTGAGTGAAAGTGAATAAAATTGACTCGAAAGCCTTTCAATGATCATATTATATCAGTTCAATTTCCAAAATTAATTAGTCCCCACAGACACCGTCCGGGGGGACTTATAGGTTTGGTCATGTCCGTGCGTGCGTGCGTGCGTGCGTGCGTGCGTGTGTGCGTGCATCCGTCCGTTCACACAGATATCTCAGAGATGCAAGAAGCGATTTCATTCAAACTTGTACAAAGATTACTACATATGTCATACAGATGCACGTCTATTTGTTTTGTGATACGATCCAATATGGCCGCCAGGCGGCCATTTTATTACGATTTTTTCATGTACAGAGCCATAACTCAGACAAGTTTCAACCGATTTTATTCAAAGTTGGTACAAGGACATTGACCAATGTCATAGATATGCACGTCTATTTGTTTTGTGATACGATCCAATATGGCCGCCAGGCGGCCATTTTATTACGATTTTTTCATGTATAGAGCCATAACTCAGACATGTTTCAACCAATTTTATGCAAAGTTGGTACAAGGACGTTGACTACCCTTACCGAAATTTTAGGCCTCCCGCAAACTGTTACTGCAAATTTGCCGCAAGCTTTGCAGTAAATTTGCAGCAAACTATTTGCCGCAAATATGCGGGTGGTTCATTTTTCAGATGCAAATTAGTTTCTTGTGAACTTGCTGCAAATATGCAGCAAACTCCCTGCCGCAACGTTGCTGCAAACTCTTTGCAGCAAATTTGCGGCACAATCCTTGCAGCAAACTTGCGGCAAATTAATTTGAATGTTACTGAAAATTTGCCGCAAACTCCATACAGCAAATTATTTTATTTGCGCTGACCATTGTTTCTCGTGAAACTGGTATTTCAGAGTTTAGTTGGATAAAACACATCTTGTGCTGTCCACAGTTGGCCAATATATAAATATTATTTATCCAACTTAACTCTGAAATACCAGTTTCACGAGAAACAATGGTCAGCGCAAATAAAGTTATTATAAACAAAAAGATGACAGAGAAAAAAGGGTTAAATTCAATTGTGGTACAATTTATTTTATATGCAATGTTCATTTCATGCCACATAAGTGTCATGATCATGTCAAGATTTTCTTTTGACTTGAGAAGTTTCAAGTAACATTTACAATACTGTCAAAGGCTGCGATGTGGCTTTCTGTTCTCTGAATTTCTTGTCCTTTAGTGTACCAGCAATGGATTCTGAAAAATACAATCGTTCAGGGAAGAGTGTAAGTCTTTACCGTTTGACCAAACATTGTAAATTTCATGAAAGAAATCGATAATTATTTGAAAATGAGACATAATCAAGTTGAAAAATTGAAGCAGAAAATGCATAAATATTCATGATCGAAATTAAATTAATAATGATTAAAATGTCCGACAGCGGACAACTCGCCGTATGTTGTTTACATACACGACGGCGACAATCTGCAAAAATCTCAGCACTTACTGTAAGTAACTGTTGTGAAACGAAAGTGAATTCAGTATGAATCAGTACTCAACGAAAATTTATCTTTAGGTAAAGATTGCAATACAACGATTACAGAACATAATTATAGCGATCGATGTACAGACGAACGGTACATTGACTTACATTTCTGAACGGCTCGCAGACGCTGAACGATTCTCGGTCCGGTTGCAGGTCTCACCGTGCTGTGTGTAAATACCGTACTCAGAAATATAGTCGGCATCTTTACTGCCGCTCGCGTTCACAAATTTAGAACTCCGCCTGTCCCTGGTACTGTATACACGTTTTTTGCAACTATGTTATATCATTTGGCTGGCGATTCCATAGAAAGATCACGAAATTGTCCACTAGAAAACTCCCTGCTCACAAGTACGCAGCCGACACTGGCCGATGGTACTAAAATCTAACTTCGCGCCGATCAAGCCTCATGACGATAACGGAAGTGCGATCTATAAATCATTACGCGATTGATAATGTAGTCCCGTTTTTAAATGCTGGAATTGACTCTACATCTGCACCAATCCGTTATATTTCATACTTAATATAGCATTTGATTTATTAGTTTAATGAAAATGGTTATTTTTATCATAGAAAGACTAAAAAGAGAGTAAAATTCTTTCAGCACGATGAATCAATATCAATGCGCGAATTGACCTTGATGAACCGTGACCGGAGAGTGTAAACATGTCGGCTGCTCGCAGCTGATACACAGGACGTGTTGGACGTTGGTGAAGCGGCGCTTTGAATTTTCGTACAGCGACTCGGGATGGAGTGTTATCCTAAATCTCAAATTTGTGCTCGGCAATTCAACTCTAACGCTGAAAACATGGACAAAAAGCCTTTTACCTCGACCCATGTTATCAGAAGGCGAGATTTTGTCAGCGGCATCGATGGGACAGACTGTAAGCTGCAGTGCATTGTACGTACCGTATACATGTACTATATTGATGGGATGAATAGCTTGGAGCACAGCCACTACTCTGCTTGGAGGTAGTAGCGGAAACATTACTGTACAGCTTTGCAGTAACAAAAGTCTACGATGTGTCCTTACAGACCATCATCAAACGCACATTTCGTTCGAAACTGTTTGCATGTTGGTATCATTCGCAGAAAATACAGGGTGTAACTTGCAAGACAGACAAGTCCCTGTTTCAAAAATTTGTTTCCCTAAAAATTCAGTTTTCGATCCAACCATAATTTACCCAACCAGATCGTCAAAGGGCACTTTTATTACATCATGTCACTACAGCATATACTATAGATGCACTCTATATCCATGCAATGCTTTAACCAGCATAACTGAAGCTGTTCATTATCTAGCATTACCAGTTATTATAATTTAAAAAGTGGATTGTCTGTTATGAAATAAAGGAACAAAAAATATAAATTAAAGATCAATTTTATGTTGCTTACACATGACTGGTCACGAAGTGCAACAGTACTCAGTGTGTAGTGTGTACTCCCTGGTAATGAAATAGTGGGAAATATGTCAATCATGTGTTGCTGCATATTTGCAGCAATAATCTGGTTTGCCGCAAATTTGCAGCAACTTAGTCGTTTACCGCAAATTTGCTGCAAACTGACTTACGGGTTTGCAGGAGGGTCACATCTACCTGCAAACTTCTGCAACTCCTTCCTGCAAGCTATATGCTTGCTGCATATTTGCAGCAAACTTACGGCAAATTTGCAGTAGAAATAATTTTCGGTAAGGGTAATGTCATAGATATGTACGTCAATTTGTTTTGTGATACGATCCAATATGGCCGCCAGGCGGCCATTTTATTACGATTTTTTCATGTACAGAGCCATAACTCAGACATGTTTCAACCGATTTTATTCAAAGTTGGTACAAGGACATTGACCAATGTCATAGATATGCACGTCAATTTGTTTTGTGATACGATCCAATATGGCCGCCAGGCGGCCATTTTATTACAATTTTTTCATGTACAGAGCCATAACTCAGACATGTTTAAACCGATTTTATTCAAAGTTGGTACAAGGACATTGACCAATGTCATAGATATGCACATTGATTTGTTTTGTGATACGATCCAATATGGCCGCCAGGCGGCCATTTTATTACGATTTTTTCATGTACAGAGCCATAACTCAGACATGTTTCAACCGATTTTATTCAAAGTTGGTACAAGGACATTGACCAATGTCATAGATATGCACATCAATTTGTTTTGTGATACGATCCAATATGGCCGCCAGGCGGCCATTTTATTACGATTTTTTCATGTACAGAGCCATAACTCAGACATGTTTCAGCCGATTTTATTCAACGTTGGTACAAGGACATTGACCAATGTCATAGATATGCACGTCAATTTGTTATACATATATACGTCAATTTGTTATGTGATACGATCCAATATGGCCGCCAGGCAGCCATTTTATTACGATGTTTTCATGTACAGAGCCATAACTCAGATATGTTTCGACCGATTTTATTCAAAGTTGGTACAAGGAGATTGACTAATGTCATACATATGCATGTCAATTTGTTATATGATACGATCCAATATGGCTGCCTTGCGGCCATTTTGTTACGACTTTTTCATGTACAGAGCCATAATACTCTCAGGCATATCTCAACCGATTTTATTCAAAGTTGGTACAAGGACATTAACCTATGTCATACATATGTATGTCAATTTGTTTCATGATATGATCCAATATGGCTGCATGGCAGCCATTTTGTTACAATTTTTTCGTGTCCTTAGCCAAAACTTGGGCATGTCTCAACTTATTTTATTCACCAATTTTAATCATTGTACAAGGACAGTGACCTATGTCATACATATGCACATTGATTTGTTTTGTGGCCATTTTTTTCCGATTTTTCATGTCTGGAACCATAACTCAGACATGTATCAAGCGAATTTATTCAAAGTTGGTACAAGGACCTTGACTTATTTATGTATGTCGATTGGTTTCACGAGATGGTCCAATATGGCCACATGGTAGCAATTTTGTTATGGTTGTTTCATGTCGAGAGCCATAACTCTGGCAAGTCTGAACTGATCTTATTCAAAGTTGGTACATGTACATTGACTTACGTCATACATATACGTGTTGAGTTTTGAAACAGTAAGATCAAATATTGCTGCATGGCGGTGATTTTGTTACAATTTTCAAATGTATAGAGCCATAATCAGACATATTTCCACCAGTATCATTCAAAGTTGGTACAAGGACATTGACCTACGAGTATTTCATACATATGCTCGTCAATTTGTTTTACGTCATGTAGCAGTAACATGTCAATTATTGAAGTTTTGTAAGTAGGCTGATATGTCAAGAAATATGTACTGCATCAATTCATGAAACTTTATACAGATGATAACTGATGTTAAGCTCACATTGCTTTAACATTGAAAAAGACATTTATCAGTGTCATTTTAATTAATTTGTAATTGCATAAGTAATGAACTTTCCTAATTAGGGTGATATAGCCATAAATTAATACAATGTCAAATGTGATGAAACTTGATACAGATGTTGATCTCATAGTGTTGTAAATACTGCATCAAACTTTATGAAATATGGTACCAGTGATAATCTGTCAAGTGTTAGAATTGTGTGCACAAATGTTTTGCACATCCTGTTGATTAATTCCTAGTTGACTCATTTTCTGAACTTTAGGATGGTGGCCTACATTGGTTTTATGTTTTCATCACCATGGAACTCATTCTTGGCCATTGAGCGTCATCTGTATCAAAGTATTTTTATCACAGACCTAATTAATGAAGAGGACTCTATCCTCTCTGAGGACATGTAATCAAAGTACCCATTAACAAGTGGGGACTGTGTCATCAACGATGACTTGTTTTCAAGGTAAATTTTCCTTTTAAAACATGTGCATGGTAAAAGAAAGTAAGTGCATTTGTCCTCAACCCCCCTCCCCGTCCCCTAAACAAAATTTGGAAGTATGGAAATCCAATCAAGCTTCATTCTGTATCTGCATCCAACAATTTGTGTTTACTTCGCTATGAAATCACACATATGCATATGCTACCAACCGCAAACACCCCCCACCCCCCACAAACCCCCTCTAAAATCAATATCTGTTCAGTGCCAACTTAACAATGACGCAACCAATAGAATGAAATGAAACAGTGTATCCAAAATGATTGTAATGTTATTTTACTCATGCACTGATTCACATATACCGTACTCGTCCGAGTATAAGCCCCCGGTTCAGCAACACTAAACAGCGGTAAAACTAGGGGAGGGGCTTATACTCGAGCAACCCCATGTTATCTGGCATGGACGCTTAATTTATGCTAATTTTATGCACGATTTTTTTCAACACCACTCGATCTTTCTATCGCTTTCAAGATGGACTTACACATCCAAAGAAATTGATTTTACAATCTCTGAATACAGAAGTGACATTTTGGTGAAATTTCAGCGTCAAAAAAAACCCTAAACTTGAAACAAAGACATCATGTATGCTGCTGATCAACAGTAATGTGAACAGGCATGCATTGCCTACACAGAAAGGCAACTCAATATTCCAGTATCAAACTGTCTACATCTTGTGAAAACAACAACATAGCAGTGAAAATTGTAATAGTCACCAGGAAAAGTCTTCACAAATGAAAGGATAATTGCTTCAAACAAAAGAAACTGCATGTTTCAAGCATGAAAACATCGTGGCCGTGAATGAAAATAAACAATGGCGGATGTGAGTGAGACTATTCTATTTAGGCGACGGGGGTGAGCAGGGTCAAAGAATCAAGATAGTACTGGGAAAACGTGTCATTTTCTTACGATACTGTCACGGGAACTCCAGTTTCCCATTGTTTTAACATCTTTTAATAGTTTCTTTATTATCTAAAAGTAATTTTACCAAGTTAAAAGACCAAATATACTCTCCTAACCCTTCTGTATTTGAATTACACTAGGGTAGGGGCTTATACACGAATGTAATGCATTTTCTAAAATCCTCTGAAATCAGTGGGGGGGGCTTATACACGAGCAGGGGCTTATACTCGGACGAGTACGGTATGTCAAAAGAATGCTGGTGAAGCGCCGGTGCCGTACTGGCCTGGTACACACCAAACAATGTAGCGATATTTTGCGATACAGAAAAATGTGTAATGAGATGTTGCAATGGGAAAACCTGTAGTGCCATTTTTGTGCATGGTATTCAAATTCGGATAGTTTTCAATCGGATTCGAACCCACACCATACGGCATCAGTCGCCTAGCTGGGAGGCCACAGACAGAACCAGTCGGCTAAATCTCCACTCCCAAAAAAGAGTGGTTCAATAGCCGGCTAAGTTGTTACATTTTTCTGACTGAGACCGCTCAACACGTTGTAGAGTTCGTGAAGCACTCACGCACGCATGCTCACTATCATACATCGCACATACACACTTTATCGAAGCGAAGAAACGAATTTCATCGCTTTAACTGGGCGAACGATAACCTCGGGACAATTCTGTCCACCAGCAGTGTTACCTACCCAGGGTAGAAAATTCGGATAGATTTCAATCGGATTCGAACCCACACCATACGGCATCAGTCGCCTAGCTGGGAGGCCACAGACAGAACCAGTCGGCTAAATCTCCACTCCCAAAAAGAGTGGTTCAATAGCCGGCTAAGTTGTTACATTTTTCTGACTGAGACCGCTCAACACGTTGTAGAGTTCGTGAAGCACTCACGCACGCATGCTCACTATCATACATCGTACATACACACTTTATCGAAGCGAAGAAACGAATTTCATCGCTTTAACTGGGCGAACGATAACCTCGGGGACAATTCTGTCCACCAGCAGTGTTACCTACCCAGGGTAGAAAATTCGGATAGTTTTCAATCGGATTCGAACCCACACCATACGGCATCAGTCGCCTAGCTGGGAGGCCACAGACAGAACCAGTCGGCTAAATCTCCACTCCCAAAAAGAGTGGTTCAATAGCCGGCTAAGTTGTTACATTTTTCTGACTGAGACCGCTCAACACGTTGTAGAGTTCGTGAAGCACTCACGCACGCATGCTCACTATCATACATCGCACATAGACACTTTATCGAAGCGAAGAAACGAATTTCATCGCTTTAACTGGGCGAACGATAACCTCGGGGACAATTCTGTCCACCAGCAGTGTTACCTACCCAGGGTAGAAAATTCGGATAGTTTTCAATCGGATTCGAACCCACACCATACGGCATCAGTCGCCTAGCTGGGAGGCCACAGACAGAACCAGTCGGCTAAATCTCCACTCCCAAAAAAGAGTGGTTCAATAGCCGGCTAAGTTGTTACATTTTTCTGACTGAGACCGCTCAACACGTTGTAGAGTTCGTGAAGCACTCACGCACGCATGCTCACTATCATACATCGCACATACACACTTTATCGAAGCGAAGAAACGAATTTCATCGCTTTAACTGGGCGAACGATAACCTCGGGGACAATTCTGTCCACCAGCAGTATTACCTACCCAGGGTAGAAAATTCGGATAGTTTTCAATCGGATTCGAACCCACACCATACGGCATCAGTCGCCTAGCTGGGAGGCCACAGACAGAACCAGTCGGCTAAATCTCCACTCCCAAAAAAGAGTGGTTCAATAGCCGGCTAAGTTGTTACATTTTTCTGACTGAGACCGCTCAACACGTTGTAGAGTTCGTGAAGCACTCACGCACGCATGCTCACTATCATACATCGCACATACACACTTTATCGAAGCGAAGAAACGAATTTCATCGCTTTTAACTGGGCGAACGATAACCTCGGGGACAATTCTGTCCACCAGCAGTGTTACCTACCCAGGGTAGAAAATTCGGATAGTTTTCAATCGGATTCGAACCCACACCATACGGCATCAGTCGCCTAGCTGGGAGGCCACAGACAGAACCAGTCGGCTAAATCTCCACTCCCAAAAAGAGTGGTTCAATAGCCGGCTAAGTTGTTACATTTTTCTGACTGAGACCGCTCAACACGTTGTAGAGTTCGTGAAGCACTCACGCACGCATGCTCACAGCCAAACCACCTGTCCCTAAACACAGCAGTTGCGTTTACCATGCGCGTTTTAATTATCCACAGCCCCTTAATGATAATAAGTTTTTAAGGCTAGGTCAACCCTTTGTATGTTGAGACTTTGCTAGCTTTGACTGCTAACCCTTACCTAATTCAGGTACACTAAAACTTACGTAAGGTATAATTTTTCAGCCAAAGTTGGTACAATTTAGGTATACCTGAAGTGTACTTTTGGTATAACAGAGCTACTCTGGTACTACAGGTTTGGACACATGCTCAAAAGTAAGGTATACCTTTTCAAAATAAATACTAGTACAATTTAGGTATACCTAAAATGCAGCGTTTTCTCTGCTTGTTTATTGAAGGGGCACTTTGTGCCCCATTCATCAAAATATCAAAATGAGGGGGCAGACTTGACATTTTAGAGGGCAGAGTTGATATTGATTTCATGCTCCTAGGAAGCACTTCCCCAATATCATTACGATCGTCACACAGTTCAGTTGTGACGTCAATGTATGCGCAGCACCCATACAATCATTGACAACATGTTTGTCAGCTTTTGATGTGCTCAGCTGCTCTCCGTCTTCTGTCAATTTGCCATCCAGCAGTTTGCCCTACTCAGAATTTGACGTTCCCTTGGACATGATAAGTGCATTTAGTTTTAAATCCATGAAAATATGCAGTGGTCAAACGATTGATTTCCATTGCAATCAAGACCATATATCACAGCATGCAGCGTGCCTACAGTTTTAAGTGTCTCTCATCTGTTTAATAATGTATTTAGTTTTCTTACTGTTGCTAAAATTGGTAAAAGTTTATTCCAGAGTTGACTGCTGTGGAACTATGCCAACTCTTGAAGGAAATTTTGCACACATGTGTAATTTAATTGCAGCAAATGTGCAGTAACATGCAAAATAATGTTGCTGCATGGAGTTTGTGGCAAATTTTCAGTAACATTCAAATTAATTTCCCGCAAATTTGCTGCAAGGAGTGTGCCCCAAATTTGCTGCAAACAGTTTGCAGCAAGGTTGCGGCAAGGAGTATGCTTTATATTTGCAGCAAGTTCACAAGAAACCTAATTTGCATCTGAAAAATGAACCACCTGCATATTAGAAGCAAATAGTTTGCTGCAAATTTACTGCAAAGCTTGCGGCAAATTTGCAGTAACAGTTTGCTTTAAGCCTAAAATATCAGTAAGGGTGGCACAACAAACTATTCCGAATTGTGCGTCCGTGTTAATGCAGACATCTCTATAGGTGATTCGGTTCCTCAATCGAATCAAAAGTCTGACATTTACAAAATTGACAAAAAATAAGATGTCCTAAAAGTTTTGTTTTATTCAACGAACTGATTCATCTCCTTTGATATCCCCGAAGCTATGTACATGTAAACAGTCTGGAAAGACTGACATCAATGTCTCCTGGCCCCCACACATACAGTATGGTATGGCCTTGCTTAAATATTTCTTCACCGTTTCACAAAACATCTTGTCAACTGGGCGCATTGGCCACGTCTTTGTATGTTGGTCAAAACTAATGACAGTATAGGTCAGGATATAACATCAGTCAAAGTAAGATTGAATATGGAAGACGAAAATGCTTTCATCGATTCACAAAAATGAGAAGGAACGAGTCAGTAAATACTGAACCATAAAGGGGAGATCGAGACTGCCATGATTAATCAGCTAAAAAAAAAAAAACGTTTCAATCGACAGACTAACACAACCAGAGAGAGCATTTTATTCAGCTTTAAAAATAAGTCACCACCTTTCCTATAATAACACCCTATTTGCATTTCGATCTACTAGGACGTCCAACATGTAATATATCGATTTTTCTTCAGCAATTTTTACAGCGTTTCGCGAAAGACATCGCCAACTGTCCTTTCTAGTTGCTGTTTAAAGCCCCTGTAGCTGTAACTCTTGAAATTTGTTCACCTGAAAAAGGCTTTCTATTTTCTCTGGTTTCCTTTAAACACTACAAATTTCAAGGATATAGTCTTTTACTACAGAAAAATTGAACAAGTACATTTAAATTTTAACTGTTATTTTGATTTCCCGCCATTTTAGAAAAACTGGTAATATTCCAAAGAAAACAAAGCATTTGATGTCCCTGTGGAAAACATATGCATTATATTGGACTACTCTGTTGTTTCTGTGAAGATTCCAATTCATATGCACAACTTACAGTGTTTGTGCTTTATTTGCATGAGAGCACCATTTTATGTTTGGGCAAACATTTATTATTATCTTGCTCAAAATTGCACATGCAGTCCCAATGGACAGTTTGTTATTCGGTACTTGTATAACACACCTCAATGAGTACATTCCCACGAACTTGTTTTACTTTGGAAGTAAAGTCACGAAAATAATGCTAAAAGATACAGCTATTGGGCTTTTAAGGTCGACTGTTGTGTCAAATTTTAATTACAATTGCAGGTGATTACATTTACTGGACAGACTGGCAACGGAGATCTATCGAAAGAGTAAATAAATACAATGGACAAGATAGAGAAGTCATCATTGATCAATTGCCTGACTTAATGGGACTTAAAGCAATTAATGTTAAACAAATACAAGGTAAGTCAGCCTTTTGCCTGTTGTGTTTACCAAACAGTTACCATTAGTGGAATTTACAGATGTAGATAGGATCAAAGCATCAAAGAGTTGAAAAAAGCTAAAGTTGAAGTTAAGAACCCTCAATTCATAATTTGTTGTGGAGAAACTTTGCAACTCGTAAGAATTAGAAGCATTAACAATTGCCAGTGATTGGACAGTATAATGTCATTATGCATTTTCAGGTGTGACTTTCCATTAGACAAGCTCAATCTCAAGTTCTGAAGTTCTCTGCAAATTAAGATATGTGTGTAGCGACAACATTTATCTACCAGTTGTCCGTTATGTGTACATGCTTAATGACTTCAAATGTTGTGTACTTTTGATGTGAGGACAATCTGATGAAAACAAAGCAGACTTTAAGTCTTGCCTGTAACATGACACGCAAGTAACAACTTAATGTGTGAAAATAATAGTATTGCAAGATGTATGTTGCCTATAGTTTGTTTATTTGTTTATAAAGTATAGTCTATAACTGTCATGTATTCTATTTTGTCCAAGGTTATAATCCTTGTGTCGAAGACAATGGAGGTTGTAGTCATCTCTGCCTGTATCGACCAAATGGAGTACTTTGTGCCTGTCCTGGAACTGATTTTGAACTGACTGAAGATCAGAAAATGTGCATTGTCCCAGAGGCATTTCTTTTACTGTCAAGACGTTATGATATTCGACAGATTTCCCTGGAACAAACAATAATGAAGTAGTAATTCCACTGTCTGGTGTCAAAGCTGCTCATTCTTTGGACTTTGATATCAATGATAACAGAATTTATTGGTCAGATACAACTGTTAAGGTAAGTCCATCATCTGGATGTATGTGACCTGTTACATGACAAGCAGGAGTATAACATTTGATTAAGAAGTCAAAATACTGAAGAAGGTTAACGGTTGTTTGCAAAGGGTTTGATGTTATTACCCTTTATAGTCAGTTTGAACTTTGAATGTAAATGTCAGAACCTTGACAGCAGATTGAAGATTTGTCAAATTTTTAATTAATTCTTTTGATGTTTTTGTTTTCTGCTATTGAAATGAAACAATGAATATTGGAATATTTCAATAACAGGAACTGTTGAATAGTGCAAGGAACTTTAAACTTCAACAACTCAATTTCATCTGCATTATGTTGTTCTTGATAAGCAAGGTGGAGCTGCATGTTGCCAACAGTTTTTAGCAACTATAGATTACAGTCTATAGAAGCTATTGGGATGGGTATCTGTCCCCGTCATCCATATGGTGTGTGTGAGTGTGTATGTCCGTCCACGCAAATATCTTGAGAACTGCAGTACTAACAGACTTGATATTTCTTGGATAAATGCAAAATATGATTTTTACAAACTTTCTTTTTTTCATTTTTTTATATCGTTGGAAATTTGCACATTAGTTCAAAAAAGCCATTTTTTGCTCACATGTTCACACACGTGAGCATATAGTTTACCGCTGGCTGTATGTGTGTGTATATGTGTTTGTGTGTGTATGTGTGTATGTGTGTCTGTCTGTATACCCAATATCTCAAGAACTGCTGAAGGGATGTCAACCAAATTTGGTGCACAGCTTCAGGATCTAAATGGCAAGAACTGAAAAGGTTTTGGTGGGCGTGGCTTGGATATTAATGAAGTTATGAAAGTTTTAATTTTTCTGTTACGCCGCGTATGACAAGTGAAAACGATCGACTGTTTGAGGGCGCTGTGAAATGAGCTGGTCCAGGTTGGCTACAGCTGGATAGCTCTGGTTTCAACCACGGTCCCTCCGTGTTTCAACCTCGTATTGAACGTTAAAAATATGATATTTTATTACTCATTCAACTCACTATTCAAGATAAAATATCGTTTAGCAAATTAGCTTTACCCTTGGTGATTGATTGTTTCTCTCGCTGCTCGATCATGACTACATACGTTCTCTACCTAGCCTCATGGCATGGCATTATCACTCGCCCAATCCCTAAATATGGAAGTGCTGATGAATAATAACTTTGGATCAAAGGTATTGAAGTGTCCAATCAGGTTCATGCACAAAGTCCAAGGCCGTGACCTACTTCATGTACTTCTGCCGTGTTTTGATTTTGCTTCGCCAAGAAACGTGCTCGCCATTGTCCATAAAAGTATGTTTGCTCTCCTTTGTAAGCATTTTAAAATTCTGTGTCAGATTAAAAAGGCGAGGTTGTTCGTGAAACAAATTCCGGGATAGGCTTTGGTATGCATACGATCGGCATCGCGGCAGTGCATGTAGCGTACCATGCTTGTGTAACTGCCGAGCTCAACCTGCATTCACGGTTGGTACTCATGTACAATCATGATGTGTTCAATTCCGATGAAGATTCATAAGTCTTACTTTTGCAGTCTTTTTCCATATGATAATCCCGACAATTCGTGTTACGGTTAGACTTGGTGGCCATTTTATGATAAGTTTTCAATACTGCAAAGCTACATAGCATCACTATCGCGTGATCGAGGTACAGCGTTGTTGAACGGGATACAGAAACTCTGCAGAGGGAGAAACGATCGTTGACATGAACAGTCAATGTACTTCAGCACGTAGTCCGCAGATTGCGGATTGAGAAAATAAACGTGTCCCAGTAAATAACGGAATATTTATGTACATTAACTCGATATTAATCAAATTTCCAGCTCATCGCAAAAAATGTATTGCAAAGATTAATTTGTCACTGACAAATACTGCACTGTACGGAAAAAACAGTCTGTAGAATAGTTCAAGTAGTACTACCCGAGACAAACACTTGTGTTGTCAATTTTGATTTCATTTCACAAACTTCATACTTCATCGAGTATCGCGTATTTCAGCCTTTGTGAAGCCATTTTATTGATATTTTTAGCTCCGCTGTCAGCGATGCGGAGCTTATCAAATAGGTTGATTTTCCTCCGTCATCCTCCGTCGTCATCTGTCAACATTGCCTTCTCGTCGGAACTGCAAGTCCAATGGCTTTGAACTTTTATATGCAGTTCACTTTGGGTGACCTCACTTAAGTTTGTTCAAATCGTGGTAAAATTTGCATATTTGTATTTTTTGGGCATTTTTAGCTACTACTATAGAAGCTATTGGGATGGGTATCCGTCCGGCGTCAGTCTGTATGTACGGTATGTATGTATGTAATTATGTATGTATGTCCGTTTGTGAGGCGTCCGTCCACTCAAATATCTTGAGAACCGCAGTACTTACTGATTTGATATTTGTTGTGTAGATGAAAAATATGATTTTGAGAAACTGTTTTTTTTTAATTTTTTGATATTGTTGAAAATAGGCAAATTAATGCCAAAAAAGGCGTTTTTGGTAAAAATCATCTTCTTCATAACCGCTGGTCAGACAGCTTTGTTATTTGGTATACAGGTCCCTAGGGACAACCAAACTTAGATTTGTTCAAATTGTGATGAAATATGCAAATGTGTATTTTTAAGGAATTTTTTTTGTTATTTTTGATCAAATTTGACTTACATTGTATGTGATTCTTGTACTGTGTAAAGCCTATCAATTCACCTAGAAAAAAATAATTGATATGATTTTAAATAATTGAATTGATTAGGAAATCATCAAAGCCAAAATAATTTTAGTGTAGAGTTATCAGAAAGTTCAACTTTTTTTGACAGTTCATAGTGAAATGCTTACCATCTTGGAGGATTAAAATATGTAAAGGCAACTTTCCTGAATCCCAACTTTGACATATTCTGAAACCATCATTTATTGTGCCCTGTATGTTATCTAAAAGAAATTGCTCAAATAGTTTGTCATGATAGGAGATAGAGATAGAGAAAGTTCTAATTTCCATTTATGGTTGACTTGGTAAGGATAAAATAAAATTACTTTTTGAGGAAAAAATAGAGTGGTCAATTAAAAGAGTGGTCAAAGTGATAGGGTTTTTATGGTAAAGCTGGGCTGTAAGATTCCTCATGTGCTATTTATAGCAATTATGCAATCTGTGTAAACAGTGCAATGAAAGTGTTACATGATGCTTTTGATGACCTTGAACTTCTTAAGTTTCAAATATTTGTCTCTTCAGTGTGCTTTCTCTGAGTACGTACAGTCTCAACTTATTCAACAGAACTTACTTACAATGTTAATTTGAAAGTTAAACTGTGCCTGGTTAATAGGATGAAAATACTGATACAAAGATAACCAGCTTAAGATTCTTTTATAACCTGACAGATATGCTGTTTTTTAGTGGAATCTGTGTTTTATCACAGATGTGTTTTGTGATTACACCTAGCTATCTGCCTTCCTTACATCTTCACTGTCGTCCCCTTAGCAATCGGCTCTTCTACCCATGACTGTTATCAATCATCCTTCCCAGCCAATCAGCCACGTTTGCACACGACACTACATAATCAAGCCTTTGTCTCATCGCTCCCATTCATTCATTCATTCATTCATTCAGCCGCTGAGTTCATGCCATACCAGCTCAGCCTATTACTCTCCGTCCGTATACGCTTACGATCCTTCCGTCGAACAACTATGCCAGCCAAAGGACGTCCGAAAAATCAAATCTCAGCGTCCGAATGCTCAACCAGCTTCAAGACCCCGCGCGCAGCCTTACACCAGGCCGGCCACTCGCTCCCTGTCTCATTCCACTGCAAGTGCAACGTTGGATACTATAACTGCGAATACGGAACACGTCCATGGTACTACACGTATTACTCACAATCCTTCTAATCGGCCTCAGGCAAACGACGGTCCTTGCATTCAAACCGAGTTCGGACCCAGGTCTCCTTCAACAGTTCCATTGTCTGCAATGGTTCCTTCAGCCAGCATTTCGGCGGGCAGCAGTCCCAAGCCAACAGTACCACCAAGAAGATAGTTATGTAACAACTGCCATGTTTACGCAGCTGCAAGACTCGGTCAACACGATATCCAATATCCTGCAACGGCAACTTCAACCAGCGGCCGCTGAGTCACCTATGAACCCTCTGACGTCACTTCCCGAAGTTCCACTCCAGAACGTAAACAACACAATCCAAGATGGCGGCGCCCAACGTTCTAACAACATCGATGTCATCCCCTCCACATCGTCGTCCAACAACTTGCTACGGACCGCGGAACGCCTTCAGAAAGCCTACCACATATCGAAGTGGTGTCTCCAGCGATTTGCCGCGATATCCTGGCAGGTAAGGATGTGAATCTTGCCTGTTTACTCATCCCCGGCTATGGTTCAAGCGACGGCCAACGTCACATCGTCATCGGCGACGAAGCCCTATCACTAAAACCGCTATACGATTCGCGAGTAGCCCGCTCGCTTACTATCCAGGAATTCATCCTAGCCTTCTCCATCTATAAAAACGTTAAGTGCGAGGTTTTCCCGAAACGACGCGGAGAGTTAGATGCGTATCACGTCAAATCGTGGGCATGTCCAGCCGTTTCAGTGGCCTAGCATTTTACGAGTACCACCGGCGTTTTTCCGCGAGGGCGGCAGCTTTACTTCTCAATCACAATATCAAAGTCGATTGGGCCCATCGTGATAACGACCTCTTCTGCTCTATTTTTTCTGGTCTACGGGCGGTATTGTGTAACCTCTGCGGCAGCGTTTCCCATGCTACGGAAATCTGCCCTCAACTGGCCCCAGGCAGTAAGAAACCGGTTTCTTCAGCAGCGACCTCTCGATCATCGTCACAAGACAGAAAGGGACGACTTCGTGTATTCCATCAAGGTAGAGAACTATGCAATAATTTCAATGCCTCCAGCGGCTGCACCAAGGCGAACTGTACATATGCGCACTACTGCTCTCAATGTTTCTCAGATAAGCACAGCAAAGCCCAAGGAAAATGCCCTAGCAATAACCCCACAACGAACTGACTACCATCGAAGGCCTCTACTCCAATTAATATCGCAAGTCTGATTGAACATTTAGCCCCTCATCCGGATCGGAACTTTGTCAACGCTCTAATTTCAGGCTTGCAAGATGGCTTCCACACAGGTGTTCGCAATGCACCCTCGTCAACTTTCATCGGCCGTAACTTACTTTCAGCCCGCTCTCAGCCACAAACTGTCTCAGAACTAATAGATTCTGAAGTACGCAAAGGGTATTTACTCGGCCCGTTCGAGCAGCCACCCTTTGCTAACTTCCGCTGTAGTCCTATCGGTCTCGCCGAAAAGAAATATTCTGCGAAAAAACGTCTCATCGTTGATCTATCCTCGCCACGTAACGACCCAGTCACTTCAAGCATTAACGAACTCATTGACAAGGAAGAATTCAGTCTATCTTACGTTAAACTGGATGACGCCATTGCCTCTATTCTCAGACTTGGAAAGGGTTCTTGGCTCTGCAAAACGGACATTGTTGATGCCTTCAAGTTGATCCCTATCCATCCATCGCTATGGCATCTATACGGTATCCAGTGGCAAGGCCGTTGCTACTTCTTCGTACGTCTCCCCTTCGGCTCTCGTTCTAGCCCAAAGATTTTCGACCAACTTTCAACCGCCATTTCTTGGATAGCAGAGAAGGTATACGGTATTGACACCATTTTCCACCTCCTTGACGATTTCCTCACCGTCAACCCTCCATCTTTTGATGCCAACCAAACAATGGCCCTCCTGACCTTGATATTCCGTCGTCTCGCTATCCCGATTGCACCGCACAAACCGTCGGGCCCACCAACTGCCTCGAATACCTCGGCATGAATTAGACACCATAAAGATGCAAGCCCGCCTGCCACAAGAGAAACTCGACAGAATACTCGGTCTCGTCGCTTCTTTCCTAAATTGCAAATCCTGCACGAAAAGGCAACTTCTCAGTCTACTCGGTCACCTCACATTTGCGTGTCGCGTCGTGGTTCCAGGAAGAACTTTCATTTCTAGACTTATTGAATTGTCTAAGGCCACACAAAAACTAGACTTTCACATCACCATCTCATCAGAAAGCAGGCTCGATCTCACAATGTGGCACCATTTTCTCGCGAGCTGGAACGGCATTTCCATGTTCCTCGACACAAGTACAACAGCAGCATCAGACATGGAACTTTATACAGATGCCAGCGGCATTGGTCACGGCGGCTACTTCATCGGCCACTGGTTCCAAGAACGCTGGGACAGCAACTTGCGCTTAGACTCCGACCCTGCACTTTCTATAGCCTTCCAAGAACTGTATCCTATCGTCATTGCCGCTCTCCTGTGGGGCCATCTCTGGGCGCGCAAACGCATACTGTTCCACTGTGACAATTCGGCTACCGTCCACATCATCAACAAAGGACGCTCCAAGTCACCCATCATCATGAAATTATGAGGCGCCTCGTTCTTCTGGCAGCCACACATCACTTCATGTTTCATGCCGAACACATCCCTGGGAAGTTGAACACTATTGCTGACTCTCTGTCTCGTTTTCAGATGCAGCGCTTTCGGGACGAGGCACCACACGCGGATCCAGCCCCCTGCCAAGTGCCCTCAGAAGTAATGTTCCACTGAACGAAGCTGTGGCAATCTTCCAACAAGCTTCACTAAGCAAGAGGACAATCGGTTCCTATTCATCGGGGGTTCGCGCATGGAAAACTTTCTGCTCGTTGTCAGACGTTCCATTGAGTTCAACGTCTCTGCCTGATGTGTCTGAAGAGCTTTTAGTCTATTTTGTTTCCCACTGTGCCACCTTCCTTCACCTGAAATTGTCCACTATCAAACTGTATCTAGCGGGAATACGCTCCTATTACATTATGAATGGCCATCGCAATCCCCTCGTGTCAGAATACGGCCAACCTCACCCACGCCTCAAGAATGTTCTCAAGGGGATCCATCGTGTACAAGGCTCAAGCACAAGACCACGCCTCCCCATTACAGCCGACATTCTCCGGCGCATGTGCAACATCCTCAACGAAGGAGTATTCGGCCCATACGTAGACCTTCTGTTGCAATCGGCATTCCTCCTTGCCTTCTTCGGGTTTCTACGCTGTAGCGAGTTCACATCCACCACCCATAAGTTTGACCCCCAGCGTAACCTCTGCTTCGGGGACGTTACCACCACTGCATCCAACGGACGAGTCTCCTGTCTGTCAGTACGACTGAAGTCATCAAAAACTGACCAATTTCGCCGCGGCTTCAACCTGCGCCTCTTCCCAACGGGTACCGCAATCTGTCCTGTTTCCACACTACTTCGTTTCATGTCTGTCCGTCAAGCTATGTGTCCAAGTGCATCCGAACCCTTTTTCCTCCTGCCAGAAAGAACACCTTTAGACCACAACACGTTCACAACATTTCTGCGGACTGTTTTATCACGTATCGGCCTTCGACCGGATTTCTTCGCCGGCCATTCCTTCCGCATTGGAGCAGCCACTTCAGCCGCAGCATCACAAATTCCAGACCACCTGATCCAGACATTGGGCAGATGGTCCAGCAACTGCTATCGACTTTACATAAGAACATCAGAAACTTCCTTGCGTCATGCTTTTCAACGGCTAGCCTCCTAATTCTCATGGCGCCACCCTGTTTAATTCTGGACTCACTGGGTGCACACTCAAACATCTTAACAGCTGCCTAGTCGTCATTGCAAGTCAGCCTCATTCCATTGCACTATGACTCACACGTTACATGTCTCGTCGTGTTCCACGTCTGTGTTCTGTCACCTAACGTTCCTACATGTTGTTTCCACCTGGGCTCGCACAGTTTACCTGTCCCCAAGGACCCCCTCCCCCCAAGCCGTATCATCACCACAATGATCCCTTGGGCGCGAGAACCTTGTCTTCGTTCAATGGTTCCACCCGGGCTCGTACAGTTTACCTGTCCCCGGGACCCCCTCCCCCAAGCCGTATCACCACCGCGGTGATCCCTTGGGCGCGAGAACCTCGTCTCCATTCATCATGTTTCCACGCGGGCTCGCACAGTTTACCTGTCCCCCGGACCCCCTCCCCCCAAGCCGTATCACCACCATGGTGATCCCTTGGGTGCGAGAACCTCGTCTCCGTTCATCATGTTTCCACCTGGGCTCGTACAGTTTACCTGTCCCCCAGGACCCCCTCCCCCCAGGCCGTATCACCACCAGCGGTGTTCCCCTGGGTGCGAGAGCCCCTTTACTAACATCATTCTCAATTTCTTCCCTCCTTTGGGGGTCACTTCAGTCATGCTTCCTTCGTTTGGGCTTTGGATTCCATCCTGACCCCCATTTCTCGGGAATTCCACTCCTTTCCCACATTGCGGCCTCTCAGGATGGATTCATCATCAAGGTCATTCAGACCTTGACCCCAAGGTCACCAATGACCGTTGCTCGGTTGCTTGACTGAAGGGGCCCTCTCCCATATATTTTGCTCATATTTTATTGTAGGTTAGTTTGCTACTTTTTTTTGACTGTTTTGTATTGTAAGTTTTGATAGTACTTAGTTTGAGATCTGCGAGGGCACTAGTTCTATGCCCTTTACTGCTTTATTTTTGCCGTTTCATCTTGTGCTTTATTATATACTTTGTTGGCGTTTACGTTCTCCTTTTTGCAATAAACCCTCCTGTCTTTCATCAACTTAGCGGTGGTGTGTTCACAAATGACGAAATCTTGATTTAAACAGTCTTGTTGACTTTAATTAGAATGTAATTAACTCTCGTTTATTAGAGACTAATATAGTCTATAGAAGCTATTGGGATGGGTATCTGTCCGGCGTGCACTGTCAGTATGTATGTATGTATGTATGTATGTATGTATGTATGTATGTATGTATGTATGTATGTCCGTTTGTGAGGCGTCCGTCCACTCAAATATCTTGAGAACTGCAGTACTTACTGATTTGATATTTTTTGTGTGGATAAAATATATGATTTTGAGAAACTCTTTTTATTAATTTTTGATATTGTTGAAAATATGCAAATTAGCACCAAAAAAGGCGTTTTTGGTAAAAAACTCTTCTTCATAACCACTGGTCAGACAGCTTTGTTATTTGGTATACAGGTCCCTAGGGATAACCCAACTTAGATTTGTTAAAATTGTGATGAAATATGCAAATCTGTATTTTTACGGATTTTTTTTTTCCATTTTTGGTCAGGTCATCCTGAAATGAGCTATCAAAGATATCCACCTTCTTCATCAATACATGTGTCACAAAAGGTTATTCTCTACATTACACAGCAGAGCTCTGTCAACTGTTGAGTCGCTTGTTTTTTCAAAACCGCTGGTCAGACAGCTTTAATATTTGGTTTACAGGTCCCTAGGATGACCTTTGTGAGATAATTTCATACAGTCAGGAAATATTTAATTTTGTATCCATGTCTATTGTAGCTTCAGGGACTTTGGCCCTATGTTTTGGTGTTTTTGGTAAAAAAATCTTTTTCTCTGAAACCGCTTGTCCGATTGCTTTGAAATTTGATATGCAGTTTACTTGAGGTGACTTCAGTCAGATTTGTTCAAATCGTGGTGAAATTTGCATATTTGTATTTTTAAGGCAATTTTTGTCATTTTTGGTTAAAATATTTTTAAAAATCTACTTCTTCAAAACCACCAATCAGATAGCTTTGATATTTGGTACATATGTCCCTAGGGATGATCTATTTCAGATTTGTTCAAATTGTGCGGAAATATGCAAATTTGCATTTTTAAGGCAATTTTTGGTCAAAAAATGTATTTCTCAAAAAGTACTGGTCTGATAGGTTTGAAATTTTGTACACAGGTTTCTATAGATGAACTGAGTAAGATGTATTGATTTTCTGATGAAATCTGTAATTTTGTATTTTGGGGCAATTTTTGCCATTTTTGGTCAAAAATGTGTATTTCCAAAACTACTCATATGATAGCTTTGAAATTTGGTATACATGTTCCTACAGATAAACTAAATGATATATATTAAAATTATGAGGTAATCTGCATTTTGTATTTTTGGGGCAATTTTTTCCATTTTTGGTCAAAATGTTTATTTCCAAAACTACTCATCTGATAGCTTTGCAATTTGGTATACAGGTTCCTACAGATGACCTTAATGATATTTATTGACATTATGATGAAATCTGCAATTTTGTAATTTTGGGGCAATTTTTGCCATTTTTGGTCAAAAAATGTGTTTCTCAAAAAGTACTGGTCTGATAGCTTTGAAATTTGGTATACAGGTTTCTACAGATGAGCTAAGTAATATATATTGAATTTCTGATGAAATCTGTAATTTTGTATTTTTGGGGCAATTTTTGCCATTTTTGGTCAAAAAATGTGTATTTCCAAAACTACTCATCTGATAGCTTTGAAATTTGGTATACAGGTTTCTATAGATCTACTAAATGATATTTAATGAAATAATGATGAAATCTGGAATTTTGAATTTTTGGGCGATGTTTCCCATTTTTGGTCAAAACTGTGTTTCTCAAAAAGTGCATTTTTATTTTTGGGCGATTGTTGCCCATTTTTGGTCAGAAAATTTTATTCTAAAAACTAGTCATCAGATAGCTTTGGTTGACATGTTCTTAGGGATGATCCGATGTGATATATTCAAAGTATGATGAAATCTTCAATTGTGTATTTTTGCAGCTTGTTTTAGCCACTTTTTTCTGGCCACTGCATTAAGCTATCAAAGATTTCCACCTTCTTTATCAACATGTGTCAAAAAAGTTATTCTCTACATAAACACAGCAGAGCTATATCGGCCGCTAGGTCGCTTGTCAATTTTTGTCTTGGCTTTGTAGTGGAACATGTTGAATCGTCTCCGCGGACATGGTGGGCACTAGGCCGTGGTGCAAACATTCAGCGGCCAAATTATCGTTTCGAAGCAAACAGTTCTATCACAGAAACACCATCAATTCTCTCTAGCAAAGTTGCGTTAAATATTCAGTAAAATGTCACATTACGTTAAAAGTGTGACGGGTCGAAGTGACTTGGGTACCGGGGTTGAACAAAACCAGTGTGAATTACTGCATGGGGTTGAAGCTGACATGGTCGGAATGACGTGTTCTCCAAGCGAGCTACCTTCAGAAGTCTGTTTCGTCGCAAAACACGTCAACTTTTAAAACCCATCATTTATTTACTGATGTCATTCTCAGCATCACAAACATATACGCCTCTGCTATGTATCACAGCAAATAGTTATACCCCGGTATTTGAGCACCCTGTAAATGGGATCCTCGTTTTTTTTAGCTCCCATAGCCATATGTATATGGCAATGGAAGCTATTCTTATAGGCTAGGGAAATGTCTGTATGTATGTATGTCTGTATGTCTGTATGTCTGTGTGTCTGTATGTCTGTATGTCTGTCTGTATGTCTGTCCGTCAACATCAAAAACTCCAAAACCGCTGTACATTTCATCTTGATATTTGGTGTGTACATGGATGATGGGCTGTAGATGAGATTTTGTTCAAATGAAGTTGTCATTGCCAAAAATATGCAAATTAAGTGAAAAAATGTAAAAACAGTCAAAATTGAAAAAACTCAATAACCACTGAGCAGATTACATGAAAATTAGCATGTAAGTACTTTGGGCTGACATGAATGATTGTGCACATCTTGGGTCAGTATCTTGGACTTGCTATTTTTCATGAATTTTTTTGTAATTTTCTCCCATTTTTGGTCCAAAAAGCTCCTGCTCTGAAACCACAAGTCCGATTGATTTGAAACTTGGTATGGAAGTGCATAGGAGTGACCTTTCCCAATTTGGGCAAATCGTGGTGAAATTTGCATATTTTTAGTTTACACGTCCATAGACTCCCATGTATAAGGCAGATCTCCATAGACCCCATGTATAAGGCCACGAAAAATAAAAATTTAGTTTCTCATCGTATTCATATTGCAAAAAGGATGCAGTGACACAATTTTTAGTCCCCATGGATGAAGTCCAGTGAGCTTATAGATTGGGTCATGTCCGTCTGTTCGTCCATCCGTGAGTCCATCCGTTCACGCAGATATCTCGGATATTTTGACAAAATGTCATGTGACCTTGATGACCTTTGATCTCAAATATACATATTTGTCCATAACTCAGTAACCACAAGTGCTACCACCCTTCATATATGGTATGATGGGACAGCTTATGACGCCAATATTGTACCTCATTAATTATGCACATATCTAATTTTGAGCGAGCCAATAGAGCTGAGAGGTCTGATTTTTGGTATATAGGGATAACTTAGCAAAACAATTTTTTTGACAAATGTCACGTGACCTTGGTGACCTTTGACCTCAAATATACATATTTGTCCATAAATCAGTAACCACAAGTGCTACAGCCTTCATGTATGGTATGATGGTACACCTTATGACGCCACATATTGTACCTCATTAATTATGCGCATATCTAATTTTGAGCGAGCCAATAGAGCTAGAGGTCTGATTTTTGGTATATAGGATAACTTAGCAGATTTTTTTGACAAAATGTCACGTGACCTCGGTGACCTTTGACCTCGAATATACATATTTGTCCATAACTCAGTAACCACAAGTGCTACAGCCTTCATGTATGGTATGATGGGACACCTTATGACGCCACATATTGTACCTCATTAATTATGCGCATATCTAATTTTGAGCGAGCCAATAGAGCTAGAGGTCTGATTTTGGTATATAGGGATAACTTAGCAAAACAATTTTTTTGACAAAATGTCACGTGACCTCGGTGACCTTTGACCTCAAATATACATATTTGTCCATAACTCAGTAACCACAAGTGCTACAGCCTTCATGTATGGTATGATGGGACACCTTATGACGCCTCATATTGTACCTCATTAATTATGCGCATATCTAATTTTGAGCGAGCAAATAGAGCTAGAGGTCTGATTTTTGGTATATAGGGATAACTTAGCAAAACAATTTTTTTGACAAAATGTCACGTGACCTCGGTGACCTTTGATCTCGAATATACATATTTGTCCATAACTCAGTAACCACAAGTGCTACAGCCTTCATGTATGGTATGATGGGACACCTTATGACGCCACATATTGTACCTCATTAATTATGCGCATATCTAATTTTGAGCGAGCCAATAGAGCTAGAGGTCTGATTTTTGGTATATAGGGATAACTTAGCAAAACAATTTTTTTGACAAAATGTCACGTGACCTCGGTGACCTTTGACCTCAAATATACATATTTGTCCATAACTCAGTAACAACAAGTGCTACAGCCTTCATGTATGGTATGATGGGACACCTTATGACGCCACATATTGTACCTCATTAATTATGCGCATATCTAATTTTGAGCGATCCAATAGAGCTAGAGGTCTGATTTTTGGTATATAGGGATAACTTAGCAATACAATTTTTTTGACAAAATGTCACGTGACCTCGGTGACCTTTGACCTCAAATATACATACTTGTCCATAACTCAGTAACCACAAGTGCTACAGCCTTCATGTATGGTATGATGGGACACCTTATGACGCCACATATTGTACCTCATTAATTATGCACATATCTAATTTTGAGCGAGCCAATAGAGCTAGAGGTCTGATTTTTGGTATATAGGGATAACTTAGCAAAACAATTTTTTTGACAAAATGTCACGTGACCTCGGTGACCTTTGACCTCAAATATACATATTTTTCCGTAACTCGGTAACCACAAGTGCTACACCCTTTATGTTTGGTATGATTGGACACCTTATGATGCCACATACTGTACCTCAATAATTATGCACATATCTCATTCTGAGCGAGCCAATAGAGCTGGATGTCTGATTTTTGGTATATAGGGATAACTATAGGAGAGAAATTTTTTGACCAAATGTCATGTGACCTCGATGACCTTTTACCTAAAATATATGTTTATGTCAATAAATAAGTAACCACAAGTGCTATGTCCTTTGTATTTAGTAGGATGGGAGACCTTATGACAACACACGCTTTACCTCATTAATTATGTACACATCTAATTCTGGGCAAGCGAATAGAGCTAGAGATCTGATTTTTTGGCATATAGGGATTAATTAGCAATATAATTTTTTTTTTCAAAATGTCATGTGACCTCGATGACCTTTGACCTTGATTATACATATATATGCATATTTCAGTAACCACAAGTTCTATACCCTCCAATTTTGATAGGATATTAGACCTTAAGATGTCACATCTTGTACCTCATTTATAATGCGCATATGTATTTCTTGGCTGGCCAATACTGCTAGAGGTCTGATCTTTTTTCCCGATTTAGAACCATAACTTAGACATGCCTCATGTGTTTCAAATTGGGAACAACAACATAGACCTATGTGCCCATAGATCTCAACATATACACTCCAGTGATACTTCTTAAAGCCGCACTTTTCAATCCAAGGTTCTCGCATTAGTGGAGTTCTCCTCCCAGTCAAACACATGGCCAGTACGATGTTTGATTTCTATTACATTAATTACACAAACTGATTTCAATCTTTTGTCACCTTTTGCTAATCCTGCAAATAGAGCTTATATAACCGTTTGATTGACGGTCGGTTCAAATTGCCAACGGTCATTTATTCCCCAGCAACACATTCGAATTTCCTTAAAAAACGTCTTCCAGTCACGTTAGAATTTGAATATAACCACAGAGTTCGATCGGCAGCAGCTTCGGGCTGGCCGCTTGGCAGTCTGTCGGCGTTTTTGCGGCTGGGGAAAACTAAAAAGTGGCATTTTCTGGAGCGTGTGCCCTCATGTTGCCTGTTTGGTGTCCACTTACACAATGAATGCCGCCATAGGTTGGCACCCTTTTAAAGGGAGGCTCCGCCTTTAATGACCACATTTTCCTGCCCCATCAAGACTAATACTCCTATTACAAGTGGGGACTATGTCATTGTAAATGACTTGTTGAGTTAATGGTTGTATCACAGTATTCGATATATCTAATTGTGTATTTTTTCCATTTTATATTCTGAATAATTACATTAAACATATTTCACTGTCTCCAGTACATTTCATTTAAGTATTTTCACTTCATGCACTTTATCCCTTTCACACATGTTCAAATATCTTACCAGAGAACAAACACTAAAAAGTCCAGGATGGGAGCTACAGTGTCATTGACGCTATTTTTGCAAACCCGGAAGTGTGTCTTGTTCAATACATTTCCTACCCATAGCGACGGAAACTGCCCGCATTCCATGTACCTTCCATTCCATTCCAATGCCAGTGCAACGCTATCTCAGTATCTGTGCAAACTTTGTGGAGATATGCTTCTGTGTGATGGAAAACCTCTCTCATTCTAACATGGACGTAGTTGACTTTGGACTTCAATTTCATAAATGTGATGTCCATGCAGTGAGTTGGGGTTTGCACGCTTATAATGCAATCTTGGCCCACCTGCGGTCAGATATCCCGCATAAGGCATAAGACCACTATTAAGATTGCTAGAAACCCATATTTCAACTCTGTTGTCATTTTTAGTTGACTTCATTGCTTATTGGAGTGGTTTTTCCAGGATTGGAAGCCGTGGGAATGTAAATCTATATCTTTCTCTCTACTGCGCCCTTATAGATCGCCTCTAACTCCTGAAAACAACAGTAGAAATCAAAAGCACGCGGTCCATTTGCAAGCAAAGAGTTCAAAGATCATTTTCCGAATGCGGGAAATTTGGCCAATGATGAAATTTTTTGTCTCAAAGCGTTAAAGTTGAGTATGTGAAATCTGTGTTGCTGAAGCTTTTTGTTTGCCAAGGACCTAAAAGTGGGCCACCTGATTGGCCCAAACGATGGCATAGTGTACATTGAAGATACTATGATATAACATTATTGAAAGTCATTAACTAGTTTTATTTCAGCCAATTCATTATTTGCATATGTAATGAACATTTGTAATTAGGGATATATATCTGAATTGACTCAACCAAAGTTGATGAAATATTTAAGATACTATAATACATGTTATTGAAATTCGTTAAGAATTTTGCATCAGCCAATTTATAATTTGCATATTTGATGAACTTTCTTAATTAGGGACGTTTATCTCTATTGACTCGACCAAAGTCGACAAAACTTGCTTTGTACATTAAAGATAATATGATACAACATAATTGAAAGTCATTTGATAGTTTTATTTCAGCCAATTCCAATATGTGCATATTTAATGAACTTTCCTAATTAGGGATACATACTGGGATTAACTTGATAAAAGTTGGCAAAACATGCTGTGTGCATTGATCATTTTACCAGGTTATAACAGTATTGAAAGTCATTTTCGCATTTTCATGTCAGCTAATTCATAATTTGCATAGCTAATAAGCTTTCACAGTTTGGCATATATAGCTTGAAGGACTTGACCAAAGGCAATTACACATGTTATACCACTCTCCGCCTCGTGCCCATTGTTCTAACCATGCTCTCTAATTTCCATAACCGAATTATATACCACCTGGCTTTCTTTTGTTTAAAAAGTGTCCGATTTACAAGTTCTTTTGTTTAAAAGTGTCCGATTTACTAGTAAATCGGACAGTTCTTTTGTTAAAAACTGTCCGGTTTACTAGTAAATCGGACACTTTTAAACAAAAGAACTTGTAAAATGGACACTTTTTAAACAAAAGAAAGTCACGTGGCGACGAGTAAAAAAAACAAATGCGAGACATTATACCAGAAGAAATTTATTTCACCATCAAGTACAGAGTAAAGACACTTTAAAAGAATCACCGGTCTGAATTAATTTTGCACGACTGTACATCTCAAAACCAATTACAGGTCACCGTGAAATAACGGTATTGATTGCAAATATCACTTCTGTGTTAAGGTTATTGTTATCACGATCATTCGAAGCTGAAATTTAAGACTTCAAAGTCAGTTATTAACACTGAATGTAGAGGTTTCAGTCGCCTTTGGTAAAGTTAAATCTAGCTACAGGCAAACACACACGCAGTACCACGGTCATTGTGGATCTACACGTATTTTTTTTTTGTACTTGCAGTTTCTGTTGCGCCTTTCTCTGACGTGGCTGTGTAGCTTGGTCTTCCGATTGTGGCCGTTAGCACTGGCGTGACAGGGGGACTTTTCTTTTCCATCTTTGGCTTTGGTAGTTGAAGTGCACCGGATACAGCTTTCATTTGTACTTCATCCGCCATATCGATATATGTAGAGCGACTCGGCAATATCGTGTATGCTGCTCAAAGTTTTCGACCCAAATGAGCAAAGCGTGACTCTAACGTCGATCTGCAAACACCTTTTCACTTCATTCAACCAACCAATCAATCAAACATAATTCATACAATTCAAATCAAACCAGGTGCGCAACCACGTCATCGCACTACTATAGCAACACATGTCAACTTTATTTTATCCAATCATGGTTAGTTTTTTATACTTTCGTTCAACAAGGTGTCAAAACGCGTCAATGTTTTCCTGCCAAAGTTTCAACTTGCACTGCACTAAAATTACAAATAAAAACATTCGGCGTGCAAACAAGGCTCTAAAACTCGGCAAATTCGTGGTATAACACGGTCAGCGAACTCGTTGTCGGCGGTTTACGGAATTAACGGTACAGTTTGCCATAAAACTCCTCGGCCCTGCGGGCCTCGGAGTTTTACTGGCAAACTGTACCGTTAAATTCCGTAAACCGCCTCTTACTCGTCCGCTTACCTATAGTTATATTGTGATACAATGACAGTACTCAAAGAAATTAATTATTTTTATTTCAGCTAATTACATATTTGAATACTTAATGACCTTTAGAATTGATCTGTGGTGAAATTCATTATGTTGATCATAACACTTTCAATGAAGTTGCAAACATGTAGCAAATGTTCAAACTTGCACATAAATGCAATATATAATGAAACACGTGAGCATTTTCAGTTCATATCTGGTTAGTAAAAAATCTTCTTCTTCATAACCGCTGGTTAGACAGCCGTGATTTATACCGTAGTATACAGCTCCCTAGGGATGACTTAACTTATATTTGTTCAAATTGTGATTAAATATGCAAATTTATGGTTTTTAGGGCAATTATTGTCATTTTTGTCAAAAGATTTTTAAAACTGTTGGTCAGACAGCATTGATATTTGGGATATAAGTCCCATGGGATGACCTATTTCAGATTTGTTCAAATTTTGTAGAAATATGCAAATTGTATTTTTGTCAATTTTGGTTAAAAAATTCTTCGCAAAATTTGCGTCCCCTATACCGGGTAGCTTTGATATTTGGTTAACAGGTTCATAGTCATGATCAAAATATGATGTATCCAAATTATGATGAAATCTACAATTTTCTATTTAAGGGCAATTTTTGCCATTTTCGGTTAAAACAATTGATTATTAAATACTACTCCTCTGATACAGTTTTGATATTTGATATACAAGTTCCTGAAACAGTTAATGTGATAAGTTGACATTGTGATGAAATTTGCAATTTTGCATGCCAGGAATTGCCAAGACGATTTGACCGGCTAACTCAGCTGTTAATTTTATGCAGGAAATTATAATAACAATGCTATGTCGAATGACACAGGGCTTCGAGGGTTGGGATCGTCTGTGCTATGGGAGGAGTACCTTCCCGACGGTGATAAGTGGTGTTGATTAAGGTGGATTAACGTTGCCAGGATGATACGCGTATACGCGTACCAAAGACACCTATGGTGGATTTCAATGTACCGGAAATAGACGACATTACTTTCACAAACTTGAAAAGAAAATAATTTCAAGCAACCACAACAACATCAACTTTTGGAAAAGGTTTAGAGATGAGATCTCCGCGATTTATCTCAGAACACAAACTTACAAATTTCATCCATGCAATCAATGCAATGCATCCGACATTCACGTTTTCATTCGAATGCTCAAAACAGGATTCAAATTACATTCCTTGATGTAGTAATATTCAAAGGTGCAAGATACCACAAAGGAAACATTCTCAACAGTAAACGCATACTAAACCAATAGACATATCCTAATTTCTACATAGACGATCGTGTCACCCGATAGCAACCATTATAGTTTCATCAAAGGCGAAATCCTCAGGTATGCTTGCACTTGTAACAACACTGACTTTACTAAAAAGACGGATTCTTCACAAGCAAACTACTCGACAGAGAATACAAAAACAAAATCACTAAAATAACAGCGGAAATAGACCACAGTATCCGAAATACACTAACAAACTGCACAGTAACACAAAAAGAAACAACGAACAAACTTATTTTCAGCACAACATACAGCCCATATGTTAAAACGAAAGATCTCACGGGAAGTCTTTTGAAACACTGGGCAGAGCTTTAAAAAAGCCACAACACTGAGGGATATATTCCAAAAATCATCAATAACTGCTTACAAAAGAAACAAAAGTTTTAAAGACACATTAATCAAAACATAATTTACGGAAGAAACATCAAACAAACCAGATCGACAAACAGATTTACAGCATGATCTGAACATTGATATACTTGCTTCACTACTCAAACAAGAACATTTAAAAAACACTCAATAAAAAAACACAAACACACAAACACAAACTGAGGAAAGAATCTACACTGCGACTGATGAGAAACCACTCTTGGGTTTCGAAACACAAGCGTCAAAGGGCCGCTCTATCAACGTTTGTAACACCATAGGTCCGGCTGTGTCTCGCCATAAACTTTCCCCACACAAACAACACATTATTGTACACATTAACCTCAAGTTCCGTACACAAATGAGAAACGAAACAAACATTATTGTAACACAAACAATCGGATTGCAATTTAATGATCCTAAATCAAACATATCTGAATACGAACGCAACACAAACTTTTTGATAGTAAGGTGGGGAGCCTCTTTCACATTTCATTGCCTATGGCATTTTATTCCAGAGAAGACATCATTGCACGTAGACCTGTTCAAGATTCATGTGTAGTTAAAAAGTTTATGGTAATATATTTGGATAGATCGCCGATTGCTCAAACAAGAAATGTAAGGGAATAGGTAGCACTGTAAAGTCGAGGCTATTTGCTTCACTGTGACTTTCGACTAGATACGGAGTAGAAACGGAATATAGCCCCATGGACAAGACAAACTGATACTGGGTAGTGTTAATTGGGTCAATTAACAGTCAATTATCTATTCACTATTTGGGTGATTGGCAGGTTGCTTCCATCGATGTCATATGCAAAGCAGGCTTAAAACAAAAGCCTTTCAAAGATATTGACAGCTAGCTAGAGGTTACCATGAATGCGTAATGAGCCTTAGCCTTAGCTTTGTTTCTCAAAAACTACTTGAATGCCTGATAGCTTTGATATTTGGTATACAGGTTCCTAGGGATGAACTAAACAATATACCTTGTTCAAACTAGGGGGTTACTTTGTATTTTTGGAGCTAATCTTTTAGTCTCTAACTTCAAATGACCATACCAACTCCGGATACCTTGTAAGAGAGCTTTGAAAACCAACTATGGCAAATATTTTATAGAGGAAACCAAAACATTGACAGATGAGGAATAGCATGCCATATGGCAAGATGCACCCTACTAGACTCCAGTTTCCGGTAGTTGTCCTAGTTCTAATCATTCTGTTATATCAACATACACACAGCTGTCAGGTCATTGATTGATGAAGTTAATCATCAGAGCATGGGGGCCATCCAAGTGCAACTCGTGCACAGGATTAATAAGGTGAGCAAGTAAGGATGATATTAGGTCACTTCACCACACAAACAGAATAAACAACAGTTTTGACTTCCTATATACCTTTATCACTATACAAATTTGCTCGTTCCAGTGATCATTTGACGTGACCCGTGGTTTCCTGTTTTTGATCACAACTCTCAACTTACTTGGACAATGTTGACTTCCAATATATTTTGGTGACAATAAATGTAAAAATATAGTTGTACATTTGTATCTGAAACCAACAAGTAATTCACATTTAATGTCACACATCGCACACAACTAGGAAATAATTGAAATCTTTCTGTTTTCACTGATGTCTAACATTGGAAAGTTAGTGAAGCTGTTGTTAGTTTCATTCTCATCAGTTTATTGGGTTTACCTGTATACTTTATATTGCACGTTTTATGCCTGGTTTGTCTGTGTATTATGTAACTGATCATTGTACTACAAATTTTTACTGTTGATCACCAAAATGGAAAACTGGTCGTTCAAATGGACTACTGCCTAAAATTGAAAGTTCAAACTCTTTGCAAACACAATAGCACTTTTTTCAGACCACTCATTGAAACATCTATTTTGAGGGATTTTAGCAAGTCAATTGTTAGGCCAGGTGAATTAGTATTGTAGATATTGTGAGTTCAAGCCCCATAAAAAGTAATGCATCCAGTAAGACTGTCAAATTCAGTGACATTTACCTGTTGTTTATACAGAGATTTACTGACACTGTAAAACACATTAACCCTTTGAGTTCTGTAATTTTCCCACCAAAATTTTAGTGCAACATTTTACCAAGTTTTATGAATTTTTCAGTAATTTATTTGATAATTTTGAACCGAATGGACATCATATTTCATTGGCTACAGATTTTTGTCAAAATTTTGGAAAAATTTATAAAAAATTGACTTAGGTATATTTTAAAGGCGACATCCCTTATGAAAATGAAACTGTGCGGTAGCTCTGCTGTAGACTAGCGGCAGCTCTGCCGTAGAGTTGCTGCACTAGTGCTGCACAGGAAAGCTGTGCAAGAGAGGCTGTGCAGGAAAATGCAGCTAGCTGCACAGTTTCTGCACAGTATTAATCTGAGCAGAAACTGTGCAGCAGGAGACAAAACTGTGCAGCTTCTGTGCAATAATCTCCACACTGTACACCTTGTGTGCGGCAAATGTAAAATGTGTACAGCTTGTGTACAACAGACCTTGAAGTGTGCAGCTTGTGTGCAGCAGGCCATCAAAGTGTGCAGCTTGTGTGCCAGAAATGACAATTACGTGTACAGATTGTTATTGGTTATTGCTGCAAATATATGGAGCAACACATGATGGGCACATTGCCGACTATTTCATTACCGGGAGTACAGTGTACCATTGCACTTCGTGACCAGTCATATTCAAGAAAACAAAACTGACCTTTCATTTATATTTTGCATTCATTTATTTTTATAACAGACAATCCAACTTTTAAATTATAAAAACTGTTAGATAATGGACAGCTTTTAAAGCACAGTTCAGCTGGTGAAAGCGACACAGGCCTAAACTCAACAACATTGCAGGATGATGGATATAAAGAGTACATCTGTATTACAGCAGTGACATGTAACATCATTAGATGAGTACCCCCTTCGACGATCTGGTTTGGTAAATCAAGGTTCAATCGACAACTGAATTTTTAGGAAAACAAATTTTTAAAACAGGGACTTGTCTGACTTGCAAGTTAAACTCTGTATTTTCTGCGAGTGATACCAAAATGCACTGAAACAGTTTCGAACGAAATCTATGATGGTCTGTAACTTGTGTAAGGACGCGTCGTAGACTTTTGTTACTACAATCTGTACCTTAAAAATATCGACAGATGAGAACTTTTCATTGTAGAAACAAACAAATAAACTTCAATGTCGCAGGACCCGCTACTAGTACCTTGGCTCCAAGCAGGGCCGTGGACGTGCTCAGACGCTATAGCAGTGTATACAGTATACGGTACGTACGTACAGTGCCCAGCACTGGAAGCAAAGTCTGTGTCCTGTCATCGCTAACAAAATCTCGCTTTCTGTTATGACTGGATTGATATTCAATGCTTTTGTCCATGTTTTCAGCGTTAGATAATTGCCGAGCACAATTTTGGGGTGTTTCACACCCCATCCCGACCGCTGTACGAAAATCCAATACGCTGCTTCGCCAACGTCCAGCGCTGAGCTGCAGCCGACATGTTTACCTGTTTACACTCTGAGGTCACGGTTCATCAAGTTCAGTTCGCGCATTGATATTGAATCTTCGTGTTGAAAGAAATTTTACTCTATTTTGAGTCTTTCTATGGTGAAAATAACCAGTTTCATTATACTTGTAAATGGGTGCTCTATCAAGTATAAAACATAACGGATTGGTGAATAATGTAGAGTCAATTCCAACGTTTAAAAACGGGACTACATTATAAATCGCGTAATGATTTATAGATCGCACTTCCGTTAACGTCATGGGGCTTGATCGGCGCGAAGTTAGATTTTGATACCATCGGCTGTGTACTTGTTGTTAGGGAGTTATCTAATGGACAATTTCGTGATCTTTCTATGGAATCGCCAGGCAAATGATATCACAGTGTTGGAAAAACGTGTGTACAGCACCAGAGATAGACGGGTTTCAAAATTTGTGAACGCGAACAGCAGTAAAAATGCTCACTATGTTTTCTAAGTATGTACACACGGTTCGGAGAGACCTGCAGCCGGAACCGGGATCGAATCATCCAGCCTCTGCGAGCAATTCTCAAATGTACCGGTAAGTCAATGTACCGTCCGTCTGTTCATCGCTATAATGTTCTGTAATCGTTGCATTGCTATGTTTAGCTACAGATAAATTTTCGTTGAGTACTGATTCATACTGAATTCACTTTCGTTTCACAACAGTTACAGTAAAGTGCTGAGATTTTTGCAGATTGTCGCCCGTCGCCGCCGTTGGTATGTAAACAACATAGGGCGAGCTGTCCGCTGTTTGACATTTGATCATTATTAATTTAATAATCATAAATGTATATGCATTTTTTTGCTTCAAGTTTTCAACTTGTTTGTCTCTTTTCAAATAATTATTGATGTCTTTCATCAAATTGCGATGTTTAAATGTGTGGTCAAACAGTAAAGACTTATACTCTTCCCTGAACGATTTGTATTTTTCAGAATGCATAGTGAGGAAGGGACAAGAAATTCAGAGAACAGAAAGCCAAATCGCAGCCTATGACAGTAATGTAATGTTACATGAAACTTCTCGAGTCAAAAGAAATTCTCTTGAAGATACTTGTGGCATGAAATGAACATGGCATTTAAAATAAATCGTACCACAATTTGAATTTAATCTTTTTTTCTCTATGTCTTTTTATTTAACAATTACTTTATTTGCGCTGACCATTTTTTCTTGTGAAACTTGTATTTCAGAGCTTAGTTGGATAAAACACATCTTGTGCTTTCCACAGTCTGTCAGGTTTTCAACGGTGTCACTGTCATGGTGTCACTAACATTGGCCATGTTTACACAAGCGATTTTACAACTTCTGTGTACATATCTGAGCTGAACGTATTATATCGTTGGAAAAGATAAAAACGTTGAAACTTATGGTTCAATACAAGAAATTTTGCTGTCACTTAATTGTGTTGCTTCTTTGGTTTTCAGTATCTATCGTCTATTTAATAATGTATTTCTTTTTCTTACTGTTGCTGAAATTGGTAAAAGTTTATCCCACAGCTGACTGCTGTGGAATTATGCCAACTTATGAAGGAAAGTTTGCATTTTGTAGTTTACGGCAAATCTGCAGTAACATGCAAAATAATTTGCCGCAAATTTTACCTACTCCTGGTAGCTGTCCTGCAAGATGCCACAATTTTCTGTGAAGTTCCTGCACAGTCTTTCATGTACTCTGTAGTTCAAAGGGCTATTGTGCAAACACAGGCTTCCACATTTCCAACACAAAGTTACTGCAGTTACTGTTTTCAGCATCTCTTGCATTATATATTTGCTCGGTGCAGCTAATGTGTATAATGCGAAAGAATCACCTTCCAGCAAAGCCGCTGCAACTTGTTGTATTGTTGCACAGTTCCTGCACAAAGCTACCGCACAGTTACTGTTTTCATTGCTTCTTGCACCTGTGCGGCAGCAACTAATTTGCATGAGAAAAATCGCCTTACAGCAGAGCTGCCGCAACCTGCCGTATATTGCTGCACAGTTCCTGCACAAAGCTGCCGCACAGTTACTGTTTTTATCATTTCTTGCGCCTGTGCGGCAGCAGCTAATTTGCATGCGAAAAAGTCGCCTTACAGTTGAGTTACAGTAATTGTCTGTTGCACTAGTGCCGCACCTGTGCAGGAACACTGTGCAGCAGGCTAAAAATTAAGCAGTATCAAAATATTGCCTTAAGTCCCATATATTACCTATGAAAAATATTTTTTTTTTTTACCATAAACTCTTATTGGAGTCATGTGTCAAATGCTTGTGTCATTTTATTACCTTCTCGTGTCTATTTATAGACAGAGAAGGTATTAGAGTTGAAAACCAATATGCTGCTGTCAAGAACTTCCGTCTGTCAAGACTTCCGTCTGTCAAGATCCGTTGACGGCATGCCATTGTGATGGGTCATATCATAAACTGGTGGGGGTGTCATGGCTCAGGTTGAGGTGTGGGAGAACGATTTTGAGCTATGACAAAAATCAAAAGGGACTTAGCGGTATAGCCACAGTGTTAAGCCTTTCTCCAAGGTTTCTTAGTTGACTACAATCTATTACAGACTACTGAGCTGACGTTAGGGGTACTCACTTTGTGTTTGCTCACTCTGTGAGCGCTAGTGTTAGGTACTGAGTTGCGTGGATATCCCCTCATGGCCTCACGTGATCTGGGCCTGTTGCATAATCTGCAGAGATGATCATATGCCTCCGAGTCTGAAAACTGTCATTGTGTAAGCCTGTCGGCATTTTCCTTGCATTTTTTCTCATTTAATTTTGCAAAATATCGGCGAGTACCTCAATATTTCAAGATAACCCTTTCTTCCCAATCGTTTCCTGGAGTTTCAGAGTCATATGAATGAAAATGAGTGAAAGTTTTAGACAGGAAAATCGGACGTCGGCCATGTTCAATGTTTACAGTACAATCAGAAGTTTACGTGGAGGAATTAACCAACAAACACAGGAGTGTTCATGATGCCCGCCCTCTAGAGGCAGACCCTCCTATATGAAGTACCAAATTTGATGCTTGTGGAAAGCTTGACCACACAATGGAGCATATAATAAACTTTTAGAAAATGACAAACTGAATAAAGGTATTCAGAAAATGTCAAATACTGAGGAAAAATGCGCAAATATTCAAAATAAACAGGTTAACTGATTGGTCAGCTATAAAAAACAATGAAAATGTTTATGATCAAAAGTTTTTGAGATGCGCACATTTAACAAATACAGAAATTATTAACATTATAAATATAAGACCAAACTATTTTTTTACCTTCTCGTGTCTATTTATAGACAGAGAAGGTATTAGAGTTGAAAACCAATATGCTGCTGTCAAGAACTTCCGTCTGTCAAGACTTCCGTCTGTCAAGATCCGTTGACGTCATGCCATTGTGATGGGTCATATCATAAACTGGTGGGGGTGTTCGTGGCTCAGGTTGAGGTGTGGGAGAACGATTTTGAGCTGTGACAAAAATCAAAGGGACTTAGCGGCATAGCCACAGTGTTAAGCCTTTCTCCAAGGTTTCTTAGTTGACTACAATCTATTACAGACTACTGAGCTTACGTTAGGGGTACTCACTTTGTGTTTGCTCACTCTGTGAGCGCTAGTGTTTGGTACTGAGTTGCGTGGATATCCCGTCATGGCCTCACGTGATCTGGGCCTGTTGCATAATCTGCAGAGATGATCATATGCCTCCGAGTCTGAAAACTGTCATTGTGTAAGCCTGTCGGCATTTTCCTTGCATTTTTTCTCATTTAATTTTGCAAAATATCGGCGAGTACCTCAATATTTCAAGATAACCCTTTCTTCCCAATCGTTTCCTGGAGTTTCAGAGTCATATGAACGAAAATGAGTGAAAGTTTTAGACAGGAAAATCGGACGTCGGCCATGTTCAATGTTTACAGTACAATCAGAAGTTTACGTGGAGGAATTAACCAACAAACACAGGAGTGTTCATGATGCCCGCCCTCTAGAGGCAGACCCTCCTATATGAAGTACCACATTTGATGCTTGTGGAAAGCTTGACCACACAATGGAGCATTTAAACTTTTAGAAAATGACAAACTGAATAAGAAGGTATTCAGAAAATGTCAAATACTGAGGAAAAATGCGCAAATATTCAAATAAACAGGTTAACTGATTGGTCAGCTATAAAAAACAATGAAAATGTTTATGATCAAAAGTTTTTGAGATGCGCACATTTTAACAAATACAGCAATTATTAACATTATAAATATAAGACCAAACTATTTTTTCAGGGATGGGACAGGTTGCAAATGAGGGGTGGGAGACAAAGGCACTCCTATTGCTGCATGTGGATGCAGCCACACCATTTCATTTACAGCATACTTATTCACTGTGTTGTGTTCAAGTTCCATATTGTACTGACTGTCATACAAGGATAACATAAGCAAATCAAATCAAATTAGAAAAGGATCAATGCTGTTGTGGATTTTGCTGAACATGGCTGATATTTCGCCCTATATATTTGGTATCCAGCAAAGCATATTTTGATGTCAAGTCAAAATTAACATTACATTGCTGACAATATATTTTACCGTTTCTGCATGAATTTTTCTTTTTTAAATTATAGTATATTAGTACTTCAAACAGATTAATAGTTATCGTGATGTCACCCCATAATTTTACATCACAAAGACTGTAATTCTGCCAATTTTTTTTGTTTTTCAGTCATTTTTAAATTTTGCACTGCACAAGATGATTGAACAAATTGCAATGTTTGAATTTGTAAACTCAAAGAATAAAAATCCTTTGGTCACAAATTAAATTATTTTTTGAAAAGAAATTTACTCTTAAACACTTATAGCATATATTCTTTACACGGTCATGTATTTCAAGGAAAATATGCCTATTAAAAACTGTAATTTCTTCACTTTCATTTTTTTTCAATACTATGACAATTATCAGCCATGAGGTTATACAAACACAAGACCAGATAAGCGTTTTTCATCATTTCCACAGGACTCTTTGGAAAATCCATTAAAAACCGTTAAAAGTGACTGGAAATGATCACTTGGTATACATTTAATTTACAGATGCAGGTTGTGTATTTCACATGCACTCAGGTCAGTAGGGAAGTGCGTCATTACTATTTTGGACTGTTAATTCTTATTTCTGAATTGTTTAACTTTTTTCCACATTGAACTATCTTTAGGCAGTTTATACTGTAGCTTAGAATTTTTTTGATTGATGTATTTAATCATCTTTTGGGTTCTTTGGGTCCATATCCCACCTCATGCCCCTACATCATCAACTATTTACCAACAACTCCATGCCAACAACCAATTACCTGACCTGACCACACATTAGAGAAGGTACAGCGTCATTGACGGTATTTTTTATTTCTGTTGATAAATAAATGCAATCTTGCTAAAAATTCACGGCTTGAGAAAAAATCTCTGTTTGAACCACGCCCTCATCTGTGACGTCACGTGAGGCCATTGTTGTGCAAATCAATCTATGCCTTCTGTACATACACAAGTAACAATGGCGTCATTTTAAACTCGGCGAGCGCAAATGAAGAGATAGTTTTTGGACTCGGAGAGTATGATTCAGATGCTAATGGGGAGTCTTGGGCTCTACGGTACATGACTATTGTTCAGGAAATTCAGAGCCACGGCCGTATAGGTTTTGAGCCAGCGAGGTGCGAGGTATCTCCCCAACTTGCGGATCAATCGGTCAAGCGACGAAATACCTTCAGACCCAGGTTCACCCGAGCCTTCATGAGTGGGAAACACAGATAGCTAGTAATAAGAATCATTTAGGCCTTCGATTTTATGATAAATATGCCCAAACGAAACATTCTGAAAGCGGCTGGGTGAAACTTGAATTCATAACTAGTCCAGTCAAAATAGGGTTAGACCCACCACAAATTGCATCAAAATTTTATTCTTCAGAATGCATTTCAGAGAGGTACCCAGAACAACATATTAAAAGTTTACTCGAATCCACCTTGGGGAAATATGACTAATTTGCATAAATCAAATATGGCGGCCAACGATCCGACAAAATAACATAACTGGCCATATATCACATGTTAAACAAGCTATTTCAGTGATTTCAAAGTTTGACACTAGTCATTTGGCTCAGAGAATCATTTTGGAGGTATAATAATTCATATAGGTACTTCATTAATTAGCATAATTCCAATATGGCGGCAAACATTCCTACAAAAGATATTTTCGGTCATATATCACGTATTAAATAAGCTATTTTTAGTGATTTAAAGTTAAAGTATATTTCTTAGGCATGGACAAATGATTTTCGAGATGAAATGATTTGCATAGGTAATTTGTTAATTTGCATAACAACTAATGTCGTACACAGATGAATCCAATGTTATATTCAGAAATAGATTATTATTAGACGACTAACAATCATTAACGGTTGTCATATTTAGAAAAATCACAAAATAATTAAAATTGCATGACTTTCTTACATCTCAATAGTAAACGCACACCAACATATACGTACTTTAATCCCTTCGGAAGTCACATATAAGTCTACCAAATTTGCTTTAACATTCTTTTCAAAATACAATATATTTATGGAGTACTTTAACAAATTCAGGTATCACAGACATCTATTAAAATAAACTTTCATTCTTAAATGGATTGTTGTTGTTGTCTGTATCCCCATTATCTCAAAAACGGCTGAATGTATTTCAGTCAAATTTGGTAGACATCTTCAGAATTCAAATGGCTAGAACTGAAAAGGTTTTGGTGGGCGTGGCTTGCATATTAATGAAGTTATCACAGTTTTAATTTTTCTGATACATGGTAGTCTATGGGAAGCCGGTATCTGTGGTTTGAGGGCGCTATCCCCACGTTACACTCTGGCTAGACGATGCTGAAATTAGACTCGGTTTCGGATTCGGTTTTCGGATTCAGTTTCGGATTCTAGAGACTGAAAGAAATTTTATATTTTCAGCCAATGGCCGATTTGCATAAAGATGGCGATGACGTCATAGGCGCAATGCATTGTTGTCCTCAGGGGTACAAGGGTCAGTTTCCAGAACATAAATATTCATGTAAAAGTAAACATGTCGTCAGCGATTCCTGGGGCACAGTTGCGAGGTCGTAAACCGGAAGAGTTGTCTTTAGTAGAGCTGAAGAGATGGCTGAGATGCAGAAAAGGTGCCAGTCTACGAGGGAACAAGCGAGAACTCGTTGAAAGGTATTTTTTCCAACTCGTATGTGACTTTTTTACAGATTTGTGGCGTGATGCCTCCACTTTTTACAGCTAGTCTCGCGCTGGCCATGGTTGCTACCGTTATTGCTCCAATATATGAACATTTTTTTAGAAAGTGATGAAAAATTATCGTTCACATATGTGATTTCACCACAAGTGATTGTACTTTGGGCGTAAGAACTTTAATTTTGTTCTCGACCATCCATTTCTGTGCTAATGTGAAGCTGTATACGGGAGGGCCAGGTGTGCCATTTTTACCTGCTACGTCTAGTAGCCAAAAATGAAAACAAAACATGATTGCACTTGTTTGACTTCCCAAAACATAAAGTGACAATGGAAGGAGCAGAAAATGCCCATGTCAGCACTGTCGTGCACACCGTACGGGTTTTGTAGTGTTTTTTCCGGTGTCTCACAATGTAAAGGTCAGACGAATAGACTGACCACAGTTCAACTTACATCTAATATCTAATCATAGTAATCTAGCCTAGCGTAAGAGTGTGGGATTTTCTTCCAATTTACATATTGCCGCATTTTGAAAAAACGAAAACAAAAGCATGATAGAGTGTGTCATGATCTATTTTGCATAACCGTGTAATATGTGCTGTAGAGTGCAATGATGCCATTGCCGCGCGCCATACTGCCTGGCGAGTGTATATTCTTGAGATCACAGTCCCAGTCCCATCACTGTGCTACATTTGAGATACTGTACAAGCTGGTGTTTTGATTTTGTGTCAAGGTCAAACCACAGGTGGGCCAAGGAAAAAAACAAACAAATGAACAAACAAAAAATAAACAACAACAAGCATACAAATACATAAATAAATATAAACAGACAAACATCAACAAATAGATAAACAAACAAACATACAATATCATAGAATGTTGAATAAATAACAAACACACAAACAAATAAAACAAACAAATGTATCCACAGATGCATATATATATATATATATATTGTTACGTGCAGAGAAAACGAACAAAAGGGTGAACTCAGCAGTTAACGTTTAAACAAAATTTATTACGAAAATAAAACTAATTGCTAAGTCAGGGATAGAGTACAAGCTTTAAAAGTGTACAGACTACTTATCTCAGCTGGGACGGCAAAGCTCCAGTCTCAGAGTTGTGACAGTCAGTTGGATGAATGAACAGTCCTTTGGCTTGCAGGCTTGAAGCTACACAAAGTCCACAGTATAAATCCAGCGTTGGCAGTGAAGGTCTTGAAAAGTCTTGAGAATGACTACTGCTGGAGTTTAGTAACACACAAGAGACACGATCCCAAAAGTCTGACTGGAAGCTGTGCACGTCCCTTTTATAAAGGCATATAAGAACAATCTAGAACTTTTATTGACATGCTAATTACTGTTCTAAAATTATCTCTCTTACACACTAATCAACTTTCCAGAACATTCCAAACATGACTAATTGAATTCAAGGTTGTGAGGTCATTAAGGGCAGTGACCTTGAGAATGTTCTAGACTAATTGAACTCAGGTCATGATGAGTGTGGGGGGAATGACCTACATAACACACCCCCTCTTCAAAAAAAGAAAATTTTTCAAAGAAAATCTTTCTTTTACAAATGTATCTTGAAAAGGATTTAAGTACTCAAATTTTGTTTTACTCTAAAGTAAAGTTTCTTGAAAGTGAACAACAATAAAATTTCTTGAAAGTGAAATAACAATAAACTCTAAATCGAGAGAGACAGTCTGCAATTAAATTGTCTCTGCCTTTGATATGTCTAATATCAAGATTAAACTCCTGTAACATTAAACTCCATCTTAGCAATCTCTGATTTTTGCCTTTAAATTTCTGCAGAAAAACAAGAGGGTTGTGATCAATATAAACCACTATTGGCTGATTTGAAGAAGTAACATAAACTTCAAAATGCTGTAAAGCTAATATCAAAGATAAACACTCTTTTTCAATTGTAGAGTAGTTTCTCTGGGATTTGTTAAATTTGCGTGAAAAATAGCAAACAGGATGATCTATACCATGACTATCCTCTTGCAATAAAACAGCACCAGCAGCCGTATCACTAGCATCTACAGCTAATTTGAATGGCAAAGTGAAATCTGGTGCAGACAACACTGGGGCACTTTGCAGTATGGCTTTAAGTGTATCAAATGCCTGTTGGCATTGCTCTGACCAAACAAACTTTACTTTCTTTTTAAGTAAGTTAGTCAAAGGCTCAGTAATTGTGGAGAAATTTGGACAGAATTTTCTGTAGTAACCAGCCATACCGAGAAAGCGCATCAGTTGTCGTTTGCAGTTTGGTATGGGAAAACTTGAAATGGCACTGATTTTGGCATCAACAGGTTTTACCTCACCCTGTCCTACAGTATGTCCGAGGTAAGTTACCCTAGCCCAACCAAACTCAGATTTGGCAAGGTTGACAGTCAACATTGCTTTGCTCAGTCTCTCAAAGAACTTCCGCATGAGCTTGATGTGTTCCTCCCAGGTGTCACTATACAGAATGACGTCGTCAACGTAAGCTGCACACCCGTCTAGCCCGGATATGACGTCGTTGATCATCCGTTGGAACGTTGCCGGAGAGTTCTTCATTCCAAATGGCATCACCTTGTACTGGAACAATCCGTCTGGCGTAACAAAGGCGGATATTTCACGAGCACGATCTGTCAGAGGGACTTGCCAAAATCCCTTCAGTAGGTCAAATTTTGTCACATACTTGGCTTTTCCCACTCGGTCGATGCAGTCATCAATCCTCGGATTGGGAAAGTGTCTGTCTTTGTTAAAGTGTTGACCTTCCTAAAGTCCGTGCACATACGATAACTGTGATCTGATTTGGGAACAAGTATGCACGGCGAACTCCAGTTACTTTTACTGGGTTCAATAAAGTCATTGTCCAGCAGGTATTTGACTTCTTCCTGGAGATATTTCGCTTTTGTTGGATTCAGTCTGTATGGATGTTGTTTTACAGGCTTACTGTCCCCAACATCAACGTCGTGATAGATGACGTTTGTCCTCGTTGGAACATCTTGAAACAGGTGTTTATATTCATGGAGCAGTTCTTTCACCTGTTGTTGTTGTTCTGGCTGGAGGTGTGCCAACTTTGTAGACTCCAGCTTCTCCAGGATTTCTGAGTTCTGAAGCTTGACCGAGCCCAGCTTTGAGTTTAGAGTATTTTCACTCAAGTCAGTTTCAGTATCACTATCTTCATAATGGCCAGAACTGACTGTACTGACAGGCTGAGTTATAGTAGGATTATCCCTATCCAAATATGGCTTAAGCATATTTATGTGACATAGCTGTTTTTGTTTTCGCCTGTCAGGTGTTATTATGATGTAATTTAAATCACTCAATTCTTATCATTAGATATGGCCCAAAGTAACGAGCATGGAGTGGTTTGCCAGGAATTGGAAGTAGAACAAGACCTTTTGACCTGGTTCAAACTTCCGTTTTGAGGTGTTTTTATCGTATTTGGTTTTCATTGACTGCTGAGATGACTCAAGATTTTCTCTGGCTAATTCACATGCTTTAGAGAGTTTTGTACGAAAATCTGACACATATTGCAAAATATTCAGACAATCATCATCGTCTGATAGGAATTTCTCTTTAACGAGCTTAAGTGGGCCACGGACTGTATGTCCAAATACAAGCTCAAATGGGCTAAAACCAAGAGACTCCTGAATTGACTCTCTAACAGCAAAGAGCAGAAATGAATTCCTTCATCCCACTGCTTCTCTGTGTCAAAACAGTAGGTCCTAATCATGTTTTTCAAAGTTTGATGAAATCGCTCAAGAGCACCCTGACTTTCTGGATGATAGGCGGATGACCTATACTGTTTAATGCCTAGCTGATCCATTACTTGTTGAAAAATACCAGACATAAAGTTGGAGCCTTGATCGGACTGGACACATTTAGGGAGGCCAAATAAAGTGAAAAATTTGACTAAAGCTCTCACTATAGTCTTTGTCTTTATATTTCTCAGTGGTATGGCTTCTGGGAACCGAGTTGATGTACACATTATTGTCAGCATGTACTCATTTCCTGATCTTGTTTTTGGTAAGGGCCCAACACAGTCTATTAGAATCCTACTAAATGGTTCTTGAAATGCAGGAATTGGCTGTAAAGGGGCCTTTGGAATGGTCTGATTTGGCTTTCCTACCATTTGACATGTGTGACAAGTTTTACAGAAATGTGCTACATCCTGCCTGAGATTAGGCCAATAAAAGTGACTGAGAATTTTATGATAAGTTTTCCTGACTCCTAAGTGACCAGCCCAGGGCGTTTCATGGGCCAGGCGCAATATTTCAGCACGGTAGGGCTTTGGAACCACAATTTGATGTTTTATAGCCCACTCGTCATCAACCAAAACATCTGGAGGTCTCCATTTACGCATGAGAATACCAGATTTTGTATAATAGGAAACAGAGCTATCTGAAGTTTTACCTTCATCATCTACCCTGTCAAACAAAGACAAAATATCTGGGTCTTTGTGTTGTTCTGCAATGAGATTTGATCTAGAAAATGTCTGACTTTGGTCAGCAGAAGTTTTACTGGAAGTTTCAAATCCACGAGGGATAACGGAATGATCCGTGTCAAACACCTGACTGAGAAAGGTGTCATTTAAGTCAACATCTGTGACATTATTTTTGAGAGTATTTTGATTCTCGGAAGTTTTCTTTGACATGGCTCGAATAATGGCACATGAAGGAAATAACCTGGGATCTCTTGTTCAATTGGCTCTGGATCCTGATCTAAACTAGGTTTGTCAGTCACTAGTGGATTAGTAATGACCTTGTCCCTGGCAAGGTCGTTTCCAAGAAGGTGAATCCCTTCAAAAGGCAAAAAAAGGCCTAATACCTAAAGTCACAGGTCCAGAAACAAAGTCCGAAGACAAATAGACATTATGGAGAGGAACAGGAATGTAGTCATTACAATCTACCCCCTTAATAAGAACTTTAGAACCTGAAAATGACTTTTCAGAAAACGGCAGGGTATCTGCCAACAAAAGAGACTGGGAAGCCCCGGTATCTCTTAAATTTTGACAGGGGTAGCGGAAGAGAAATCACTAGAAGTGATATAAAACCATCATGAATAAATGGTTCGAAAATACCCATAATGCTATCTTGAGAAGAATTGACCTTGACCTCATTAATGGGGATAAGAGGGGTTTAACCTCAGAAAATGTGTTGCACACATTATTAGACTCTAATTGAGTTGATGAAGAATAAAGCCGGTTGGCTTAGATCCACTTTGACCACTTTGACCTTCACGTTTTCTTTTCAATTTGAAACACTCTGACATTAAATGGCCGTCTTTCTTGCAATAATTACAAGAAAGTGTACCAAACTGTTTGTCAGAAGGAGATTGAGACTTGGGATCTGATGATGTGGGAGTGTTACTTGAATTTTGTGAACTGTTTTCATTTGATTTCCTACTCTCCTTTGAAAAATTCTTGGATGAAAAGGAGGAGTTAAATTTACCTGCATTGTTTCTGTAGGAAAAGGACTGGGATGGTTTGCTGAGAAATGAAGATTTGTGGGTCAATGAATAATCATCGGCCAAACGTGCAGCAACCTCTAATGTATCTGCCTTTTGTTCATTGATAAACGTCTTGATGTCACTCCGAATGCACCTCTTAAATTCTTCAATCAAAACGAGCTGTCGTAATTTGTCATAATTCTGACTGACCTTTTCAGAAGAACACCAACGATCAAACAGTTGTTCTTTTGTTCGAGCAAATTCAACATAAGTTTGATCTTTCGCCTTCTCACAATCCCTAAATTTCTGACGGTAAGCTTCAGGCACCAACTCATAGCCCTTGAGAATTAATTCCTTCACAGAATCATAATCTGAAGCCTGCTCTACTGACAACTGATGTAAATTTCTCTGGCTTTACCCACCAAAGCACTCTGCAAAGCATAGACCAGGACTCCTTAGGCCAATCCAGACTCTGAGCAATTTTCTCAAAATGAAGGAAATATTTATCAACATCCTTTTCTTGGAAAGGGGGAACTAACCTGAAATGCTTAGTGATGTCAAAACTGTCTGAAGGGAAGAATTTTCCTGACTTTCTAAGCTCTAAACGTCTCATTTCTAACTGCAGTCGGTGTTCAGCTAATTCTCTTTCCTTTTCTTTTTCCTCTCTTTCTTTCTCCCTTTGTCTTTCTTCCATTTGCAATTCTTTTTCTTTCATTTCCAATTCCCTCTCTTTCTGTCTTTCTTCCATTTCTAATCTTTCCTGCCTTTCTTTTTCTTTCTGTCTTTCTTCCATTTGCAATTCTTTTTCTTTCATTTGTAATTGCATTTGTATTTTTTCTTTTTCTAATGCCAATTTTTTAAGCTCCAAATCTGCCTGAATTTCTAATTCTAATTTTTTGAGTTCGAAGGAAGACTCAGGCTCATAATCTTTTAAGGCAGACTCTTCAAAATGGCCAGAATTAACTAAATGTTTTGCAATCTTGAATTGAATTTCTCGCTTGCGCATAGATCTTTTGACATCTACTTTAAGGAAATTGCCAGTGCAATGAGGTTGTCCTTTTTGAGGGAATCAAATGCGTCCTGATCAAGGTCATCCATAAATTCGTCTGGCTTGAATTCCGCCATGATTAAATTTCGCTGAGTTCACAGTATACAGTAGTTTTGAAAAGGCAGGCAAAATGTTGTCAAACGGCTCAAAATATTCGGCTCCCGGACGAGCCCCCAATTTTGTTACGTGCAGAGAAAACGAACAAAAGGGTGAACTCAGCAGTTAACGTTTAAACAAAATTTATTACGAAAATAAAACTAATTGCTAAGTCAGGGATAGAGTACAAGCTTTAAAAGTGTACAGACTACTTATCTCAGCTGGGACGGCAAAGCTCCAGTCTCAGAGTTGTGACAGTCAGTTGGATGAATGAACAGTCCTTTGGCTTGCAGGCTTGAAGCTACACAAAGTCCACAGTATAAATCCAGCGTTGGCAGTGAAGGTCTTGAAAAGTCTTGAGGATGACTACTGCTGGAGTTTAGTAACACACAAGAGACACGATCCCAAAAGTCTGACTGGAAGCTGTGCACGTCCCTTTTATAAAGGCATATAAGAACAATCTAGAACTTTTATTGACATGCAATTACTGTTCTAAAATTATCTCTCTTACACAACTAATCAACTTTCCAGAACATTCCAAACATGACTAATTGAATTCAAGGTTGTGAGGTCATTAAGGGCAGTGACCTTGAGAATGTTCTAGACTAATTGAACTCAGGTCATGATGAGTGTGGGGGGAATGACCTACATAACAATATATATATATATATATATATATATAGTTTGAGTATGTGTATACGTGTTTATTTGTTAGTATGTTTGTTATTTATTCACATTCTATGATATTGTGTTTGTGTTGTTTATGTATTTGTTTGTTTGTCTGTGTGATTATTATTTATTTATGTATTTGTATATTTGTATGTTTGTTTATATTTAGTTTGTTTATTCATTTATTTGTTTGTTTATTTTTTCTTGGCCCTCTGTAGTCAAACTAGGTTACACAGACAGCGTCTGAATGATGTTTTCTCAAAAATAGTTTCTTAATCCTCAAAAGAAGTTCAAACGTGTGTGTATGATATAAATTTTACTTATCCTTTCAATTGAATTTCTAAAATGCTATATTGAGATACAGATCTATGTCTAGATAACTGATGAAGTATCCTTTGTTTTTATTCTCATTGAGTGTACCTGTATATTGGTCATGGATGGGATGAGCAGTACCTGTTTGACCCTGATGGAGTCAACAAAACTGGAGTTTGTAATGTTCCAGTTTCCATGAACACTGTGGAGTCATTGCTCACATACCCTCCTGCAGGTGGATGGACGAGAAATTTGACTAGTCTTCCTGATCTTACAGATAGCACTGTCTTTTACTATTTCATTTCAAAGTGTGACAACTGCCTGAGTACAGCAAGAAAACACAGAGACAGTGGTTGGAATTTCTATAAAAGTAACCATGTAAAGGATATTTTACTTCATGACAGTGAACACCAGTCATTATTACTTATAAAATCAATGGTTGTAAAGTCATATTCCAAAGCTGACAATCCAGTACCCCAAAGTAAACTGTATTCCACCCTCATTCTTTTAAATTTGAATTCTGGTAAAATCCTTGGTGGGAAATGTGTTTGTAAAGCAGGGTTGGGTGGGTATTGCAAACATGTAGCAGCCACTGTGTTTGCTGTAATGGATTTCCAGAGATGTGGATTAAGTGAAATACCAGAAACTACAACCAGCACCCAGAAACTACAAACACACCACCATCCTAGTGTATATGGAACACAGCTGTAAAATTTGACTCGATTGACTGGATAAAACATGACTATGAACGTGACTGTAATTCGGAGAGAGTCTGTCGTCCAAGAAAACGGAAAGATAATTATAATGCTTGTCCAACAGAAGAAAAGACTGTCACAAAGGAGAAAGTAAAGCAGCTTGCAGACTTTCTGGATGCCTGTTCTAGATCATCTCATCTTGTTGAGCTTCTTAATTCTAATGATTGTGAACCAGTAAGCAGAAATGTTACACATCAAGGACAGATTGACAAGTCATTGTGTAGCATGACTGAAGTAAATGTTGTTCCATCTTCTAGTATTTCTTGTACGCATTCAGAGGTAGTTAGCCCATGTAGCTGTAATTTAATTTATAATGTTGATAAAAATGATTATGATTTTTATGCTTTGAAAGTAAATATTACAAGTGATGAGTATCATCGCGCAGGATAGAAATGTCAACTAGGGTCAATACAGAAATCCAAATTGGCATTCCCACCGAAAATTAAGAATCACAGCCAGTAAGTTCAAAGATGTTTTCTGTAGACAAAAGTATCCCCCTGATAATTTGGTTGACAGAATAGTTAATCCAAAGTCATTTTCAAATAAACATACTACATGGGGCCTTCAGAGTGAACATATAGCTGTAGCCCAGTATGTACAAGATATGGAAAGAAATGGCTACACAGTATCAACAAGAGATATGGGATTGGTTGTTAATCCCACTTATCCTTCTTGGGTGCCTCTGTAGATAAGTTTGTGACAATTAAACCACCATGTATTCCTGCTGATAAAAGCCCTCAACATGGTTGTGTTGAAGTGAAATCTCTATCAAAGTATGCAAAGTATACACCAGAAGAAGCTTCTAAAATGCCTGATACTTTTTTTGAATTTGTTGATAATAAGCTTTCACTAAATCATAATCATAAGTATTATTTCAGATACAAGGTCAACTGTTCGTGTGTGGCTTAGATTGGTGTGATTTAGTTGTATGGTCCCCATGTGGTTTTGCTGTTGAGAGGATACATAAAGACATAGCTTTGTGGAAAGAAATGTTGCCAGTGCTTGGGGAATTTTATTTTACCTATGTTTTGCCTGAGTTGACAAGACGCAGTGTAGTAATTAAAAACTGTGTCGGATATTCTAATTATTTGAAGCCATACAACAATATGTAATAGATGAATCAAACAATTTAATCTGATGTTGATATTTTATCATTATATTTATTGTCTTTATACATACCAGGTATTTAATATGCAAATGCTGATTTATCACAGTGAAAAATATTTTATTATACATACTGTATATACTGTAGAATATGTCTGAATATGCAAATACTGATTAATACACAATGACAAATAATTTATTTTACATACTGTATATCAGAATATTGAATACATTAATACTGATCTATACACGGTGACAAATAATTTTGATATATACTGTACATATTGAGGAATGTATGTGAATATTTAATATACAATACTGACTTATACACTGTGACAAATAATTTTATATAAATACTGTATATACGGATAAATATATCTGAAATAAATTAAGCAATAAATAATCACATAATCTGTCAATTCATATTTCTGAGACTATTTTATATTTAGAATTAATTAATTTATATAAGTAGGCATTACAGAAACTCAATATGATAAAAGTGAAGTATTTATTCACTCCCATCATCAATAAGAGGGGGAAGAAATTTGTTAAATGACAACAAACATGCCAGATCTCATTTAATTGTCTACACAAGGTAATTGGAATAGTCATTTGTAATATTCTGAAATTCTTTACTCTCTCAATTGCCCTTTCAACATGTATTCTCAGACGAGCAATTCTACGAGTTTCAGTTTCCTGTTTAAGTGTCATCTGATTATTTCCTTTTAGAAAAGGAGGATGGTTCACACGAACACCAACAGCGTCAAACAGTTCTTGCACTTCAAAACCTTCATCTGCCATAACATGTACACCAGCTAATGTAGAAAACTTCTCAACCAGCCCACATTTCTTTGTTAGCTCTTTGTCTGATACAGAACCAGCATAAAGGTCAGAGATGAAAGCAACTGGCCCATGTGGTAATATACCAACAAGACCTTTGGCAGTGTTATGATTTTTGTACCTTGAAAATGTAATGCTCTGCAATGCTAAACTACTAGGATGCTCAATGAAAATTTCTGTGCAATCAACAATTAAAAATGTGTCTTCATATCCAATAGAACTAAAAACATGGGGGAGTTTAGAATGAACAAAATTTTTTGATGGCCAGATAGGAAGTTGAGAAAATTTATTATACATGATATTTATCCAGGTTGAAAATATTCTACTTACAGTTGATTCAGAGATGTGAAATCTATGGGCGAGATCTTTTTCTAAATAAGCTTGACGTAGCCTATTAAGTGTAAGAAAGAGTTCATCTGCTGGTGATAAACTCCTCTCTTTCCCCCTTTGTGTAACATAAGATGGATCATTCCCCTTAGTTGTTGATCCCCAATAATTTATTTTCCCATCTGTATTTAAAAAATCAAAAATGGCAAGAAAACAAAAATAATCTGGTAATCCAGTATAAAACTTAAAATCCTCATTACTGCACATAAATCGCCTCAAACCAAAACGTTCAATTTCCAACTGTTGTTCAAGTCTCCTAGTTTTCTCCTTTTCTTCCATCAATTGCCTTTCCAATTCTGCTAATTTGTCACTGGTATGGAATTCCTTTTCCGTAACATTACCAGGTATTTCTGGTACCTGCACAAAAATCAAATGACAAGATCTATTGTTATCCACAGTATACTTCATAATTCATAGACAATACCTCTATAATATGACACAACAAATCTCAATGCAAATCCATTGGCACATCATTCAGTGAGCAACAGGAGATCAAAAATAACAACATGATTCAGAAAGACAATTGACATCTTGTGAGACAAAGAAGAGACTGCATGTGCCAACATTCCAGTGACTTTAATCACGATCACTCCACAAAAGTGACTGTAGTAAGTACTATAAATCGACCACCACACTGAATACAAATCATGTTTAATGACTGGAGACTTTTATGATATGATTTTTATTACATTATGAAAATGCTCTGATATAGTCATACGACTGAAGATATTCTTACCCCATATGGTTCTGAGTCTTGTTTAGCTTGTAGACTTCTCAATTTGACAGATAACATGGGTGATTTCTCTCCCTTATCAATGTCATGGCACTCAGGCTGAAAGAAAGGATTGAAAGTGGGTCAATATCACAGCTGACAGAATGTAAACAAAGCTCATTGGACTAAAAATAGCAGGAAACTTTGATTCATATAGAAACATTGTAACTTATCACACAGACAAAGTTTCCATGTTCAATCCCACAGAGGAATCCCTATCCAAAAGTTACACTTTGGACACAAATGTTTCGACAGGGATTCACAAATAACATACAAAGTTTCAGTGGGGGATTCCCCCTTGTGAGTCTCAGGTCAAACGAGGATTTCACTGCCGTGAATCCTACTGCTCTTTCCTCCGACTTTGTTTATTGGCGCCCAGATGAGAGCATACGAATAACGAGGCCGCACTCATTTTCATTCAAAATCATTTAAAAAGACGTGAGATTGATTGTCATCGCACCACTGGAGTATGGCCCCTATGGCCCTATGACACAGAAGAGGGATCCATGAGCTATCTGTTTCAAAATTCAACGTCTATGGTGCCAGGTTTTCCTGATACAGTTCGTACCGTAGCGGTAATACATTTTCGCGAAATCTACACAAGTTGATACCGTATTCGAGGTGAAAATGATCACGGTCTGACGGGTTGAAAAGAAAAAGTAACCATGGTCCCTCAAGGGACCGTAGTAACTTACCTCGTTGTTTTTATTGCATTCCTTTCGTTTCAGATCCTCTAATTTTTCCGACAACGTACCGCCGCTACCGTCGTTGTTGTTGTTATTATTGTTTAACGAAAGAGGTGTACGGTTTGGTGGAAGTCCTCTTCGTGATGACTTACGGGGGAATATTTGAATGTGGTTTTGAGGCCATGTGATGCTACCATCGTCGGACTTCTTGGGAAAAATAGTCGGAATGTTCGAAATTTTCGTTTTTGCACCACCCTGAAAGTGTCGGCTGCAAATGCACACATCTGTCAAATCGCTTTGCTTTTTAACGTCCGTTCTCATCAGCAATATTCTTCTTTTCCATATCTTCTGTATATGTTGAGGTTGGTATTTGAGTTTGTAAAACTTTACACCCGGTGATCGCTCATACGACTTTTCAGGACAGTGAGCGATAGCACAAACGTAACGCCCCATAATTTACATGTCAATAGTAACCAACAAAATGGCGGTCTATAGCAACCTAACAACTTGTACCCCTGAGGACAACAATGCATTGCGCCTATGACGTCATCGCCATCTTTATGCAAATCAGCCATTGTTACACTGTGGAATACTGGATTTTCCTTACTTTCCCTGGACCCTTTTTTCAGCTAAAATAATATCTAATCACACTAAACAAAGTGAAAATAAGTATATAGGGATAACTTAGCAATACAAATTTTTTGACAAAATGTCATGTGATCTCGATGACCTTTGACCTTAAATATGAGTATATGTCCATAACTCAATAATCACAAGTGCTACACCCTTCATATTTGGTATGATGGGAGACCTTATGACATCACATCCTGTACCTCATTAATTATGTGCATATCTAATTCTGAGCCAGCCAATAGAGCTAGAGGTCTGATGTTTGGTATATAGGAATAACTTGGCAATACAATTTTTTTGACAAAATGTCATGTGACCTTGATGACCTTTGACCTCAAATATACATATATGGCCATAACTAAGTAACCACAAATGCTACACCCTTCATATTTGGTATGATGGGAGACCTTATGACATCACATCCTGTACCTCATTAATTATGCACATATCTAATTCTGAGCCAGCCAATAGAGCTAGAGGTCTGATTTTTGGTATATAGGGATAACTTAGCAATACAATTTTTTTGACAAAATGTCAGGTGACCCCGATGACCTTTGACCTCAAATATACATATATGGCCATAACTAAGTAACCACAAGTGCTACACCCTTCATATTTGGTATGATGGGAGACCTTATGACATCACATCCTGTACCTAATTAATTATGCACATATCTAATTCTGAGCCAGCCAATAGAGCTAGAGGTCTGATTTTTGGTATATAGGGATAACTTAGCAACACAATTTAACTTGATTTTAGTCATTGAAACTTGCTATATACATCAAAGATACTGTGATATAACATTATTGAAAGTCAAAAGACATTTTTACTTCAGCCAATTCCTAATTTGCATATTAAATGAATTTTCATACTTAGGGATATTCATCTTAAATGACTTGATCAAATTGATGTAACTTGCTATGTACATTTCAGACACTGTAATACAATATTATTGAAAGTCATTAATCATTTTCTCTTCAGCAAATTCCTAATTTGCATGTTTAATGAACTTTCCTAATTAGAGATATATATCTGAATTGACTTGACCAAAGTGACAAAACTTGCTACATATATTGCAGGTACCATGATACAACATTATTGACAATCATTAAGCATTTTTACTTAAGTCAATTCCTAATTTACATATTTAATGAACTTTGCTTATTAGGGATATATACTGGGATTTACTTGATCAAAGTTGGCAAAACATGACAACATTGATGATTATACCTGGTTAAAACAATATCGAAAGTCATTTCACATTTTCATGTCAGCTAATTTACAATTTGCATATCTAATGAGCTTTCACAGCTTGGCATATATGGCTTGAAGGACTTGGCCAACGGTAATTACACTTGCTATATAAAATGGTGATACAATGACAGCAGTCAAAGAACTTTAATATTTTTATTTCAGCTAATTACATATTTGTATACTTCATGACCTTTGAGAATTAATCAGCGGTGATTATTGTTCATTATGTTGATCATAATACTTTCAATGAAGTTGCAAACATGTGGCAAAGGTTCAAATTTACACATAACTGTATGAAACACGTGAGCATTTTCAGTTCATATCTGGTTTCTTGATATTCCTATTGCTAAAAACTCAACAAGAACCTTGTTTATATTAGAAGCTATTTGGACATTAATTTGGCAGCCATATTTAATTTCTGAAAATTATCAAAGTGTCTTTTAAAACATTGAACCGCAAAAGATGTTTCGTCATGCTCAAGAATATATTTAAACTTCAAAATGGCTGAAATAGATTGTTCAATAAATGATGTATGACAGAAAATGTCTTTTGTAGGTATATTGGCCGCCCTATTGAATTTATGCAAATTACCAAAGTGCCAATGCAAATCATTACACCTCAAAAATCATTTGTTCTTTCAAAAAATATACTTATAACTTTGAAGCACATAAATAGCTTGTTGCACCCTTTGACTGCTGTAATTTTTTAGTCCCCACGGACAACCGTCCCGGGGGGGGGGGGGGGTGTTATAGGTTTGGTCATGTCCATGCGTGCGTCCGTGCCTCCGTCCGTCCGTTCACGCAGATATCTCAGACATGCCCCGGTCAATTTCTTTCAAACTTTGCACAAGGATAGTACCCTACCCCATACAGATGCACTTCGATTTGTTTCACAATGCGATCAATTTTTGGCCGTGTTAGAGGCTTTTTAGTTTACACCTCCATAGTCTCCCATGTATCGCCATAGACTCCCATGTATAAGGCCAAGGAAAATAAAAATTTAGTTTCTCATCGTATTCATATTGCAAAAAGGATGCAGTGACACAGTTTTTAGTCCCCACGGATGAAGTCCAGGGGGCTGATAGATTGGGTCATGTCCGTCCGTTCGTCCATCCGTTCGTCCATCAGTTCACGCAGATATCTCAGATATTTTGACATGTCACTTGACCTTGGTGACCTTTGACCTCAAATATACATATTTGTCCATAACTCAGTAACCACAAGTGCTACACCCTTCATATATGGTATGATGGGACACCTTATGACGCCACATATTGTACCTCATTAATTATGCACATATCTAATTTTGAGCGAGCCAATAGAGCTAGAGGTCTGATTTTTGGTATATAGGGATAACTTAGCAATACAATTTTTTTACAAAATGTCACGTGACCTTGGTGACCTTTGACCTGAAATATACATATTTGTCCATTACTCAGTAACCACAAGTGCTGCATGGTATGATGGGACACCTTATGACGCACACATTTTACCTCATTAATTATGCACATATCTAATTTTGAGCGAGCCAATAGAGCTAGATTTCTGATTTTGGTATATAGGGATAACTTAGCAATACAATTTTTTTGACAAAATGTCACGTGATCTTGGTGACCTTTGACCTGAAATATACATATTTGTCCATTACTCAGTAACCACAAGTGCTGCACCCTTCATGTATGGTATGATGGGACACCTTATGAAGCCACATATTGTACCTCATTAATTATGTGCATATCTAATTTTGAGCGAGCCAATAGAGCTAGAGGTCTAATTTTTGGTATATAGGGATAACTTGGCAATGCAATTTTTTTGACAAAATGTCACGTGACCTCAATGACCTTTGACCTGAAATATACATATTTGTCCATAACTCAGTAACCACAAGTGCTACACCCTTCATATTTGGTATGATGGGAGACCTTATGACGCCACAAATTTTACCTCATTGATTATGTGCATATCTAATTTTGAGCGAGCCAATAGAGCTAGAGGTCTGATTTTTGGTATATAGGGATAACTTAGCAATACAATTTTTTGACAAAATGTCACGTGACCTTGGTGACCTTTGACCTGAAATATACATATTTGTCCATAACTCAGTAACCACAAGTGGTACACCCTTCATGTATGGTATGATGGGACACCTTATGAAGCCACATATTGTACCTCATTAATTATGCACATATCTAATTCTTAGCAAGCCAATAGAGCTGGATGTCTGATTTTTGGTATATAGGGATAACTATAGGATAGAAGGTTTTTGACAAAATGTCATGTGACCTCGATGACCTTTTACCTAAAATATACGTTTATGTCAATAAATAAGTAGCCACAAGTGCTATGTCCTTTATATTTAGTAGGATGGGAGACCTTATGACAACACATGCTTTACCTCATTAATTATGCACATATCTAATTCTGGGCAAGCGAATAGAGCTAGAGGTCTGATTTTTGGCATATTAGCAATACAATTTTTTTTGTTCAAAATGTCACGTGACCTCGATGACCTTTGACCTTGATACTATATATATGCATAACTCGGTATTCACAAGTTCTATACCCTTCAATTTTGATAGGATATTAGACCTTAAGATGTCACATCTTGTACCTCATTTATTATGCGCATATGTATTTCATGGCTGGCCAATACAGCTAGAGGTCTGATCTTTTTTCCCATTTAGAACCATAACTTAGACATGCCTCATGTGTTTTCAAATTGGGAACAACGACATAGACCTATGTGCCCATAGATCTCAACATATATACTCCAGTGATACTTCTTAATGACCTCATTTCCCTGCCCCATCAAGACTAATACTCCTACTACAAGTGGGGACTATGTCATTGTCAATGACTTGTTACACCAAAATTTTAATGCAATATTTTACCAATTTCTGTGAACATTTCTGTACGTTTTTTTTTTCATAATTTTGGACGAAATAGATCTCATTTTTCAGCAGCTATATTTTTTTATCAAAATTTTGGCAAAAAGCAGAAAAATTCACAGTATAAAGTTGACAAAAACAGACTTTGGCGCCCAAAGGGTTAATACGTGGTATATGACAGAAAATGTCTTTTGTAGGGATGTTGGCAACCCTATTTGATTTATGCAAATTTTTTACACCAAAATTTTCATGCAATAATTTACCAATTTCTATGAATTTTTCTGTACGTTTTTTCATAATTTTGGACCAAATGGATCTCATTTTTCAGCAGCTAAAGTATTTTATCAAAATTTGGCAAAAAGCAGAAAAATTGACTGTTGTACAGTTTATAAAATTGACAAAAATGGACTTTGGCGCCCAAAAGTTTAATACGTAGTATATGACAGAAAATGTATTTTGTAGGTATGTTGGCCACCATATTGGATTTATGCAAATTAATAAATTACCTATGCAAATCATTGCATCTCGAAAATTGTTTGTCCATGCTTAAGAAATATACTTTTAACTTTAAAATCACTGAAATAGCTTATTGTTTAATACGTGATATATGACCGAAAATGTGTTTTGTAGGAATGTTGCTGCCATATTGGAATTATGCAAACTAATGAAGTGCCTATATGAAACATTATACCTCCAAAATGATTCCCTTTGCCAAATAACTAGTGTCAGACTTTGAAATCACTGAAATAGCTTGTTTAACATGTGATATATGGCCAATTATGTTATTTTGTTAGGCAGCCATATTTGATTTATGCAAATTAGACATATTTCCCAAAGGTGGATTCGAGTAAACTTTTAATATGTTGTTCTGGGTACCTCTCTGAAATGCATTCTGAAGAAAAAAATTCTGTTGCAATTTGTGGTGGGTTAGGTGCCAAAATCTCGTAGATTGACTGGACTAAACTCTGTCTGTCATCAGATGCCGATACGAGTCTTACTAACAAGCCTGGATAACGAGAAGAGAGCATCCAGTATACGCGCCACATTGAACTCAGCATGGCACTAAAATGTCTTGTGTATGCCCATTGTTTTAAAAACGCATAAAAAAATCATTTTTGACATTCATGTAATAAACAACGAGATGAAACCATGATTATTTATTTCCCTTGTTGAAGTCCACTGTGTCATGGACGTAAATAAACCTACACTGCTGTATGCACAGTGCATACACGCTATTTGTGTCGGAAGTTTACCGGTACAATTAGTCATCATGACCTTCCTGCAGCTGTAGTGGCCCGGGCCGTTTTGTCCGTGATTTACCTGAATATAATCATTGTTGCCAGAGTTTTGATCTGCTTCTCCAAAGTTATCCGACAGTACTGGCACAGCAAACGACATTCCTGCGTTCCGGAAATAACTACTGATATTGGCGCTGCGTTAGTTCCTTGAAGCTTCATTCCTTGTTGAAAGACCAACAAAACGATCTGTGAAAGCTTTTTTCTCTTGACCATATTTGTTTGTATCGCAGGATTACTAATTTTATAATTGAGTCAGGTTGATTCGTGTATCTCCACCGATCTTCACAGTATAGTGGAGCCTAGCCGGACCAGGTACGCGGGCTCTCCGACTCATTGATACCTACCAGACACTGTACCGTACCGTCGTACGCATTTCGTGACATCGACACTGTCTTGCAGTCATACTGTGTTACTAGTCAATCTGTTTTCAAAGTTGGATAACGTATTTTGACAAGCATACCAAAAGCAGTCTTCAGATAGAAAGAAACCACAAAGTATATAAAAGTTTCATGCCCGGTTTATTTACGTTAAATAATAGTTTTTTCAATTGGCTTCGAACTCACAAAATACGGTTTCCAGTCACCTTGTGGAGATGCAAGAGACACACGTCAGACGCGACGCGACGTAGGTCAACAGTAACAACACATAAATTTGTAAACAAACTAGGTCACGGCTCTCTCGCTACAGACTGGATAAGGCACGATATCAACAGTTTGCATGAGCTTATTGATTGCAAGTCACTTGAAAATCAACAGATTTCAGTTTAACTAAAATCTTACAAATTCTTCATCATGCACATTGAAAGAAAACCTCAACCACGGGGACCGGAGCATTCAGCATCACGCAATGCAATGGCCATGCTGCCATCCAACACTAAACTAAGTTCAATCGCAATCAACTTGGCTAGCAAATCGCTCGATTTTTTAATAGAATATATCAAAAAAGTGGTAAAAGCTACCGTTTCTATCACTCAGAGAGCAATAGCTGTACATGATATAATCGTCTTCTGTGTCTGAGTTGTAGAAAAGCTATCATAAGGTCTCTTGACTCTCGTTGAGTGCATGGCATGGCAGTTGGGCAGCCGACCTGATTAAATATTCACGTAAACCACTGACCCCTTCTTGGAAAGTTCGCATAAATTACTGGATCTCTTTACTGTTAGGGTGGATGATGTCATTATTTTAGTCCTTATATGGTACTAAACTGGGTTCAAAGGGTAAACAAAAGTTTTTATGGCTTGCCGAGTTCAGCAATGTGTACCTAAGCTGGACAGAACGCATAGTAGTATTACGCAACTATTGTCGGGTATCGTAAACTTACGTGGCGCTGAGAGCGAGAGTATAGTCACTTTGATTTAATCAACTGATAGTATCGCATCGTCCAACGTGAATTTGACCGGGGTCTTTTAGTTTGAGGCTAGTTCGCCACACTTTCATAAGCATGGCGAACCAAGAAGATATTTTATTTGCCACCCAGCACTTTCTGTCGCATTTTGTGAATGTGGCGAGCGCTAGTGCGACCCGGTCACTGCACACTGCACTGATAGCCTCACATGACATCATGTCACGTGCCCATTTCGCGGCCAATATGAATTCAGATTTTTTCTGAGGACCAGTATTTCCAGTGTTTTATGTATGAAATATAATATTTTAGAAATGGATACCCAAAATAATTTTTAATTATTTGAGTATTATGGCTTTTTTACTAAACAATAGTATTAAGTTCAAATTAAAGAAAATCAGGTAATATATGGACTTTAATGAATGATTGTCACAGAACCACTTGTCTATTTTAGTCTTTAATGTTTCAACATTTTTTGTCAAACTACATGTGTATAAGTGTCCATCTAGTGTGAGAGACAGATGGCAAAGACACTATAGCATAGGCATACAGGGCAGCTTTCTGCTTGCTATTGGTGAATGCCTGTGTATACAGGGTGTCTAAGTACGAGCCGTACTGAAACAATTCTTCTGCCACATGAATACACTGTATTGCCAAAGGATCTCTGCTCTCAATATACCGGTATATTGTACTATGCTCCATATAGCACTTACCCTATTGGCTTGTGCTGTATGTTGCACAATGTACCAAAATCTCCTGTATACCAGCCTGCAACTGGAGTTATTGCTTTATTGTAATTTTGTATCTATTGTACCGGTACTATGATGAGAATTGGACTTCAATCACGTAATGAAAGCCAAAATTAATCATCAGAATATTATTGATTACTTAATATGCAATATACCGGTATTCCTAAATTTAGAATATTTAACATTACAATAATTTTAACAGAAAGCATATTGAAAATAATGCTTTGTGCAGATGAAAGCCAACAATCTCAAAGGTACTTGTTACTAAAAAATATCAGAGTGAATTTTACAGTATTGTTTGAAATTAATTAGGGGTGCCTTTACAAGTAATTTTAATTAGCATAAGACATCAGTCTTTGATTTGATTTGCCATTTGCAATTCATTATTTATTAATAGTCGCGCCAGCGGCTTACTGACTACGCATGCGCTTATTCATAATATACTATGCGACTAACCGGAAGTGTACCCTACCTTCATGGGCGCCGCCATGTTTTTTTGAGTACTCGTAAATAAACAAACACAAAACGTGCAAATTATTATTTTATAACATGCCATTTATAAAATATATCTTTTGTTAGCCAGTTAGTGTTATTATCCACCTCGTCGCTGATACAAAATATCGTTAATATCACGCGTAAAAAGTAGAAAATGGGAGAAAACTGTCGTGCATATGAACGGAGGCATACGCAAAGAGTGCTGGGATTGAATTTTAGAAAAGCGCCCCCTGTGTCAATAACTAGATTCAAAAATTGCCAGTTTTTAGACGGAACGCTCTAGTTTTCAGCTTGCAAGTGGAAGGTGGGCAGTGCGGTTACCATTGCAATGGTAACGATGGCATAATACGTCCCTTGTCCAACACAATAGGCTGTTATCATGGTAAAAATTGCCAATTTTTGTCCAACATTTTTACACATTACAGAAAATCTATTCCTGCACTGCTGCAGGGTTTGACGTCGTGTACGTCAGTGTACGTACGTGAACTGTTTTCATCAGAGGGAAAGTGGGCATAGTTGTCATATAAATGTATATGAAGTAACAATTAATTATATTTTATCATGAATCAATACAAGTAACATTGCCAATCTTAACCCCTGGCGCGACACCAAGGGCTGAGCCCTATATAATATTAAACAGTTAACAGTAGGATTTCAATTTTCAATTGTGAATTACTGATCTAACCTCTTACAGCATCAGGAAAATCATTGTTAATGATTGCACTGGGTCAGTACACTCTTGGAAGGTCCTAGAAAGTTGAAGCCTCCTTGAAAGTCATGGAAAAGTCCTTAACATGAAATTGAGTCCAGTAAAGTCCAGGAAAATTGACAATCAACCCAAAATTTAAGAAAAGTGACAGATGATCAGTTGTGAGATAGAAAAAATGATATGTAAATTGATATAAGAAAATGATAATTGTAAATTGATACCTAGGAAATGGTAGTTAAGATGTCAAAGAGTCCTTGAAAAATGCTGTGATGCTGCGGACAGTCATTATATTTAACTGCAGAACAAATAAATTTTCAGTATAGAAATAACTGGCGATGCGCTGACCATTAACGTTTATTGATGGGCAAGAGCAAGAGGAAAGCCAAAAATTAACGGGCGAGGCTTGCAGAGCACGTTAATTTGGGCTTTCCTCGAGCCCGCGCCCATAAATAAACGTTAACGGTCAGAGCAGAGTCAGTTATCTCCATTATATTATCAATGAACCCAATAAAACCGTCAAAATTTGCAAAAATTTCCCAATCGAACGACAACTGGGCCCCAGAACTGAGCAATACGTGACACACTGTCACACATGCTGTAAAAATTGGGCAAATCTGGAGATGTTTTCAGAAAAGAGTATCTCAACTTGGCGCACAAGTGCTTCATTTTATTTTGTGATGACTATGATCTACATTTCAGCTATAAAGTTATGATATTTTGAGCTGTTAATCTTATTATTCATATTCACGGGCATGTAAACAAACCATTACTGTGTATTTGTGGTCAGTTACGTGGTTCAGCTCGCCCAATCAAAATGCGACGGGCAGGGCATGGTAATATTATAAAACATAGGGCCAAAGTCCCTGAAGCTACTATAGACATGGATACAAAATTAAGTATTTCCTGACTGTATGAAATTATCTCACTAAGGTCATCCTATGGACTTGTAAACCAAATATTAAAGCTGTCTGACCAGCAGTTTTGAAAAAACAAGCAACTCAACAGTTGACAGAGCTCTGCTGCGTTATGTAGAGAATAACCTTTTGTGACACATGTATTGATGAAGAAGGTGGATATCTTTGATAGCTCATTTCAGGATGGCCTCACCAAAAATGGAAAAAAAAAATTCCATAAAAATACAGATTTGCATATTTCATCACAATTTTAACAAATCTAAGTTGGGTTATCCCTAGAAACCTGTATACCATAACAAAGCTGTCTGACCAGCGGTTATGAAGAAGGAGATTTTTTACCAAAAACGCCTTTTTTGGTGGTAATTTACATACTTTCAACAATATCAAAAAATAATTAAAATAGTTTCTCAAAATTTGATACTTTATCCACACAACAAATATCAAATCAGTAAGTACTGCGGTTGTCAAGATATTTGAGTGGACGGACCCTAACAAGGAAATACATACATACATACATACATACATACATACATACAGACTGACGGTGCACGCCGGACGGATACCCATCGCAACAGCTTTTATAGACTATATTAGTCTATAGTAGCTAATAAACGAGAGTTAATTACATTCTAATTAAAGTACACAAGACTTGCTTAAATCAAGATTTACGTCATAAAAAACAGCATATATGTATCTGTCAGGTTATAAAGAATCTTAAGCTGGTTACCTTTATCAGTATTTCCATCCTATTAACAAAGCACATTTTAACTTTCAAATTAACATTGTAAGTAAGTTCTGTTGAATAAAAGTTGAGACTGTACGTACTCAGAGAAAGCACACTGAAGAGACAAATGTTTGAAACTTACGAAGTTCAAGGTCATCAAAAGCATTATAAGGAATCATGTAACACTTTCTTGCACTGTTTACACAGATAGCATAATTGCTATAAATAGCACATGAGGAATCTTACAGTCCAGCTTTACCATAAAAACCCTATCACTTTGACCACTCTTTTAATTGACCACTCTATTTTTTTCCTCAAAGAGTAATTTTATTTTATCCTTACCAAGTCAACCATAAATTGAAATTAGAACTTTCTCTATCTCTATTTATTTGACCACCCTATCATGACAAACTATTATGAGCAATTTCTTTTGGATAACATACAGGGCACAATAAATGACGGTTCAAAATATGTCAAAGTTGGGATTCAGGAAAGTTGCCTTGACATGTTTTAATCCTCCAAGATGGTAGGTATTTCACTATAAACTGTCAAAAAAGTTGAACTTTCTGATAATTCTACACTAAAATTATTTTGGCTTTGATGATTTCCCGATTAATTCTATTTAAAATCATATCAATTATTTTTTTCTGGGTAAATTGATAGGGTTTATACAGTACAAGAATTACATACTGTAAGTCAAATTTTGACCAAAAATGAAAAAAATTCCTTAAAAATACACCTTTGCATATTTCATCACAATTTGAACAAATCTAAGTTGGGTTATCCCTAGGGACCTGTATACCAAATAACAAAGCTGTCTGACCAGTGGTTATGAAGAAGAAGATTCTTTACCAAAAACGCCTTTTTTAGCATTAATTTGCCTATTTTCAACAATATCAAAAAATTAATAAAAATGGTTTCTCAAAATCCTAGTTTTCATTTACACAACAAATTTTAAATCAGTAAGTACTGCGGTTCTCAAGATATTTTGAGTGGACGGACGCCTCACAAAATGTAGCGCGCAAACAACTCTTATAGGACTCAGGATGATTTGTCTGCGACTACTGTGCAATTGTCATCTATGAATGATATTCCGTAATGCGTTCCTCCATAAATAAGACGAAGCAAATATCCGATCTAATTATCACGTGGTTTATTCGAATATAAGCAAGTCTTCCAGATAACGTACAAGAACGTAATGGAACGATTAACTGAAATAAATCAGAAAAATACAGAAAAAATAAGAACTAAGCTAAAATTCATACTCTGTAATGACCCAGGGGTCAAAGGTCAAATCAGTGGGTCAAGTCATAGGACCTGCCTCATTAAGCGCCCTCTACCGGTGACTGAACGCTTACCTTTGTTTACAAGATCTCATTTGCATAAAGGACCATGACTTACAGAGCATGAACAATTTAACTGCTTGCAACAGTTATAACTAAATCAAAGTTGCATGAAAGTACAATCACTAAAGCAACTAAGCTAATAAGTCTTAGATCAAACATGAATTAACTCAATCAATGTCCGTACGAGTGTTCTTTGTCCTTGGTCATTGTCCGTATAGATTTGCCTTGCAGGGGCGACGCCCTTGTATGCACAAGGCCAAAAGAGTTTCTTGGAAAACTCATTCAGCTGTTAACTCAATATACAATAAGATAGAAGCTTACCGGTTATTTGTGGGTTCATAGACAACTGTAGCACTGAACAGGCTGAAATCTGTTCCGCAAAAACGTCTTAACAAGCAATTCTGGCGAGGAAAAATGTGCTCTGGATCTCATTGACTTAGAACCTTTCAAAGAGGCGCTTCCCACACTAATGGCTGTTAGGCCACGTAGTGTCCTTTTATGCATAGTGTCTTTCTATGCATAGTGTTGCGTAATAGAAAAGTAAACACTGATTGTACCAATGAACTCAGTCTTGAAAACGTGTTAGAGTCGACACATTCTATGCTAATTTATTCGAATCTGTAATCTCCACTCCAAATAGTGAACAGAGAATTTTGGCCGTAACACAAACGGACATACATACATACATACATACATACATACCGGTACATACATACATACATACATACATACATACATACAGACTGACGCCGGACGCCGGACGGATACCCATCTCAATAGCTTCTATAGACTATAGTCTATAGTAGCTAATAATCAGTCATATTCAGTAATTGCACAATAACATAATAGCTAAGCACTTTAAGTAATGTTTTTGCTGTTTTGTTTCAGTCGATAAGTCGTGCCTATAGGAATGGCAGTGCTTTGGAGCATGTGATAGAATTTGGTCTTGACTATCCAAAAGGTATGGCTTTAGATTGGGTTGCTCATAACATTTATTGGGGAGATTCAGGAACACGTCGAATTGAAGTTGCCAAATTAGATGGCTCAGCAAGGAGAGTGTTGTTGTGGCAAAACATTGAAAACCCAAGAGCCCTGGTGTTGGATCCCAAGGAGGGGTAAGCTTATTAGTCCCCGCGGACACCGTTCGGGGGGACTTATAGGTTTGGTCATGTCGGTGCGTGCATGTGTCCGTCCGTCTGTCTGTTTACGCAGATATCTCAGAGATGCCTGGAGCGATTTCATTCAAACTTGATACAAGGATTACTTCATATGTCATGCATATGCACGTTGATTTGTTTTTTGATACGATCCACTATGGCCGCCATGCAGCCATTTTATTACGATTTTTTCATGTACAGAGCCATAACTCAGACATGTTTCGACCAATTTTATTCACAATGGGTACAAGGACATTAACCTATGTAATACATATGCACGTCAATTTGTTTTGTGATACGATCCAATATGGCTGCCATGTGGCCATTTTGTTACGATTTTTTCATGTACGGAGCCATAACTCACGCATATCTCAACTGATTTTATTCAAAGTTGTGCAAGGACATTGGCCTATGTCATACACATGCAAGCAATTTGTTTCATGATATGATCCAATATGGCCACATGGTAGCCATTTTGTTACAAATTTTTCATGTCCTTAGCCGAAACTCAGACATGTTTCAACCAATTTTATTCAAACTTGGTACAAGGACATTGACCTATGTCATACATATGCACGTCAATGTGTTTCACGATATGATCCAATATTGCCACATGGCGGCCATTTTGTTACAATTTTTTCATGTCCTAGCCGTAACTTAGGCACGTCTCAACCAATTTATTCAAAGTTGGTACAAGGACATTGACCTACGTCATGCATATGCACATTAATTTGTTTTACGATAACATTGAATATGGCTGCATAGTGACGATTTCGTTACGATTTTTTTCATGTCGAGAGCCATAACTCTGGCAAGTCTCAACTGACTTTATTCAAAGTTGGTACATGGACATTGCCTTAAGTCATACATATGTATGTCGATTTTTTAGACAGTAAGATCAAATACGGATAAGTGGCGGCGATTTTGTTACAATTTGTTCATGTACAGAGCCATAATTAGACATAAATCCAACTGTACCGTATAATTCAAAGTTGGTACAAGGACATTGAGCTATTTCACACATATGCACGTCAATTTGTTTCCAGCACTACTAGCAGTATCATGTCAATTACTGAAGTTTCGTAATTAGGCTGATATGTCAAGAAATACTGCATCAAATTTCATGAAACTTGGTACAGATGTTAAGCTCACATTGCTTTAAGAGTGAAAAAGACATTTATCAGTGTCATTTTAATTAATTTGTAATTGCATATGTAATGAACTTTCGTAATTAGAGTGATATATCCACAAATACTGTGTCAAATTTGATGAAACTTGATACAGATGTTGATCTCATAGTGTTGTAAATAATGTGCATGAAGCTTTATGAAATATGGTTCTGGTGATAATCTGTTAGTGTTAGGATAGTATGCAAAAATGTTTGGCAACATCCTGTCGATTAATTCCAAATTGACTCATTTAATGACCTTTTGTAATTAGGATGGCAGCCTACATTGGTTTTATGTTTTCACCACCATGGAACTCATTCTTGGCCATTGAGCGTCATCTGTATCAAAGTATTTTATCACAGTCCTAATTAACCCTCTGAACCCTGTTTGGCACTATAGAGCCGCAAGATGACCTTTTGACCCCTGATATTGTAAAACGTTGGCGTCCGGTTCTTTGCCCGCCTGAATTGCAATAGCAGCTATACAACACCAAGTTAGAAAGCTAGGGGGTCCTAATACGACCTTCTAAACAACCACATCGTTTTTCACATACGAACGGCTTCGTCAAGTTTGTGATATCTAAGCAGCGATTGTGAACGAAGCTGACAGGAATTTAAAAATGGCGGCCGACGACAGCTACGCTTTGATCCGTTATTAGATGGGGGTGTTTAGGGGGATTGTTTTGACCAAAGCCAAGTAGAAAGCTGCTCAGAAAGTGAAGATCGCACATTAGACCAACGGGACATCGATGTAGATCAAAATGGCGGCCTATGACCACACCAACGGCGAAGAAATTCAGCCACCAGTTGAGCAACGGGAAGTCCGACCCGTGCCTTCAAAGTAATCCAGCACCGCGGCAGCGCAGTGTAAGAAAAGGTAGCCTAGTTCCTCTTTATACCGGTAATTGACAACTTGCAATGCACAGCAATAGATGTATGTATCAATGATGACACTTGGCATAGCTCGACTTTTATTAGTAAACATGACAAACCTCAAAGCAACCAGGAAATGACAGAGCAACAACAGAGGTGATAAGACAGACGTTGACAGATGAAAAATAGGGCATTTAGGGCATTTTTAGGTTTACTGTAGGTGTCCTACTGACTGTAGATGTGTATTGCAGGCGGAACTGACCGTCTGTCTTTTGTATTACATATGGTTTTATATAAATATCCCTCATAATCTAATTTACTTTGAATTGTTTTTAGTCCCCACGGACACCGTCCGGGGGGACTTATAGGTTTGGTCATGTCCTTGCGTCCGTGTGTCTGTGCGTGCGTCCGTCCGTCCGTCCGTTCACACAGATATCTCAGAAATGCCTGGAGTGATTTCATTCCAACTTGAAACAAAGATTACTTCATATGTCATACATATGCACATCGATTTGTTTTGTGATACAATCCAATATGGCCGCCGTGCGGCCATTTTGTTACAATTTTTTCATGTACAGAGCCATAACTCAGGCACATCTCAACCGATTTTATTCAGAGTTAGTACAAGGACATTGATCTATATCATACATATGCACGTCAATTTGTATTACGATATGATCCAATATGGCCGCATGGCGGCCATTTTGTTACAATTTTTTCATGTACGGAGCCATAAATCAGGCACGTTTCAACCGATTTTATTCAAAGTTGGTACAACGACATTGACCTATGTCATGCATATCCACATTTATTTGTTTTGTGATACGATCCAATATGGCCGCATGGCGGCCATTTTGTTACGATTTTTTCATGTACGGAGCCATAACTCAGGCACATCTCAATGATTTTATTCAAGTTGGTACAAGGACATTGACCTATATCATACATATGCACGTCAATTTGTTTCACGATATGATCCAATATTGCCGCATGGCGGCCATTTTGTTACAATTTTTTCATGTCCTGAGCCATAACTCAGTCATGTCGCAACCAATTTATTTCAAAGTAGGTACAAGGACATTGACCTATGTCATACATATGCACATGGATTTTTTTTGTGATATGATACAATATAGCCGCATGGGGGCCATTTTGTTAGGCATTTTTCATGTACGGAGCCATATATAACTCAGTCAATTCTCAACCAATTTATTTCGAAGTTGGTACAAGGACATTGACATATATCATACATGTGCACGTCAATTGTTTTCATGATATGATCCAATATGGCCGCATGGCGGCCATTTTGTTACAATTTTTTCATGTACGGAGCCATAAATCAGGCACATTTCAACCGATTTTATTCAAAGTTGGTACAAGGACATTGACCTATATCATACATATGCACATCAATTTGTTTCATGATATGATCCAATATGGCCGCATGGTGGCCATTTTGTTACAATTTTTTCATGTACGGAGCCATAACTCAGGCACATCTCAACCGATTTTATTCAAAGTTGGTACAAGGACATTGACCTATGTCATTCATACACACATCAATTTGTTTCATAATATGATCCAATATGGCCGCATATGGTGGCCATTTTGTCACAATTTTTTCATGTACGGAGCCATAACTCAGGCACATCTCAACCGATTTTATTCAAAGTTGGTACAAGGACATTGACCTATGTCATACATATGCACTTCAATTTGTTTCACGATATGATCCAATATGGCCGCATGGCGGCCATTTTGTTACAATTTTTTCATGTCATGAGCCATAACTCAGGTATGTCTAAACCAATTTTATTCAAAGTTGGTACAAGGACATTGACCTATGTCATACATATGCACATCAATTTGTTTCACGATATGATCCAATATGGCCGCATGGCAGCCATTTTGTTACAATTTTTTCAGGTCCTTAGCCATAACTCAGGCACGTCTCAACTGATTCATTCAAAGTTGGTACAAGGACATTGACCTATGTCATGCATATGCACATTGATTTGTTTTACGATGGGATTGAATATGGCTGCATGGCGACCATTTTGTTACTATTTTTTCATGTCCGGAACCATAATTCAAACATGTATCAACCGATTTATTCAAAGTTGGTACAAGGACATTGACTGATGTTATACATATGTACGTTGATTTGTTTCACGATATGATCCAATATGGCCACATGCCAGGTGGCCATTTTGTTATGGATTTTTTCATGTCGAGAGCCATAACTCTGGCAAGTGTCAACCGATTTTATTCAAAGTTGGTACATGGACATTGACTTATGTCATACATATGCATGTTGATTTTTTAGACGGTAAGATCAAATATGGCTGCATGGTGGCCATTTTGTCACGATTTTTTCATGTACAGAGCCATAAATCAGACATATTTCCACCAGTATCATTCAAAGTTGGTACAAGGACATTGACCTGTGTCATACATATGCACATCAATTTGTTTCACGGCATGTAGCAGTATCATGTCAATTACTGAATTTTCGTAATTAGGCTGATATGTCAAGAAATACTGCATCAAATTTCATGAAACTTGGTACAGATGTTAAGCTCACATTGCTTTAGCAGTGAAAAAGACAATTATCAGTGTCATGTTAATTAATTTGTAATTGCATATGTAATGAACTTTCCTAATTAGAGTGATATATCCACAAATACTGCGTCAAATTTGATGAAACTTGGTACAGATGTTGATCTCATATTGTTGTAAATACAATTCAATGACACTTAGCGGTATCATTTAAATTAATTGCTAGTTTGCATTTACATAATGAATTTTTGTTTTTAGGGTGAATGTCCAGAAGCACTGCATCAAACTTTATGAAATATGGTACCGGTGATAATCTTTCAGTGTTAGGATAGGATGCAAAAATGTTTGGCAACATCCTGTCGATTAATTACTAATTGACTCATTTAATGACCTTTTGTAATTAGGATGGCGGCCTGCATTGGTTTTATGTTTTCACCACCATGGAACTCATTCTTGGCTATAGAGCCCCATCTGTATCGCAGTATTTTTATCACAGACCTAATTAATGAAGAGGACTCTATCCTCTCCGAGGACTTGTAATTAAAGTACCCATTAACAAGTGGGGACTGTGTCATCAAGGATGACTTGTTGTTCATGGATACTAATGCCAAAGGTGAATTATTTAGCTACTTGTTCAAATGTAAGGAGGATACAGATAGTGTGTGTAAGCATTGTACAAAGTTATTCTTTGTGTTATAAATTTTATTGAAGCAATAGGGTGCTAATACCTTGCAGATTTCAACAAAGAGTGTATTACATACTGTTATATTTTAGTAACTGCAACATGTTTGCACTACCCCGAGAGAGAGAGAGAGAGAGAGAGAGAGAGAGAGAGAGAGAGAGATGTAATTATAGTAATTCTTTAGTCCATATCAAGCTTTGGTCTTATTCATAGAATATGCCACCATGAAAAAGGCGTCGCTTTGTACTTTGATTATCTTACTGAAACATATTTGCACAAAGTACATAACATTTTTAAATTTTAAAAATTTGTATTTGTTTATGTTTCAGGCAAAGACAACCTAAAACCAGAAGGCAGTAATTGTAAATATGGGACACAGTGTCCCATGATTGTAAACTAGGGGGACACTGAGTTACAATAGGGGGTCAATGTGTGAGCGAAGAATGCAAAGCAAAGTCAAGTCACCAAGGCAGAAAGGTATTGTAAACATGTAGGGCTGTTGTTTTCCATCGAAAATTTGATATCATGAATACATACATTCATTTTAAAATTAAGATTGCTGGACGTCTCCTATAATGGTTTGTGACAAAGTCATTTTAACTGGTTGTATTTACAGTTTTGAATTGTAAAAAAAGACATCATCATGATAAAATCAATTTCATGCGCATTTTTCTTTTATGGGGATTCTTGCCAGTTACTGCATTACATGTTTTAACAGAATAAAAAAAGATGTTTCATTACACTTATGACTCCTGTACTAGAAGTGGTTGAAGACAATAGTTTGATGCACATTGTAACCTGGTTTTTTTTAGCTCACATTTGGTTATACCAATGTGAGTTTATCATACAGGCTGAAGTCGATGGCGTCTGTATGTATGTGTGTATGTATGTATGTATGTATTTAATGTATGTATGTACGTACAGTATGTCCGTCAACATCAAAAACACGCGAACCGCTGCACATTTCAGCTTGGTATTTGATGTGTGGATGCATCCTGGGCTATAGATGGGATTTTGTTCAAATGAAGTCTGCATTGCCAAAATTATGCAAATGAGCTTACAAAATGTGAAAATGGTTAAGAATTAATAACTCAAGAACCGCTTTTTTAATTGCTTTGAAAATTTGTGTGCAAGTACCTTAGGTGAACCTTATGGAGTTTTATGAATATTGTGAAGATATCCTTAATTTTGTATTTTTGCTGAATTTTTTTGTGATTTTTCTCATTTTCAGTAAAAAATCTTCTTCTCTGATACCGCCAGCCCAATCGCTCTCAAATTTGGGTTGTCTCTTTGCAAGGGTGTTACTCTTCTAATTTGTTGAAATTATGACAAAATTGGGAAAATTACTATTTTTGAGCAATTTTGTCATTTTTGGTCAAAAAATCTTAAACAGTATTTCCTTTTTAAAACCCCTGGACAGACAGCTTTCATATTTGGTACACAGACGTACAGAGATGACAATAGTTAGATATGTGGAAATTGTCCTGAGAAATATAAAAATTTGTATTTTTAAAACGATATTGTCATTTTTGGTCAAGAAAACTTTATCTCAAAATTACTTGTTTGATAGCTTTGTAATTTGGTATAAAGTCCCGAAAGATGTTATTAGATAAATTTTCTGCTCAAAGTGTTGGGAAACCCCAAAATTTGTATATTTTAGGTAATTTTCTCAGTTTGTGACCTTAAATGACCTACACCAACCCAGGATATAATGTGATTCAATTTTGAAGGCTGTGAACATAATTTTGTCATATTTGGTATCAATTTGTTGGAAAATTTGATCCAGAAAACAAAGCTGAGGTGATTTTTTAGCTCACATTTGGTTATACCAATGTGAGTTTATCGTATAAGCTGAAGTCGATGGCGTCTGTATGTATGTGTGTATGTATGTATGTATGTATGTATGTATGTATGTACGTACAGTATGTCCGTCAACATCAAAAACACGCAAACTGCTGCACGTTTCAGCTTGGTATTTGGTGTGTGGATGCATCCTGGGCTATAGATGGGATTTTGTTCAAATGAAGTCTGCATTGCCAAAATTATGCAAATGAGCTTACAAAATGTGAAAATGGTAAAGAATTAATATCTCGAGAACCGCTGTTTTGATTGCTTTAAAAATTTGTATGCAAGTACCTCAGGTGAACCTTATACAGTTTTATGAATATTGTGAAGATATCCTTAATTTTGTATTTTTGCTGAATTTTTTGGTGATTTTTCTCATTTTCAGTAAAAATTCTTCTCCTCTGAAACCGCCAGCCCAATCGCTCTCAAATTTGGGTTGGATCTTTGCGAGGGTTACTCTTCTAATTTGTTGAAATTATGACAAAATTGGGAAAATTACTATTTTGGAGCAATTTTGTCATTTTTGGTCAAAAAATCTTAAACACTGTTTTTCTTTTTAAAACCCCTGGACCGACAGCTTTTGTATTTGGTACACAGACGTACAGAGATGACAATAGTTAGATATGTGGAAATTGTCCTGAAATATACAAATTTTTATTTTTAAGACAATATTGTCATTTTTGGTCAAGAAAACTTGTTCTCAAAATTACTTGTTTGATAGCTTTGTAATTTGGTATAAAGTCCCGAGGGATGTTATTAGATAAATTTTCTGCTCAAAGTGTTGGGAAACCTCTATTTTGTATATTTTAGGTAATTTCTCAGTTTGTGACCTTAAATGACCTACACCAACCAAGGATATGTTGTGAGACAGTTTCGAAGGCTGTGAACATAATTTTGTCATATTTGGTATCAATTTGTAGGAAAATTTGATCCAGAAAACAAAGCTGAGGTGAATTTTTTTCATTGTGGACCATTTTCTATATAAGACACACAAGAACTGATGAGAAATTTGGATCCAAGATAATTCCAGATGTTGTAATCACCACCCACAGTGGAAGGCATTTCACTATCTGTAACTAACTTAAGTGCTGTTTACATTAGAATGATAATACTCATCGCATTAATTAAAAACTACCCAAGGTTGTAAATATATTTCCTGACATCTGGCGTTATGTAATACCAAGGGATGGAACATTTGATATTCAGGAGGGGGTAGGGTCTAGAAGATTGATGAGGTAGCATTACTTTTTTACCAGATCCCTTGTACATTTTTTTACCCACTCCAACCTTTTCTTTTCATCAAACCTTCTCTGTATATTTTTTGTTGTTAACATTTGCTTATGTATTTAGGATCTGCTTGTCCCATTGCTATAGAAGTTGATATGCATGTTCCTAAAGATGACCTCAAGTACCTAAGTTGGAGACCTTATTTGCTTTTGTCATTCTTGTTTTTCCTGGTTTAAATATTTCTCGAATGGACCAATTCAAACCGAATGTGAGCACACTGTCCTTGACGGTATTTTTTCATTTTGGACCAATTTTTGTAACTTTTCTATATAAGACATACAAGAACTGATGAGAAATTTGGATCCAGGATAATTTCAGATGTTGTAATCACCGCCTACAGTGAAAGGCATTTCACTATCTGTAACTAACTTAAGTGCTGTTTACATTAGAATGATAACACTCATGGCATTAATTAAAAAATCTCCAAGGTTGTAAATGTACTTCCTGTCATTTTGTCTTATGTAATACCAAGGGGTGGAACATTTGATATTCAGGAGGGGGTAGGGTCTAGAAGATTGATGATGTAGCATTACTTTTTTACCAGATCCCTTGTGCATTTTTTGCCCACTCCCACCTTTTCTTTTTATCAAGCCTTCTCTGTTTTTTGTTGTTGACATTTGCTTATGTATTTAGGATCTGCTTCTCCCATTGCTATAGAAGTTGATATGCATGTTCCTAGAGATGACCTCCAGTACCTAAGTTGCAGACCTTATTTGCTTTTGTCATTCTTGTTTTTCCTGGTTTAAATATTTCTCGAATGGACCAATTCAAACCAAATGTGAGCACATAGTGTCCTTGACGGTATTTTTCATTACTGCTATAAAGTTCCCTTTCTTTTAATAATTGCTCCAATGACTGACACTTTTCCCTGAAAATTGCAAAAATATAGTTTGAAAACACAAATATCTGAGAGAACTCCTTGATCCTCATGATAGCAATAGCACATTGCCATAACGCTGTTTTGACAAGCTAGGTGGTTCTTGTTAAGATCAGCTACAATCGAGCTAGGGGGTCTTGACTATATAAGGAATTCAGCATGGTGACCTCGATCTCTACCAGCTGGGCTGGCTTGCAGACGATCGGAGAGTTGTATGAGACTCCTTCTGGGGAAATTTAAGGCAAATTACTACTTTGAAAGTCAGGGATATAGTGTTTCAACAAAATTGTGGGGTTGATGATATTTTTAGGTGAAGTCATGAGCTTCCAGTACACCAAATACACGTGCAGTCAATTACGTTTGATGCCATGTGCCCGGGCTAGTAAAATGACTGAAAATTTGATTCTCCGTACTTCACTGGACTAGCATTTATTTACATGTAAACGTTTCATTTCAAGTTGGTGGTCAATAAAATTTGCTTTGTGAAAAGTTAGTTGTTCTTTTTACAAGCCTTCCACTTCCGAAATCATTGTCTGGTTATCGGGATTGTACGTGGCCCGGCATTTGATTTTTGTCCCCAAGGCTGCAGGGCCCAGTAGACGCACATCGCCTTGCTCATACCATGAATCGTAGACTGTAACAGACTAACTGATTTTCCAATAGTGTTTACATTGTGACGAAAAAAATAGACTAAATTTTAAATGTTTCATTGTCTCAATAGAGAAGCAATAACTGTATGGGCTATCAAGTGTGTAATTTGGTAGCTAAAAAAGTAGTCTGTCTGTGGACGCTGGACTTACAATTCTAGCCCTGATTTTAGTGCGTCCCTGTGACCCATGTCCGGTATTTTTGCGGGACATTGTTGCTAATTTTGCGTCAAAAGACGCAAGAACGCACTCTGGGCAAAACACTGGGCCATCACCTGTAGACTGACAACATTTATACAAGTGTTAGGATAGCAAGACCTTTATCAACAGGACACATGGATGTGTGGAACAGTCAAATTTAGTTCTGCTCTGCCAGACATGCTTACCTACGTTCAGAGGGAAACGATGTGATTGAGGATGGCTGGCCCTGCCTTGGATGGATAGTAAGCCAGTCTGTTTTTTGTCAACTATTCATTCACCAGAGGACAATGGTCCACCGGTGACTGTATGTCAGCATCAGATAACATATTGGGACCGTGTAGATACTCAATTTATTTTTGTCTCCAAGTATAATGCTTGGGGTCTGTAGTATTTTATTTTGTACAGAGTAATTTGTTTGATAGTAAAAATAGTATCATATGATATATTGGTACTATATAGATACTCAGTTTGCTTTTGACTTCAAACGTAATGCTTGGGTTTATAGTCTTTTGTTCTCTGCAGAGTAATTTGTTTGATAGTAAAATGCAATTGAAGACACAATGAGATTTATTGTATGTGATTTATAATTGAGAAAACAAATGAGAAGTTTAGTAGGTTTTACATACAGTACTGTTCTTTGAAAAGACAATATACCGGTACTGCAGGCCTTTCTGCTTTTTTTCTCTTCAATGTTACTGTTGGTAGATGGAAAGAGGAAGGCTTGGAGAGGACATGCATAGCTCAGAATATGAAAAAAACAGAGATATCATCAATATTGATAGTGTTGTGTTCTAAGACCCAATTTTATTTTACTAATGATGTACCCTACATGCCACAAAACCCACCTTGTCCAGAACTGGTTCCTTGTGACATCGTGAGGATTTTTGGTCTGGTTTATAGTGTGTTGCTACATTATTTTTACATTTTTTTACTAAAGAAAAATAAATGTTGTTTTCAATGGTTACAATGAAATCGTGTGTTCTTATGTTTTTGCATGTATATTGGATGAAATTTGCGAACTCGAATAACCAAAGTCTGTGTTTTGCAAAATGATTGTAACATTAGTGTTCTGTGTGATTTGAAAGAAGCTTGTATTGGACTCATAAAAATGATGTTAAAAACATTTCCTTGGAATCATCTTTTGTAGACAACAGTATCTAATATACATTTAGACATAATTGAGTAATGGGAAGTGATACATTCTTTAGAATGTCGTCAGAAAGAGAAACAACTATGTGAAAATTGTAAATTTAGAATACTAGTGGCCATTTTGAATATTTAATGAGGTCATGTGACCAGTATTTGCATATTTTCGGGGCAATTGTTATTCTACAATTCCAAAAGTATATTGTTATTGTGGACGAAGTTTGATAAATTCAATAGTCAGATGTTATAAAATAGGATACTTGACCTGTTTGACCCTAATGCAAGGGCGCTGTGTATAATTCTTCACTTATGAGTGAGGACAAGAAAATCTGTGTAAGGTTTATCAAATCTGTGTAAAGTTTATCATAATATATAAAGTTTACATCAAAGTTCATTGTCATGGGACTATAAAATGTAAAATGTGATTTAGCATGGGATAATTGATTATCTTTTACTGGAAAATTGGAAAATATGTAAAAATAATGATAAATTTCTATTGTTGGCGGCCTTTTTGATACTTTATTAGGTCACATGACTAGTATTTGCATATTTTTGTGACAAGTGTTTCATTGTCATTCATTATTTACATACTTACCATTGGAAATATTTCATAATATGAGGTGCTGGATGTTATGTTACATTATACTTTGATTGACCTAACCCTTAAACAGGGCCTTTGTTTACATTACACTAAGCAGGCCAAATCTACACAAAATATCAGTGTTTTTTCATAATTTTTGTCTCAATATTATATCAGTTAATGCTGGTGTGATAAAAAGCAATGGTTCAATGATGAAAATGATAATGAGGAATTCCTATGAAAATAAAGAAATATGTTGAAAACATACAATATTTTATATATTGGTGGCCATTTTGAATATCTAATTAGGTCACATGATCATGATTTGCATATTTTTTGGACAAGTATTTTATGGTGATTCCAAAAATATATTGGTATGGGGGACACTCTTTGCTAATTTAAGAAGTCAGACGTCATACTAGATGGTACTTCCAAATGTCATCTTAACCCTAGGGCCTTGGGGTGCAAAGGTAAGAGGATTCTATCCTCTCTGAGGACTTTTAATCAAAGTACCCATTAACAAGTGGGGACTGTGTCATCAACGATGACTTGTTTTCATGAAGAAATATTGAAGTCAGGTGGCTCAGCAATTGAATAATAAAAGTGTCAAACTAGCCACAGAGGTTTGCATATATGTTTAGGTCGAAAAAATCTATTGCTCCAAAAATTTGGTTTACTGAAAAGGCTTGATGACATCATACATGTGAAATTGCACCATTATATAATGTTATTAGCTCATATTTGGTTTTGTATATAAATACCAAAAAGAGCTTATATGATGAGTCGGTGGCGTCTGTATGTCTGTATATTTGTGGGTATGTATGTGCGGATGTATGTCCGTCACACACAAAGGCTCCCATACCACCAGAGCTACCATCTCAGTATTTGGTGTACAGGTAGATGCAGGGGTTGAGATGTGAATTTGTTCAAATGAACACATCAGTGTCAAAAATGTGCAAATGAGGTAAGAAAAAGTGAAATCCTGCAAATGTGCAGGAGTGATGGCATGCCAGTAAGAATCATTTCCCGTCATTGTTTATGAACTGTTACATATTAACAGACCTGCTGAAACCATAGACAGTAGAGGGGAGAAGACCGTCTATACTCAAACTAAGAGGGGCTTGTTTCTGCTATGCATGTTGCTAAAGTTGACCTCCAGTACCTAAAGTTTCAGACCTTAATTACTTTTGTCATTCTTGTTTTTCTGGTTTAAATATTTCTTGTTGTTTTTCTGGTTGTACTGTGCAGAAATCATTGTCATAACATCAACGTAGAATTTTCCTCCACTGAACAGATAGAAACAACATTTATTGTTTATCATTGGTAACCCATACTGGTATATATCATTTCTGATCAAATTTGAGCGACACCGTATAATTGCGGTATTTTTTCTCACTATATAAACATTTCTGACTTAAGTCATCCTAAAAAAACCTGAGTGTGTACTAAATATCAATGCTAGTCTGATCAAGATTTTGAAAAAGAATGACCAAAAATGACATAAGTAACCTCAAAAATGCAAAGAGTTCGGTATAATTTGAAGAAATCTCAGCCGATATTGTGTCTTATCTGACTCTGTTAATGTTGTCAACTTTGCCAGCTTGCTACAGTTTAAACTAATTAGTGTAAACAGTTTTATTGCAGTTTACAGCAGTAGCTTTACTGTCTTATTCTGAAAACAGTAGCTGTTGATGACAGTTTTGAAGGAGATATTTTTAATTTTTTTAGCAAAAATGACAACAAATTGCCTTTTAATACCAAACTGGCATATTTCAACACAGTCTGAACAAATCTGAGGTCAGTCATCCCTGATGACATGTATACTAAATATCAAAGCTCTCTGACCAGCTGTTATATGAAAGACATTTGATCAACAATGGCTTGCTTAGATAATTTTCATAATTTTAACGATATTTTCAAATGAAAATTTACAGAAAAACGTTTGTTATAATAATCTGATGCATCTACACACCAAATGTCAAGTTTATATTAGTACTACTCAAATATATGAGTGGACAGACATTCTCACAAACAGATAATGTACATACATCGATACATACATACATACATACATACATACAGATGTAACAAACATACATACAGACAGTCAGACAAATGCCAGATGGATACCCATCCCCAATAGCTTCTATTGACTAATAGTCTATAATAGCTAAACCGCCAATCTGGCTTGTTGTTTGTGGTCAAATCATGGTCATTGGTGTTCAAGCTGTCATTTGTGATCAATTCATCGTTGTGTGGTCATATGGTCATTGCTGGTTAAGTTTTCATCTGTGGTTGATTTCTTGTTTGTGGTCAGTCAAGTCAATGTGACAGCAAATCAATTCCAGCGATCGCTATCATTCAAGGCAAGTAAATCACCAGGTCCAAGAAACAAACGAACAAACAAACAACAACAAACAAAACAACAACACTAAAACAGACAAAATCAATAGTCCAATCTCGAACCACTAGTTAAGTGGTGGTACCAGGTGTCAGGAATGGGTAAGCATGGTACGCTGCTAGCATGCTATACCCATCAAGATTGAACAAAAGGGACTAAATGTATGGTAATTCAGCTAGTTGCCAAGCTCATAGGCGCAGTCAGTTTATTACATGGTCATTTCATTGAGTGAGTTGTAAATACAAAATGCAATCTACTTTCAGGTACATGTACTGGAGTCATTGGAAAGACAGGCACAACAATAGAGAGAGTAAACTTAGATGGTACTAATAGGAAGACATTGATCAAAGATATTGGACGTGCCAATGGACTTACTATAGACTACAAAGAAAGACGGATGTATTGGGTAAATCTAGATAGAGATATAATCGAATCCGCTGATTTGTTTGGTAAGCACATTTGCACGTAACAAGATAAGTTCTGTTCTTCCTGACACCACAGCCCTTTTTCACAATTTAATTAGCTTCTTCTTGATTGAACACAGTCCTTTTTCTGCAGATTAATAACTTTCTTCCTGACAACACATCCCTTTTCTCTCACATTAATCACCTCTTCAAGACACCATGGCCCCTTCCCATTGATAAATCATACTTCCTGACAACACAGCCTCTTTCCCACCAATTATTCACCTCCTTGTTGACAACACAGCCCCTTTCCCACAGATTTAAACACCTCTTCAGGGTCCAGAACATCATATGCCCCTTTCCTACAGATTATCATGGTTCTAAATGGAGAATCTTTCCTTCAACTTTGGAGTCCACATTTATAAGTAGTGATATCAGAGACATTTCTGATAATAGTACCTCCTTCATTTTCTCTGTAGTTTCTGTGTGGATTGATGTACTCCTTGTTTTTCCTATCTTAAAAATCATGTGTGCAACATGGCATGATCCATCTAGCTACAGTTAAGTCTTTTTTTGCTTTTTCTGCTCTATTCGCATCCATGTTAGTGCATTGCTTGAACTGTCTTCTTGCCTTCTATAGCTAACTTTAGTTCTTGCCAAGTCCTTTACTTCAGATGCAACATGTTTTAGCTAAGAAATCCAGAATTTCCTTAAGAAACTAAAATTAAAAACAATTTTGTTAGTTCAAGGAGACTGTGAGGCTTCCTATTTAGCACCTTTTGTCCCGCCGATGAGAACTTTTCCACTGAAATATCAGAATTGATCTCAATCAGAAATTATAATCAATCAGGAGTTAATTACTGAAATATCACAATTCCTATGAATAAGAATTTATCAATCAGAGAGTCGTTGTTCTCTTCATTGGTTACCAATGTAGCTGTGAATAGAATTCAACATTTCCCTCACATATTTTGTGCAATCCATGGCCTAACACCTGCTTACTTCTGCAATCTCATGATCACTAAAATTATATTAGCCACCAGCTAGTCTTGACTCTGGCAGAAAGCTTCTTCTTGTGGAAGTGTCGACTTCGCTGAAGTAATTAAGTCACTTTCAAATTCTACATGTTGCACCACATCTATGGAATGCATTGCCTCTGGAGATATAGGGAATGCAGAATTCATTTTACCGTTACCTAAGTTACTGGGTTCCACAGTCCCCGTATGCCTCGATCCCTAGCACCAATCCCCAACTAATGGTATGCTTTTACTGAAACCGATATATACTTTTTCCAAATCGCATCCCCTTATCTATGGTATACCTAGCTGCAACCTTGGCCCTTCCCTCTGCATATAGTATGCCTAAATGAAATCATGTCCCAATGCTTAGCATATACCTAGCAGGACCTTTCCCCCCCCCCTAAGTTACCTTGATGGAACCACATCCCCATCCTCAACATACCGTATACCTATCAGGACTTTGTGTCCCACCCTTATTGTTATACATGGTAGTGTACTTTGCTCAAACCATGGCAGTGAGTCCCCCACTTAGGCATATAGTAATTCGTATACAAGGATGGAACCAAGTCCCTCACTTCTGCATACAGTATACCTAGATGGATGGGGATGTGTGTCTTTGATTGCTGTCAGAAGTGTTTGGAGCAAAGATTATGCAACTTATATATTACCACTTGAGTGCTAGTGTTTATTTTGCAACATCTGTAACTAGGTGGTAATCGGCGACCAGTGATAGAAGACAAGCTACCAAATCCATTTGTTGTAACACAGTATCAAGATTACATATACTGGGCAGATTGGAATACTCATAGCATTGAAAGAGCCAATAAAACCAGCAGTGAAAACAGAACTAGAATCCAGGATGATCTACAGTTTGTCAAGGATATCTTAGTTTTTCATACTTCAAAACAACCAGGTAAGTGTTAGGTTACATCCTTAATCTACTGTTTTATTCTTTTTTCATGATGTTGGCAATTATCTATTCCTCCATTTTCAATGTAGGAGTTCATGTTCACATATGCATAGACAGAAGTATGACCATGGACTACCTCTGTCCGTCAGTCTGTCTGTTGGCTTGATGTCTAAAGAATGACCATGAGATTTGAACCAAATACGGGTATGTACATGCATGCAGTGTTCTCCCCAGAATTTTTTTACAAGAGGGCATAGATGTGGTACTTCGCACCACAAGCAACCATGCAAAAGTCGAGGGGGGAGGTCAGGAGGGGGGATATGGGGTACAGGGGTATGACCTTGGAATAACTCTGTCCGTCAGTCTGTGTGTTGGCTTGATGTTCAAAAGAATGACCATGAGATTTGAACGAAATATTCAAATGCATAAACAGGGATATGACCATGGACATCCTCTGTCTGTCAATCTGTCTGTTGTCTTTATGTTTAAAGAATGACCAGTGAGATTGGCTTGATGTCTAAAGAATGACTGCTGATATCGGATCCAACTCTGATTTAATGCCATTTTACAATTAGAAATTTATCTCAAAGGATGTGGCCAAAGTTGATGTAACTTGCTACACTTGCTGGACAAGAATAGAGGATTCAGACTGTCAACACTGATGATTTGACATTTGAATAGATATATGAATAGACTGCTTTGACATGTTGAACAACAAGCAAAAGGAACGAGAAAGTGTACTTTAAAAAAATGTGCATGTACCGTATATCAAAAGTTAATGGCGCTTTAATCTCAGTTGAAAATGTATCTTGCCTCCTAGGATCAGTCTATTTAGCTGAATATAGTCAAAATACGGCATGTCAGTTATGACAGGAAATATGTTTCAAATACAAAAGTGAGGTTTTCGTATAAGCTGAAGTTGGTGGCGTCTATATGTATGTGTGTATGTATGTATGTATGTATATATGTATGTTTGTGTGTAAGTATAGTATGTCCGGCAACATCAAAACTCACGAATCGCTGCACTTTTTAGCTTAGTATTTGATGTGTGGATGCATCCTGGATCCTGGACTATAGATGGGATTTTGTTCAAATGAAGTCTGCATTGCCTAAATTATGCAAATGAGCTAAAAAATGTGAAAATGGTCAAAAAATAAATAACTCAAGAACTGCTGTTTTGATTGCCTTGAAAATTAGTGTGCAGGTACCTTAGGTGGACCTTATACAGTTTTATGTATATCGTGAAGATATCTTTAATTTTATAATTTTGCAGAATTTTTTGGTTATTTTCTCATTTTAAGCAAAAATTCTTCCTCTCTGATACCGCCAGCCCAATTGCTCTCAAATTTGGGTTGACTTATGCAAGGGTGTTACCCTTCTTATTTGTTGAAATTACAACAGAATTGGTAAATTACTGTTTGGGGGCAATTTTTAACATTATGACCGTAGGTCATTCTCTTATTGTGGTTTGCTTGGGTTGAGTTGACGTTGGACAGTGAAAATTTTTCGTAAACGACAAAAAGTCAAAAACTGCTGAACAGACTGCGTAGATGTTTGGAACAGATGTTTAGACCATTTTGAAGGTTCCAATTTGTTAAAATGGTGCCAAACGAATCAGCAGTTACATAGATATGGGAAATTGTTGACCCCTTTTCTCTGCTGTCAGCGACGCGGAGCTTATCAATAGGCTGATTGTCCGTCGTCGTCGTCTGTCAGTCGTCCATCAACAATTGCCTTCTCCTATGAAATGGCAAGTCAGATTGCTATGAAATTTGATATGCAATTCACTTGAGGTAACCTCAATCAAATTTGTTCAAATTGTGATGAAATTTGCATATTTGTATCTTTGTGGTATTTTGTGCTGTTTTGGTAAAAAATATCTGGAACAGCACGTCTGATTGCTTTGAATTTGATAATTATGCAGTTTTCTTAGGATGACTTCACGTAGATTTGTTCTAATCGTGGTGAAATTTACACATTTGTCTTTTTCAGGCAATTTTTGTCATTTTTGGTCAAAAATTTCATTCAATAAAACCCCTTGTCTGACAGCTTTGATATGTGATATTTGGTATACAGGTTTATAGGGGTAAGCAAAATGTGATGTAGTAAAATTATGATGAAATCAACAATTTTGTTAGTTTGGGGCAATTTTTGCCATTTTTGGTCAAAAAATGTATTTCTCAAAATCAGCTCAATAGATAGCTTTGGAATTTGGTATACTGGTTCCTACAGATGACTAAATGTGTTTTATTGTAATAATAATGAAATGTGCAATTTTGTGTTTTTGGAACATTTTTTGTCATTTTTGGTAAAAAATTTGTATAACTCTAAAACTGCCCATCTGATAGCTTTGATAATTGCTATACAGGTTCCAAGGTGTTAATTTAATACGATATATTGAAATTATGAAGAATCTGCAATTTTGTCTGTTTTTGGCAAATTTTGCCATTTTTGGTAAAATATTTCATTCTCAAAAAACTACTTGTCTGATAGCTTAGGTTGACATGTTCTTAGGGATGATCTTAATGTGATATGTTCAAATTATGATTTGCACCTATTTTTGCCATTTTTAGCTACTATAGACTATAGTCTATAGAAGCTATTGGGATGGGTATCCGTCCGGCGTCCATCGTCAGTCTGTATGTATGTATGTATGTATGTATGTATGTATGTCAGTTTGTGAGGCGTCTGTCCACTCAAATATCTTGAGAACCGCAGTACTTACTGATTTGATATTTGTCGTGAAGGTGAAAAATATGATTTTGAGAAATTTGCATATTTGTATTTTTAAGGCAATTTTTGTCATTTTTGGTAAAAAAATCTTTAAAAATCTTCTTCTTCAAAACTACCTGTCAGATAGCTTTGATATTTGGTGCATATGTCCCTAGGGATGATCTATTTCAGATTTGTTCAAATTGTGCAGAAATATGCAAATTTGCATTTTTAAGGCAATTTTTGCGATTTTTGGTCAAAAAATGTATTTCTCAAAAAGTACTGGTCTGATAGTTTTGAAATTTGGTATACAGGTTTCTATAGATGAACTAAGTAATATATTGAATTTCTGATGAAATCTGTAATTTTGTATTTTTTGGGCAATTTTTGCCATTTTTGGTCAAAAAATGTGTATTTCCAAAAGTACTCATCTGATAGCTTTGAAACTTGGTATACAGGTTCCTACAGATGAACTAAATGATATTTATTGAAATTATGATAAAATCTGCAATTTTGTATTTTGGGTCATTTATTGCCATTTTTGGTCAAAGATTTGTTTCTCAAAAGTTACTCACTTGATAGCTTTGATATTTGGTATACAGGTTCCGGGGCTCACCTTAACCCCTTGACTACCAAGGCCAATGTATTCCTATATACCAGGCCCCTTATGTAAATATTGATAAAATCTGGGGTGTGGTCATTGCAACAACATTGCTTAAAGTAAAAATTAAGTAAGTACCGTCCAATAAACCATATATTTTCTGAATCAGCATGAAATTTCCCACTTTCTCATACATAAGTTTTGTATTTTCAGGTCACGTGACTGGTCACATGACTCATCATGTGACCAGAGTTGGCAAAGAATATGCTGGGAAAGAATATTTGAAGCATCAGGACGTGTTTTGAATCCATAAAATGACTCAAATTTGAATACAGTTGCAATTTTCATGGCATTGTCTTTACATATATGTAATAATAACTACCCTTTACTTTATTTATAGGTGTACCTGTTTAAGAATTTTCTCATAAAAGGCAGAGTAAATGAACCACAAACATCAGCATCTGGTATAATTCTATATTTGAAATCAACACATTCTATTTGTAAATACCTTCTTTATGTCTTCCGTGCAGAAACATGCATCTAAAATGGTTATGATTTATCAAAAAATAATTGACAATATTTAAATACATTTTTGGGAACAATATATCATATGACCAATTACATGACCAGTCATGAGGCCAGTCATATTGACAGTATGGCTACTATAAAATTTCACTGGGTTATAGTAAAAAATTATATTTCCTCCAGTTTCAGAATATTGCTGTTAATAGAACATATTACGCTAGTATTAGACATATTAATCATTTGTTTTAAATAAATAAACATTTCGTTTCGTGAAAAAAAACAAACCATAAAAATCTTGCAAGTAAATGACATCAACCAGCTACTAAAACCTGTAAACAATCAGCGCGACGCTTCAGTGATCAGCCTGACCTTTCAGGGTCGAGGTCATGGTCACGACATTTGCTTCCGGATTTTGGCCATATTCGGACATACGGGGGCGCAATCACATTCAGGCCAGGTCGGAATACATTTATCTCAGTCGCGCTGCGTGCCGATGCCAAAATTACGGGATTTTTAGGGACAAACACGAAGCAAATACGCCTATTTAACTTTGCCGGATATTTCCGGCACTAAAGGTATATGGTAACTCAAATGGCGCCGGATATATCCGGCGTTCAAGGTAGTCAAGGGGTTAATGATATTTATTGAAATTATGATGAAATCTGCAATTTTGTAATTTTGGGGCAATTTTTGCCATTTTTGGTCAAAAAATGTTTCTCAAAAAGTACTGGTCTGATAGCTTTGAAATTTGGTATACAGGTTTCTACAGATGTGCTTAGTAATATTGAATTTCTGATGAAATCTGTAATTTTGTATTTTTTGGGCAATAGGCCAAACCCGGAATTCGAATCGACCACGGTACAAACAAAGCCATGTGCGCAAACGCGCATAGACGTACTTGTATTTCCATACGCGTTAGTACACATGTGGGTTTGTTTGTACCGGCACCACGTGATTATTTGGGCGTACTGAGTCTGTAGAACGCATCGCGTCCTTTTTATTCCGGAGTAGAACCATTTTTGCCATTTTTGGTCAAAAAATGTGTATTTCCAAACTACTCATCTGATAGCTTTGAAATTTGGTATATAGGTTTCTATAGATGAACTAAATAATATTTATTGAAATTATGATGAAATCTGCAATTTTTAATTTTTAGGGCAATTTTTTCCAATTTTGGTCAAAAAATGTCTTTCTCAAAAAGTACTGGTCTAACAGCTTTGAAATTTGGTATGCAGGTTTCTATAGATGAACTAAATTTTGTCTTTTTGAAATTATGATGAAATCTGCAATTTTTATTTTTTTGGGCAATGTTGTTTGGTCAGAAAAAACTACTCATCAGATAGCTTTGGTTGACATGTTCTTTAGGGATGATCGGATGTGATATATTCAAAGTATGATGAAATCTTCAATTGTGTATTTTTGCAGCTATTTTAGCCACTTTTTTCTGGCCACTGCATTGAGCTATCAAAGATTTCCACCTTCTTCATCAACATGTGTCAAAAATAGTTATTCTCTACATAAACACAGCGGAGCTATATTGGTCGCTAGGTCGCTTGTTTTAATTTTTTGATATTGTTGAAAATATGCAAATTAGCGCCAAAAAGGCGTTTTTGGTAAAAAATCTTCTTCTTCATAACCGCTGGTCAGACAGCTTTGATATTTGGTATACAGGTCCCTTGGGATAACCCAACTTGGATTTGTTCAAATTGTGATGAAATGTGCAAATCTGTATTTTTAAGGAATTTTTTTGTCATTTTTGTTCAAAAATTTATTTCTTCAAAACCGCTCGTCTGACAGCTTTGATATTTGGGATAGAGGTTCCTACAGATAAACTAAATGGTCAGAAATGTTAAAATTGTGGTGATGTATACCTTGTATTATTTTTAAATAATACTTTTATCCATTTTTACTTTATAATCAGTTGATTTTTAGTCGATTTTGCTAAAGCTACCATCTGCCCATGCGCACAATTGAAAGACAAAAATGGGAGTTAAAGAATCAAAATAGACGCCATCTTGTTTCTTGGACTAGTCTGATTTTTTACGTTGTAAACGTTTCAGTGTGTATTTGAATATGTTTCATAAATGTATAGTTGACAGTGATGGTACTTTTGCCGACGTCATGTATTTTTTGGTTCGAAAGGTGCCTTCGATCGACTGAACAATGATGGCCTTTAGGCAATAATCAACAGGTACCTGCGAATGTGGCAGCAGATATATCAGTCTTATCGGGCAAGGTAACCACTGACCCGTAGTGCCAGGTTAGGCTACGATTAATATGCGCATGCGCATATAATAAGTCAGCCTAAATTGTTTGCAAGGACTATGGATACAAAACGGACGCCAAATTGTTTCTCAGTCTGGTGCGATTTTAATGATTTAAACATTTTGCGTGTATTTGATGATTTCTCGTGGATATGAAGTTGACAGTGATGGTACTTTTGTCGCTGTCGCGTATTTTTTGCACGAAAGGCTCGTTCGATCGACTAAAGAATTATGGCCTCCGTATGGGGTACTCACTCAGTACCAGCGAATATTGATTTCGTTGCCGGCAAACCTGTAATTTCTACCGAGGAAGGCAATCCACCGGCCCCGTTGTACATGTAGTATGGAGTTGGGTCCAGAGCGAGGCCACGCGCATGTGCATATAACTAGTTTGGGTCATTGTGGAGTTGAAGATTGCCGTCCTAGTCCTCTCAACACAATGATAACTTTTGCATTTTCTGTTGCTTATTTTGGGTAATTTCGGCAGTTGAGTGTTGATTTTGACATCATTGTTGACTTCGATCGCTTAAGACAGTGTGTGCTTATATGTTGATCGATTAACTTAGGAAGTACGCCGCATTTAAGACTCATGGCATGATCCGGATCAAGGCAAAGGCGAGAGCTGCAGTGTGCCAAGTCATCATGTACGATCATGCCATGTCGGCCGACATGGCATGATCGTACATGATCGAGATTGCATTCAGCACGATCACCGTCTGTTTCTAGCTCCATGTGATAAGTAATGTTGTTTGTTACATTGTTGTTACCTATATTTCCACGAAAATACCATCAGAATTTCCTCGTGGCTACTTGAAATCGTGCACTTGCATGCATGTAATTGTCAACATCACTATGCTTGAATGTAGTTGACTCTATTACATCGACTGCAGAGTGCACATATGTGTATGTGTGCAAGTCACCCCGTATCATAATCAAAACATTTTAGTATTGCAACGTTTGAGCTGCCCGAAGCCAGAATTTACAGTTTACGAGAAATTTATCTCACATGTAAAACTGAGTTCTACTGTGAACGAATGCAAGCTATGTTAAATAACTATCGTGAATAGCAGCATATTATAAATATTTTGTACCTACCACTGTATCACTATCAGAAAATCAGAAGGAAACAAACCAGTTAGGCATGGAGCTTCACTCTATGGTCAGAGAAATTGTGGGAGGATGATGCTATCCAATTTTAACATTTGTCTCTTAGCACACACCAGATACTTATGACTGTCTCACAACATTTCCATATCATTTTATATTCAGTTTTTATGATATTTAGTTTGCTTTTCACCATATTGTATGTCCTTCCTTGCATTACGTAATTCAAAATTAAATTTGGTTTTTGCCTACACACACTTGAGGGGTAAACTTATTTAGTCTCATAGATTAAGATGCATGGTTGACTTCACATGATGGTGTGGTGAGTGTAACAAGCAAATGTTTTTTAATCAATGGCCCAAATTTATTTTCTATTTGATTGACAATAGATACATGTGTAATCAATGCCAACAATCCAGTTTAAGTAATTTGGTTTAGATTAGCCATTGTCCACTTATGGTACAATAGTTTGTTGCTAAATTTTTCTCCTGTTCTGCATTATATAAGTTCACCATTTCCTGTTTTACATATTTTTTATCCTATTTGCTATTTTTGGTGAGGCCATCCTGAAATGAGCTATCAAAGATATCCACCTTCCTCATCAACACATGTATCACAAAAAGTTATTCTCTACATAACATAGCAGAGCTCTGTCGACTGTTAGGTCACTCGTTTTTGCAAAACCACTGGTCAGACAGCTTTAATATTTGGTATACAGGTCCCTGTGATGACCTTAGTGAGATAATTTCATACAGTCAGGAAATACTTAATTTTGTATCCATGTCTATAGTAGCTTCAGGGACATTGGCCCTATGTTTTTTTCTGGCCACTGAAATGAGCTATCAAAGATTTCCACCCTTCATCAACACATGTATGTGTCAAATATAGTTATTCTCTACATAAACACAGCGGAGCTACCCAGCTGCTAGATCGCTTATTTAACTAATTGATTTAATCCATATAAGTATTTTTGCTAGGTACACTAATCCTGCATTTTGGACTCTTTTATTAGCTACTATAGACTATAGTCTATAGAAGCTATTGGGATGGGTATCTGTCCAGCGTCAGTCTGTATGTATGTATGTATGTCCGTTTGTGAGGCGTCCGTCCACTCAAATATCTTGAGAACCGCAGTACTTACTGATTTGATATTTGTCGTGAAGGTGAAAAATATGATTTTGAGAAACGATTTTTATGCTCACATTTGGTTTTACCAATGTGAGTTTATCATATAGGCTGAAGTCAATGGCGTCTGTATGTATGTGTGTATGTATGTATGTATGTATGTATGTATGTATGTATGTATGTATGTATGTATGTACGTACAGTATGTCCGTCAACATCAAAAACACGCAAACCGCTGCACTTTTCAGCTTGGTATTTTGTGTGTGGATGCATCCTGGGCTATAGATGGGATTTTGTTCAAATGAAGTCTGCATTGCCAAAATTATGCAAATGAGCTTACAAAATGTGAAAATGGTTAAGAATTAATAACGCAAGAACCACTTTTTTGATTGCTTTGAAAATTTGTGTGCAAGTACCTTAGATTAACCTTATACAGTTTTATGAATATTGTGAAGATATCCTTAATTTTGTATTTTTGCTGAATTTTTTTGTGATTTTTCTCATTTTCAGTAAAAATTCTTCTTCTCTGAAACCGCCGGCCCAATCGCTCTCAAATTTGGGTTGTCTCTTTGCAAGGGTGTTACTCTTCTAATTTGTTGAAATTATGACAAAATTGGGAAAATTACTATTTTTGTGCAATTTTGTCATTTTTGGTCAAAAAATCTTAGACAGTGTTTCCTTTTTAAAACCCCTGGACAGACAGCTTTCATATTTCGTACACAGACGTACAGAGATGACAATAGTTAGATATGTGGAAATTGTCCTGAAATATAAAAAATTGTATTTTTAAGACAATATTGTCATTTTTGGTCAAGAAAACTTTATCTCAACATTACTTGTTTGATAGCTTTGTAATTTGGTATAAAGTCCCTTGTTTGATAGCTTTGTAATTTGGTATAAAGTCGCAAAAGAAGTTATTAGATAAATTTTGTGCTCAAAGTGTTGGGAAACCCCAAAATTTGTATATTTTAGGTACTTTCTCAGTTTGTGACCTTAAATGACCTATACTAACCAAGGATAGGTTGTGAGACAATTTTGAAGGCTGTGAACATAATTTTGTCATATTTGATACCAATTTGTAGGAAAATTTGATCCAGAAAACAAAGCTGAGGTGATTTTTTTCATTTTGGACCAATTTTGCAACTTTTCTATGTAAGACATACAAAAACTGATGAGAAATTTGGATCCAGGATAATTCCAGATGTTGTAATCACTACCCACAGTGGAAGGCATTTCACTATCTGTAACTAACATAAGTGCTGTTTACATTAGAATGATAACACTCATGGCATTAATTAAAATCTCCAAGGTTGTAAATGTACTTCCTGTTATTTGGTCTTATGTAATACCAAGGGGTGGAACATTTGATATGCAGGAGGGGGTAGGGTTTAGAAGATCAATGATGTAGCATTACTTTTTTACCAGATCCCTTGTGCATTTTTTGCCCACTCCCACCTTTTCTTTTTATCAAGCCTTCTCTGTTTTTTGTTGTTGACATTTGCTTATGTATTTAGGATCTGCTTCTCCCATTGCTATAGAAGTTGATATGCATGTTCCTAAAGATGACCTCCAGTACCTAAGTTGGAGACCTTATTTGCTTTTGTCATTCTTGTTTTTCCTGGTTTAAATATTTCTCGAATGGACCAATTCAAACCGAATGTGAGCACATAGTGTCCTTGACGGTATTTTTTTATTTTTGATATTGTTGAAAATATGCAAATTAGTGCCAAAAAAGGCGTTTTTGGTAAAAAATCTTCTTCTTCATAACCGCTGGTCAGACAGCTTTGTTATTTGGTATACAGGTCCCTAGGGATAACCCAACTTAGATTTGTTCAAATTGTGATGAAATATGCAAATCTGTATTTTTAAGGAATTTTTTTGTCATTTTTGGTCAAAACTTTATTTTATCAAAACTGCTCATCTGACAGCTTTGATATTTGGTATACAGGTTCCTACAGATGAACTAAATATGATATATTGAATATATGACGAAATCTGCAATTTTGTATTTTTGGTGCAATTTTTGCCATTTTTGGTCAAAAATGTTTCTCAAAAACTAGTTGTCTGATACCTTTGATATTTGGTATACAGGTTCCTAGGGGTTGTCTTAGTGTGATATATTAAAATTTGATGAAATCTTCAATTTTTGTATTTTTGGGTCAATTTTTGCCATTTTTGGTCAAAATATTTGTTTCTCAAAAGTTACTCATCTGATAGCTTTGATATTTGGTATACAGGTTCCTAGGCTTTATCTTAATGTAATATATAGAAATTATGATGAAATCTTCAATTTTGTATTTTTGCAGCTAATAATTTGCCATTTTTGGTCAGGCCATCCTGAAATGAGCTATCAAAGATATACACCTTCTTCATCAATACATGTGTCACAAAAAGTTATTCTCTACCTGACACAGCAGAGCTTTGTCAACTGTTGGGTCTTTGTTTTTTCAAAACTGCTGGTCAGACAGCTTTAATATTTGGTCTACAGGCCCCTAGGATGACCTTAGTGAGATAATTTCATACAGTCAGGAAATACTTAATTTTGTATCTATGTCTATAGTAGCTTCAGGGACTTTGGCCCTATATGTTTAGTTTTGGAACAGAAATGTGTGTTTGATAAATGTTAGAAACATGGAGGATGCACTGAATGGAAGTTTCAGAGATTTCCACACTCTTTTGGGCAACAAAAGTGATAAAAACAGCATATTTCATGTTTAAATTTCTGTCATTTGTGTGTGACCTCGAGAATTTATCACATAACTTAGTCACATGACTAACTACTTGACATAATTTACATGCACATTGATTTCAAGACCAGATCGTTCTGTGTACATGATATAGTGTCAGAGATTTGTAATGTTGTTCAAACATGGTCTATTAGCCTTGAAATGTGATTTGTCTGTGACTTTAGTTCACTTCACTGATAATGGTGATGGTTTGAAAGTAGACTGACAGCACTACTTAAGGAACTATTTTTGTTCATTCAGTGTGAAGTGTGAACTACCTGGTGACTGTAGTAACAGCTTGAGACAACAAAAGACTTCCAGAAGAAGTAAACATCCTTGAGTCAATATACAGACTGTTGACATTCATTGTTACGGTCAAAATCAACATCCCCTTATTTGGCCATAGTTCAAATTCAAAGTCATGAGTCACCATCAACTTCCGTCCTTAATGTTTACTTTTGTATTACGCACTGCGCACATGCAGCCATTCCAAGCGTGCTTTTAGACACTTTAAGTTAGACCTTCAGAGAGTGGACATGTCTCTGAAAGTGACCGGCTATAGTTCTCGCCAAGATTGCTTGTAAAGACCATTTTGATGAAACAGCTTTGAACCTGTTGATGCGATAGTCTTATACAACCCTACACAAAATCGGTAAGCAATTCAGTTGATTCTTTTGTGACTTTAAAGCAGACATTCTTGAAGGAACATTGAATAGCCTTATTCCATTGTGAGACTCTAAGAGCACGTGTGCCTAACAAAAGGCCAAGGACCTTATTGAAGTATGCGAACAATGAATGTTATAATGGACACATTCAAGTTGGACTCTGATTACGTTTATAGTACAACCTTTTTGAGACCTTTTACGTAAAGTAGTTTAGTGATTGTATTCTTATGCATCTTTGAGTTAGTGATTGTTTCAAAGCAGCGTATTGTTCATTAAGTCAGGGCTGCTTTTATGCAAATGAGATCTTGTCAACGAAAGTAAACGTTCAGTCACCGTTAGAGGGCGTTTACTGAGTGGGTCACGTGACCACCCCACCTATTATGACCTTTGACCCTGAGTCATCTTAGAGGGTATTACTTCCTGTTAGTTACTTCCTGTTTCTAATTTCCTGTGTCATAGAGTGTATTTACTTCCTGGTCAAAGAGAGTATTTACTTCCTGTGTCATAGTGTGAACGTAGCTTAGTTCTCACTTCCTGTATCCTTTTGTTTTGATTTGTTTTCAGTTAATCGTTCCCAAACGTTCTCAACGTTTGTAGTACAACATTCTACTCAGAGAATTTGTTGTTCTCAGTCTGGAAGACATGCCTATATTCGAATAAACCACGTGAAACTTAGATCGGATATGTGCTTCGTCTTATTTAAGAGGGAACGCATTACGGAATATCAGTTGTAGACGACTATTGCATAGTAGTTGCAGACAAATAATTTTGAGTCTTAAGGATTTGCTTGCGCGCTACATTTCTCATTAACGATTTTGCATCGGACTTGTGATATTCACCTAAGTCAAACCATGGAAGACGAAGAAAAGAAATCAAGAACTTCGTCACCGGAAAAGGAATTGCAAGAACCCAGGCGTAGCGGCCGTGACAGAACACTGTCCGAAAAAGGACTTAAATATGAGTTATCTACTAAAGGTGGCTTCTTAGAGAAAACAGCGAGTTCACTAACCCAAAAGTCCACGAAAATACAAACCTCATCGCTGATAAGGCAGACCTATTCACAGTCAAACTGAAGTTTGAAGTGTGGAAGGAGCTGCATCAAGTCTTGCAGACGCGGGCTATGAATACGAAAGTTTACTCCCAAAGGATCAGGTGCCAGACGAACGCCTTCGTTGGCTGGCCGATGTCGAAGACGTTTTTGGGACCTTCTTTAAAGACACCACTGCATGGTTGAGCGAACAGGAAGCGAACCCAACACCAATTGTGAACCCCACACCAATTCATCCACAAGAGGATGTAGGACCAGAAGATAGTGTCTCTCAAGTCGGCACACCGAAGCCGTCTGTAGTTGGCAGCCAGAGTGGGGTCAGCCATCATACGAGCCACAGTGCACTCTCAGCCACCAAACTAGCAGATGAAAGGGAAAAGGCTGAACTGTTGGCAAGGTCAGCTAAGCTCAAGAAGAAGCAAGAGATTGAGCGTGCTAAGTATAAGCTTCAACTCCAAGAACACCGGGAGAGGCAAGAAATGGAGCGTGCCATGGCAAGACATGAGCTTCAACTCAAGGAGCAACATGAACTTGACACAAAGATTGCCGTAGCCGATGCTAGAGCTAGATCTCTGAATAAGTTTTTTGGTGACGAATTCGAGGACGATATCGCCATCAATATTAAGACTGAACCACTGGAGGACGAATCCATTGTGTCCAGAACAAAACCACGAAAGACCACAACACCAGTACGAGTGTATAAGAAGGAAACTCCTACAATAGAAAGGGAGAATGACAGTGAGGCGGATGATTTAGAAGAAGAAGTCAGTGTAGCAGCTTCCAGAATTTCCTTCAGAAGCAATGGCAGTAACATGAGTAAGACGACACGTGACTCGAGATCTGCACAGTGGGCCATGATCAGAGCAATAAAGAAAATGTCCACAGTGATAAAGAAGTTTGACGGTAACATCATGGAGTACAGATCATTCATAGATGAGTTGAGACCAAACTTGTACCGACTACCGAAGATGATAAAGATAAACTCACTCTGCTGAGACAGTTCACGGAAGGCACAGCCCATGAAATAGTTCAAGGGTATGCGGTATAGATGCAAGTGAAGCATATCAAGGTGCCATGGAGGAGCTGGAAGAGCGCTATGGTGATCCACACAAGATAGCCAACGCCTACCTGAGGAAGGTTTGGACTGGCCTCCAATCAAGCCAGACAACGTTGCCTCGTTAGACAAGTTCGCCATCTTCTTGAATCGATGTAAGACAGCAACCCGATGCGTTGATGGCCTAGAAATACTAGAACATTCAGAAAATATGAAACGGATCGTCAAGAAGCTTCCTTACTTTATTCAAGATTCTTGGAGTAAACGCACAGCAAAGATACGCAAAGCCAAGAAAAGAGTAAGATTTGAAGACCTCGTCGATCTGGTGAAGTCCGAAGCAAGCAGACTGTCATGCCCGGACTACAGTAGACAAGCAATGGCTAGTCTCGACAATCCAGTGAAAAAGAAGAGAGGTACAGACAAAGTGGAACAATCTTTCGCCACTAGCGTTACAAGCGCAGACAAGAAGACGAACCAAGGGAGCAAGAAGAGCAACACTTCAACCTCCAAACCAAACAAGGCTCAACAGAAACCATGCCTGCACTGCCAAGATAACAATCATTCTTTCGACAGTTGCGAACAATTGATTGCAGCCAGTCAAGAAGATACTGTTAACTTTCTGAGAAACCAAGGTGTATGTTTTGGCTGTCTGAAACCTGGTCACCGGAGTAGGCAATGCAAGCAGAAAGCTAAATGCTCCAAATGCAAGGAAAACACCCAACAGTACTACATCAGGATCGTCGACCGACAACTGATAAAGATGAGGATTCAAAGAGACCAGTACAGACGGAGAGTGTCGCAGTACACTGCACCATGGCAGAGGTGGACCAAGTACAGTCCTTTATGGGGACCGGTGGTCAAGACGATGACACCGGTGGTGATGATGATAACTGCAAGGTCCTGCTGACTATTATCCCTGTCAAGGTGAAGTTGAAAGGCTCAAATAGAATGGTACAGACTTATGCCTTTCTGGACACAGGTAGTGTCATATCATTCTGCACAGAAGCGTTACAGAGAAAACTTGGAGCCACAGGCAGAAAGACAAAGCTGAGGTAAATACAGTGAACGGCTTAGGCAGCCACACCTGCGACAAAGTCACGGGCATAGAAGTTTACAACCTAGACTGTTCAGAGCCACAGGTAGAGCTGAAAACAGTATACACTAAACCAGAGATAGGCGTCTCTGAAGACTACATTCCCCGTCAAGAGGATCTCATGAGATGGCCGCATTTGAAGAATATAAGGCTTCCAAGAATAGATGCCGAAATAGGACTGATGATAGGTACCGGAGAAACAGCAGTATTTACCCCTCTGGAAACAATACGTGGTCCGGACTCAACCCCTCACGCATGCAGAACACGCGTAGGATGGATCCCCTGGCACGTAGTCAGATTGAACGAACAAGGGCAACATCCTCCCAGCTACAGAACAGAAGTTGTGGCCGTAGAGGTCTATGGAAGAATTGGATAAACTAGACAGGTTAGTGCGACATTCCATTGACCTTGATTTTCCTGAGCGCATGATAGATGACAAAAGGGAGCACTCCCAAGAAGACAAGAAGTTCATGCAGAAAGTAAAGGAAACCATTGAGCTAGTAGACGGACACTACAAAATGGGACTTCCATTCAAAAATGAAAGAGTTCGACTACCGGACAATCAGCACTATGCATTACAACGATTTAGAGGCCTTGAAAGAAAGTTGAGAAACAACCCAAAGTTCCATGCCGACTACCAGAAGTTCATGGCAGACATAATTGAGAAGGGATATGCAATACAAGTCCCTAACAACGAGTTAGATCGAGACGACGGAAAGGTATGGTATATACCCCACCATGGAGTATATCATCCGAAGAAACTAGAGAAGATCCGTGTTGTCTTTGACTGTTCAGCAAAGTTCCAAGGTGTGTCGTTGAACAACCTATTACTACAAGGGCCGGATCTGACGAATAATCTACTAGGGGTGTTATTACGATTTCGACAGGAACCAATCGCTTTAATGGCAGACATAGAGGCTATGTTCCACCAGGTAAAGGTTAGAGAGAGGACAGTGACTGTCTACCCTTACGGAAAACCTATGTCCACAGTAGATGAGAGTAGATCTACGGACCATCTGCAGTAGACTTTATGTAGATCTACATCAGGGTTTTGTAGATGAACAGCCACAGCAGTTTGTCTACATGAAGCTTTGCTACAGATATCGTCCACACCAGACATGACTATGTCTACATTTCGCACTAACTTCCTCTACGCTTGATCTACACTGATCTACCATCCAATCTAAGGGAGTTTCATCTACAAAATTCACTTAGGCAAACAAAGACTCATCTACTTCTACTTCAAAAATCACCATCTTGTCTACATTTAATCTAATGTACTGTTTCTTGCTGTATACTATGTCCAACAATCCAATCCCTTCAAATTCTATGATTGGCAAACTGCAGGATCCATGCGAGAAGGCATCAGTAAAAGACAAGACATTTTACCTTACATATACTGTACAAGTGAATTAATTTTTTTTTCATCCTAATTAAGGCACTCCTGTTTAACTCGAGGAACACAAATGCAAAATATCACAGGAATCAAACTACAATTTTGTGGTAAAGTTAAAAATGTAAAGATTATCCAGTAATTAATTTTTGAAAAGTGACTTTAAAGTGAATCACAATAAAAATAATAAAAAAATCAATGTTTTCATTGATACTTTCTTCAGATGGTTGCATCTAACCACGGGCCGGACCCTGATCTAATTCGTAAGTTTTTTTCTTGGAGTTATGTGACTATAATTACAAAACTTCATAAATATGCAAGTGAGCTATTTGTTAACTGATAACTTTATTTCCTCGGCTTCATATCCAACAAACAATCAAACGAACCTGTTTGATATCCCAGCTGCTTTTAATTGTAAAAAATAAAATCAAAACTATCCTCGTATAAAAGCTTCTGAGTATCATTGAGTCACTTCTGAATCGTGTGAAAATCAGCAGCCACGGCCCTATCTCTCAGTCAACTTACAAATAATTGTATTGACATTGTTATCATTGCCACGTAACAGATAAGACTACATAGTGTTATTTTGGCAATGGCATTTCAGTACACATGCATAACACAAGTCAGCTTTAAAAATTACCAGTACTGCTTTAAATAATTTTTTCACCTGAGCGACGTATTTTCTTGCATTTTCATGGAGAGTTCGCGCATGGACTGATCTCCCCACCACCTTTCAGCCTCCACCTCTTGCTCTTTTAGAGCAAATGACCTTGTAACTGGCTTCGATTTCCGGGTCAACTGTGAGAGTTGACCTTATGCGCATGCGCAATAAGAAGGCGCCATGTTTTCAACGGTTCAGCATATCAATGCATATCGGGGAGAGAAGCCAGCCTGCTCACCATTCGTACTTCAACAAATCTTATTTTTCAAGCACATTTTCGTCATCTGTACACCGTGGAAACAATGTGACATCAATTCTGATATGCATAGAAAGTGTTCCGATCGAGAATTACATCGGGTTGAGACATAGGTTGGCATCGATAACTTGACGATGGCACTGCCTCTACACTGCCAGTATACAGCTGTACTGGTAATGCGGTAATTGTAATGCAACTTGTAAGGTAGGCCCGTGAGGTAGGCAAGGTTTGTTGATCGCCTGTTTTAATACCACGACCATATGAATTTTGATTGTGTAACATGTAGAATATTTCAGTTCTAAATTTTTTAATAAAGCGTCGTTGAATGTACTGAAATGCTTTGTATGCAGTTTGTTCTGTTAATCATGTAATGATGTATGTACAGTTGAGAAAGATTTGAAAAATTTGATTAGGCCTAAGCAGCACAATGTTCTACTCTCTGTTTCGACCTGAATACCACTCATGATCGGTCATTGAATGATTGATTTTTCCAGCGGTGAGATATCTCATAGTATGCAAAGGTCCATTGATACCATGGTGCTCAGTGAAGTTGCCAGCAAATTACATCCAGCGGATGCTGTTGTGATATGCAATATTGTGATACTCATCATGAACTGCAGCCCTAGCCTGTGCTACACCATGGCCATCGGTCAATTTTTAAAGTCTAAAAATTGATTGACATGTTAACATACTTACATTTTCATTTTCAACACTTTTGCAAGATCTCCATGCCTCACTAATTTCTTGTTCTTTGTCTAAGCTATCTTATACGTAATTTATTCCATCTACATCTTGTCTACCTTTCATCTACATTCTATCTACTCTCTAAACTATGACCTGATGATTAATATGCACAAAAGTAGACGAAGCAACAGATCTACATCTTGTCTACATTTCATCTACCTGAGATCTAAATTTCGTCTAATTTTTCATCCACATTTTGTCTACATTTCATCTACTCTCTGAACTATGACCTCATTAGTATGCACAAAAGTAGATGAAGCAGTTCATCTACTGCCCAATTAAAATAAAGTCTACTGTAGATCTAATGTGGACTAGATGTAGATCTCAATTTTCCGTAAGGGTACGCTTCTATTGGTGGCCAGATGGAAACATAGAAAGCCCTCCAAGAGTTTATAAAATGATGGTTCACCTGTTCGGTGCAGTATCATCCCCGAGCTGCGCAAACACAGCACTACACAAGATGGCCGACGACAACAGCCACCTATTCAACAAGGAAGTTGTCAAAACAATAAAGAGAGACTTCTACGTAGATGATTGCCTCAAGTCGGTAGAAAATGCAAAGAAGGCAATCGAGTTGACGCAAGATCTGACTGCTGCTTGCAAGAAAGGCGGTTTCCGTCTAACAAAGTGGGTGAGCAACAGCCGCGAAGTATTGGAGACTATACCAAAAGAAGAAAGAGCTAAGGAAATCAAAGACCTGAAGCTGGAATACGACTGCCTACCAGTAGAGCGTGCCCTAGGTACTTCATGGTCAGTCGAGTCAGACACCATAGGATTCCAGATCAACATTGAAAGCCGGCCTCCAACGAGAAGAGGCATACTATCAATTATCAGCTCAGTATACGATCCCATTGGACTCGCAGCTCCGTTCATCCTACCTGCAAGAATACTACTTCAAGACTTGTGTCGTAGAGGTATTGGCTGGGATGCAAAGATCAAAGAAGATGATCGCAAGAAATGGCTAAGATGGCTATCAGATCTTCCAAAACTAGAAAACGTATCAACTCAGAGGTGCTACAAACCGGCAGACTTTGGCGAAGTCAAGGTTCATGAAATACATCACTTTTCTGATGCCAGTGAATATGGATACGGTGTCGCATCGTATATCAGACTCATAAACGAAAACGGAAGAATTCACTGCGCCTTCCTTATGGAAAAGCAAGGGTTGAACCACTGAAGAAAATTACCATCCCACGCCTGGAGCTGACAGCAGCTACAGTGGCCGTGAGAATGAACAGAATGTTGGAGGAAGAACTCGACATTAAGAACGACAAGGTATACTTCTGGACAGACAGCACATCAGTGATTAAGTACTGCGCCAATGAAACATCCCAATTCCACACCTTCGTAGCCAACCGGATCAACATTATACGTGAAGGTTCGGATAGTAAACAGTGGAAGTATGTCGACACAAAGTCCAACCCAGCAGACGACGCATCTAGGGGACTAACGGTAGACAAGTTCCTGCAAAACAAAAGATGGCTGCGCGGACCAGATTTCCTGTGGAAACGAGAAAGTGAATGGCCTACACAACAGGACATCTCCAGAGCGCTATGTAATAAAGACCCAGAAGTCAAGCGGGAACGTACTAGTAGAGCAAGAGTTTGGGGTAGAGAAGATCTTACTACGCTACTCCAGCATGATGAAACTAAAGAAAATAGTCGGATGGTTCCTGTTAGCGAAGAAAAACCTTCAAGATAAATGCCGCAAAAGAAAGGAAGGCGATGAAGACACCAACGCAGATACTAGCCAGAAGAGTTGTGAAACAACAATCCACCTGTTTCACTAGAGAATCTGCAAAGGGCAGAAGATGCAATCATGAAGTATGTGCAGCGAAAGCATTTTCCAGATGAAATGGCACTCCTACAACGAAAGAAGCAAGTCAGGAGATACAGCCCATTATATAAGCTGGACCCAATTTTGGATAAAGGAATAATACGAGTTGGCGGACGCCTGGAACGTGTCTCAGTGTCACCAGACAGTAAGCACCCGATAGTGCTGCCTAAAGACTCACCAGTGTCAACAATCATACTCCAAGAAACCCACAAAGAAGTCGGACATCTTTGAAGAAACTCGATGCTAGCGAAGCTAAGAGAGAAATATTGGATTCTACGGGCACCTACAGCAATCAGCAACCTCGTAACCAAATGTGTCATCTGTAGAAAATATAGAGCAAAAGTTTGTGGCAGAAGTCAGACCTACCTAAGGACTGCATCACCCCCGAAGAGCCACCATTTACTCGCGCAGGTGTAGATTACTTCGGACCAATGGAGGTCAAATGTGGCTGTGTCACTGAGAAGAGGTATGGAGTGATCTTCACATGTATGGCAACTTGTGCGGTACACTTAGAAGTAGCCTGCTCATTAGATACAGATTCATGCATCAACGCCATTAGAAGATTCATAGCACAAAGAGAACAAGTTAGGTCCATCAGATCAGACAACGGGACTAACTTCGTTGCAGCCGACAAAGAGCTGAAGGAGAGTTTCAGGAGATGGAATCAAGAGAAGATAGCTGAGATGCTCCACCAACAAGACATCAAATGGGAATTCAACCCCCCAGCAGGTTCCCACTTTGGAGGAGTATGGGAGCGTCACATCAGAACCATAAGGAAAATCATCTTTTCCTTGCTCAAAGAACAACCACTTCGCATGTCAGAGGAGCACTCCGAACGCTGTTCTGCGAAGTGGAAGCCATAATTAACAGCCGACCGATCACCAGGCTGTCAGAAGATCCGAACGATCTAGAGGCATTAACACCCAACCACCTGTTAATGCTGAAACCAAAACAGGCCCTGCCACCCGGCTTGTTTCAGAAGAATGACAACTACGTACGCCGTCGATGGAGACAAGTGCAGTACCTGGCAGATATATTCTGGAAGAGATGGATGAAAGAATATCTCCCGTTGCTACAAGAGAGACAGAAGTGGCTCGAGATCAGAAGAAACCTCAACGTTGGAGACGTGGTGTTGATCGTCGACAACACAGCGCCGAGGAACTCCTGGTCCATGGGCAGAATCACCGAAGTGATGAAGGACAAGAAGGGACTCGTCAGGTTTGCAGAAGTCAAGACCAGAACGACTACTCTACGACGTCCAGTGGATAAGTTGTGTGTGCTCCTGGAGGCCGACGCCATTGAAGATTCGTCTGAAGGACACAAGAACAGCTAAGAACTTTAATCTTTTTTATTAGTGATATATGAACAGTATATTATTCATGTTTGTTTAGTTAGATTGAATTTTGACCAGTTTAGAATATTGGATTTATAATTGTTCCGAGTCACATCTACACAATTAGGGGACCGGAATGTTACGGTCAAAATCAACATCCTCTTATTTGGCCATAGTTCAAATTCAAAGTCATGAGTCACCATCAACTTCCGTCCTTAAATGTTTATCTTTTGTATTACGCACTGCGCACATGCAGCCATTCCAAGCGTGCTTTTAGACACTTTAAGTTAGACCTTCAGAGAGTGGACATGTCTCTGAAAGTGACCGGCTATAGTTCTCGCCAAGATTGCTTGTAAAGACCATTTTGATGAAACAGCTTTGAACCTGTTGATGCGATAGTCTTATACAACCCTACACAAAATCGGTAAGCAATTCAGTTGATTCTTTTGTGACTTTAAAGCAGACATTCTTGAAGGAACATTGAATAGCCTTATTCCATTGTGAGACTCTAAGAGCACGTGTGCCTAACAAAAGGCCAAGGACCTTATTGAAGTATGCGAACAATGAATGTTATAATGGACACATTCAAGTTGGACTCTGATTACGTTATATACAACCTTTTTGAGACCTTTTACGTAAAGTAGTTTAGTGATTGTATTCTTATGCATCTTTGAGTTAGTGATTGTTTCAAAGCAGCGTATTGTTCATTAAGTCAGGGCTGCTTTTATGCAAATGAGATCTTGTCACGAAAGTAAACGTTCAGTCACCGTTAGAGGGCGTTTACTGAGGTGGGTCACGTGACCACCCCACCTATTATGACCTTTGACCCCTGAGTCATCTTAGAGGGAGTATTACTTCCTGTTAGTTACTTCCTGTTTCTAATTTCCTGTGTCATAGAGTGTATTTACTTCCTGGTCAAAGAGAGTATTTACTTCCTGTGTCATAGTGTGAATGTAGCTTAGTTCTCACTTCCTGTATCCTTTTGTTTTGATTTGTTTTCAGTTAATCGTTCCTAAACGTTCTCAACGTTTGAAGTACAACATTCTACTCAGAGAATTTGTTGTTCTCAGTCTGGAAGACATGCCTATATTCGAATAAACCACGTGAAACTTAGATCGGATATCTGCTTCGTCTTATTTAAGAGGGAACGCATTACGGAATATCAGTTGTAGACGACTATTGCATAGTAGTTGCAGACAAATATTTTGAGTCTTAAGGAATTTGTTTGCGCGCTACATTCACATTCCAGAGATTAAGTATCCATGACGTTATATGTTACCTGTCAAGAAAGTACACAATTTGGTCTTGCATCCAGAGGCACTAACAGTGCACATGCAACGCAATAATTTTCCTTTGTATGACTTTACAAAGCCACCTAATATGACAAGAGTACATTTAGATTATTATTGATGAAGTCGGTATTGGTTGAAATCATCGATTTAACTTTGTCAATCTTTGCCTTCAGGACATTACAGGGAAAAAAAAATTATCAGTGTTCTCACCAGAAAAAAAATTTTTGGGACATTTTGTCCCGCTGACCAAAAAAAAGCGGGACAACGGATGATTTTGTGAGACAATATATAAATATGTTAAAAAAGTCAAACTGCAAATACGAACCTTATTCTATGCATGGAAAAAATAAAGGACTCAACAACTCATTCAACTTAACAACTTTTTTGTAAACATTCGGTGAAAATATCAACTGATATTGAATATCAGTGCCTTTTAATGAAAAGTCTATGGGACTTTCGTTCTTTCCAGTGTGAAAGTCCATTTCGGGGCCCTCTACAATAACAGTAGTTGCTGGAGTGTCCAGTCGTTCAGCTCCCAGTTGATTCCTGTCATGAGTTACTTTTTTTTCGCACACTAAACCCCCTTTCACAACCAGCAGAAGGAATAGGCCAAGTCAGCATTTATTTAGATCAGGAAACATATCCCTATGATGTTTGTAAACAATCATCAACTTTTGACGTGAAATTTTGGTCGCCAGCCAAGGCTACAAATTTTTTCAATTGATTGAAGCATGGAAAAAGACGCCCATGTTCTCACGTATAAGTTCGCCTGGAATAATATACTTATCACATGCGCAAGCCAAGAATTGATAATTGTTTGCATAATAAGAGAACTTTCCTCCAACTATTCCACATTTAAACCTCGGAACTACTTTTGGAATAATATCATCAATCGGCAGTGGGCCAGTTGTCGATCATTTCCAGTCGTAGGTACTAGGTCACGTGGGCGAGGAACGGAGCAAAATGATGCCTGATAACATCACACAACACGTATCTCCCGCGAAGTTTATACATGATTCCAAACATAGCAAAGACCTAAACATTATCTCAGACAAAGTTGCATTATTTTTCGAGAACAAAAATTCACTGAATCTCAACGGCACGAACACTATAACGTCGTTCCCGTCAAGACCCTGGTTGCCATGCGGAACTCACAGTATAATGCTACCAGCTTCGAGTTCGTTGTTTTGGAAAAATGTTCATGTAATTCCTTAGGGATATACAAGCTTTACATTCTTGTGTTTTCGTAGTTCGGATTATCGTTGTCGTAGCCTATGAAAATATTTATCTTGCCCATGACGCCTCCAGCTTCCGCGAATTCCGTGAACATGTACCGGTATGCATGCAAGGCGAACACCACGTCCAGTGCGTCAGATTACCAGTCTCGTGTGGTTCAATACACGACGGCCGCTGTGTGGTATACGTAATGATAATGCATCCACACATCGGCCATCATGTATCGAATCACAAGTGACTGTGGCTTAAGTACGCCCTCTGACGGGTATTGCCTCCAGATTGCCTCGGTTTCAACCAGGAAGTGTAATTACTCGCGTCAATCATTTACGTCCATGGTGAGAAGTATTGGCTGTATGATACGGCCGGCCGCGCCGTACGGCTGGCATCACGAAAGTTTATAATTTCAAAGGCGCGCCACTATTGGCGCGCACGCCCAAGAAATCCACGACAAAACAGAAAAATACGCGAGAATGTCGCGGAATCGCGGCCTGGTGAGAACGCTGAATTATTTGAGGAGTTTCTGTCTTTTAAATAAAAGATATTATATTACAATTAAAACCTGTCATTGATGGGTTGCTCCATAATGATTAAACACAGTTATTGTCCATTAGCAACAAATCTATGGCAAGATTTATATACAGTTCATGAACTTACACAAGGTATGAGACAAAAGACAACCATGACTTTGCTGCCCTGCTCGATGGTCTTGGCAAAGGCATTCACACCTAGAAAGATTTTCCAAATATTGCACACTGAGTCATTAAAATAATCAGCTTACAAAGGTGATATGTCTAGAACTACTGCAGCAAATTTGATGAAACTTGGTACAGATCTTAGCTCTTATAATAGTGTACAAAGATATTTAGCAGTATCATGTTAAGTGATTGTTTGTAATTTGTGTATTTGATGAACTTAAATAGATATTGAGATATGTCAAGAAATGCTGAGCAAATTTTATGAAACTTAGTAAAGATGTTGATCTCTCAGTGTTGTAATAGCATGCAAAGACATGTGGCAGTATCAGTCAATTCATTGCTGATTTGCATATGAATTTTCGTAATTAGGCTGATATGTCAAGAAATACTTCACAAAATTCATGTACATGTCCCTTTTCTCACAAATGTCGGCTTAAAATTGCAATGTGATAAATAGTCTTAGCTATATGGCGCACATCTATTCTGTGGTCTGTCTAATTCACAGTGAGTGGGGTTGTTCATAAATGCTATAATACTAGGCGGTCATTATGTCCAAGTGGCGTTGGCACTATTTTTGTCATTTTTAGTCAAAAATACATAAAAAAGCTCTTTCTTTAAAACTGCTGGACAGACAGCTTTTATATTTGGTGCACAGATATCCAGGGATGACAAGAGTGGATGCATGGAAATTGTTCTGAAATATGCAAATATGTATTTTTAATACAATTTGTCATTATTGGTCAAGAAAACATTTTTTAAGACAATTTTGTCATTTATGGTCAAGAAAACTTGTTCTCAAAAACTACTTGTCTGATAGATTTGTAATTGGTATAAAAGTCCTGAAGGATAAGTCCAAATTTGTATAATTTAGGTAATTTTCTCAATCTATGACCTTAAATGACTTATACAAACCCAGGATATGATGTGAGACAGTGGTTAAGGCTGTGAACATAATTTTGTCATATTTGGTATCAATTTGTAGTGAATTCTATCCTGAGCTGAGGTTAATTTTTTCATTGCAGACCAATTTTTTGCTAGTTTATAAATGTAAGACACACAAGAATTGATAAGAAATTTGGATCCAGGATAATTCCAGATATCATTATCACCCCCACAGTGGAAGGCATTCCACTATCTGTACTTAACTGAAGTGCTGTTTACATTCAAATGACAGCACTAATAGCATTTAAAAAATCCCCAAGATAGTAAATAGCTCACCTACTTTACATATCTTGCTATCTGGCCATTGTAACTCCTTATACCGGTATGTAAACATGGTCAATACCAAGGGGTGGAAAATTTGATATCCAGGGATGGGAGGGGGGTGTGCAGAAGATTAATGACGTAGTATTAATTTTTTTTTTTACCTGATCCTTTGTACATAATTTTTCTCCCACCTTTTTTTTGGTCAAGCCTTCTCTGGCGGATTTTTTTTTGACATTTGCTAATGTGTGTATAGGATCTGCAATTGTCCCATTGCTGTACAAGTTGATATGCATGTTTCTAAAGTTGACCTCCAGTACCTAAGTTGCAGACCTCATTTGCTTTCGTCATTCTTGTTTTTCTGGTTGTACTGTGTAGAAATCATTGTCATAACATCAACATAGAATTTGGCTGCACTGAACAGATAGAAACAACCTTCATCGTTTATCTTTGGTACGAATACTAGTATGTACCAATTCTGATAAAATGTGAGCAACACTGTGTAATTGGCAGTGTTTTTCAGGTTGGAATCCATGTGCAGTGTCCAATGGTGGCTGTGAATACCTGTGTTTTGCTGATCCAGAACCATGGAGGAGGAAAGTAGATCTCACTGTTCATGTCCAACACACTACACTCTGAACAGCGATGGTAAAACTTGTACTGGTATGTCAAATATTTCTCTTGTTGTCTACATTTACTGTTTGTAAGTGCAGTTAACTATTTCATTTTGCTACAAGTTTCTGCGTGAATGAAAATTGCTATCATATTGTAAATATATATGTGTGTTATGCAGACATGTAACAATCAGAACAAGGTTCTTTGTGTCAAGTAGTGCACATTTCAACACAATGCTGCATTGCAATATTAATACTGGTGTCACGTTTCAACATAATCAGGGCTCAAAAAGTCTTGGCGCCCACCGCCCGTGACAAGTGAATTTTGAGTCGGGGCAAGTGAAAACCAATTCTACCGGCCGCCTGGTGGACAAGGGAGGCCCGATCCCTCTAATGTGCACTCATTGTACTACATGTCCTTTTTGATCGGTAAATAGGCTGCAAAAAACAAGAATAAAATAAAAATGACTTGCATTTTTGAAATATGTGGAGAAAATTGTGTAGGTAATATTGTCTGTTCCGTAATAAAAATCAAGTTAAACGTCAAATTTTGACAGGTGAAAACGTGAGTTGATCAATTTGAGCGCACGTTCGACAGTGTTTACTGTGCATCACGCTGTTCATTGAAATTATGCTGATCAGCAGCGTCGTAAGTTTTTCCGTTCTCTTTGATTTGAGGTCGCATTCTCATTTTTCGGCCTGTAGCCAATCAAAACAGTTCTTATGAAAGTACACACGATGTACTATAAAACTTAGTGATGTGCATGCGCAAACGGGGCCGATCGTCTGCAATTGCACGGCGCGCAAAATCGTGAAGTTGTCAAGCCATCTTATTTTAACGTCGACCGAAAAACTACGCTTGAAGCTAGTATAATTTAAAACTACACCTTCTTGTAAGTGTTGACCTGAAGTTTTGAGTCTGTTAGAGCGAATATGTACGCGCGAGTGCCAGTTGAAGTTGACCGTGGTGATGGTTGTAAGCGGCTCGAGCGGTTTACTCTGAGCGTTGACCCGAGCTTGTTGGTAATGAAGCGTGGGTTCAGTGATGACCGTTGTCGGTAAGTCCACGTTTAATTATGGACATTTCAGATGCATTTGCGGTCGATTTTGAGGTCATGGATTATCAAAGTTGCCTTTCGTTTCCGTAACATTTCCAGACAATTGTGATTCAAACAAGTGATTTTGATGTTTACAGAGCGGATCGATCAAGTGTGTGAGACGCCATTACGCTGTGACCTCAATCAGTGCTGCGTGTCAAACGGGGTGTCACTATCGTGTGGGATTCTAGCATTGGTTTGAGTTTGACTCCCGAGAAACTGCATAGTTAAAATTGAAGCTATATAAGTGCCATTTCATCCATATTGAAAACTGTCTTTTAAATATTAGGCCAGCGATTTGCGAATTGAGATCGTAACATTCACATACATGTAAACTATGACTTTGGTGGCGCTTGACACCAGATTTTCAAATTTTCTCTTGGTGAAAATGTTAAGATATTCTATTTATAAATGCAATATTTGTGTAATCGGGACATAAAATCTGCAGATTTGTAACGTATTTTGTAACATGGAAGACTTTACTGACATCATTATATAAATTGCTCCTTGTGGCAACCTTTTCGAGCTTTTCAGACTGATTGTTTTTCTTATGACAAAATTAAAAAAACTTGTTTACGTATTCTCATGGAAAATGATTTGTAACTTTTTTCGAATGAAAATGTATGAAACAGTGTTGTGCATATCAGCCTAATGTCACTGGTTTAGTTTTTCACATCTTTATCAAATACTTTGGGGAATGATGGAAAAAATGCTAGAGGACAGTAACAATTGAAACTAGCTACGCTTGTCTGATTATGCACAAATAAAAATGTGTGCTTCCTGTTATATCAACGAAATATTCATGTAGGTTGGTAAGGTTGGTAAAGATGTTATAATTGTCAGTGAGAATGTGTGAGTGTGATGTAACCTGATCTAATATAATACAGCAAAAATTAAGTAAAGTGAGAATTTTTGAAAGCAGAAAGAAATTGTAGAAATACCATTTTATTTTTACTCAGCCTTCAAATATTTGTGATGGAAGTAAATGCAAAATATTTATAATAAGTTTAAGTGTACAATAAAGTCATTTTTCCTATTTTATTGCAGCTTAGTCGACATGAATCAAACCACTTCCCAACAGTCTTTGTAAAATGAAGAATTTCTTAATTTGCATTATACCAGCATGCAGTTTGATAAAGCTGATCAGAAAGTGGAATGTGTCGAGGAGGGGATATCAACCTCCAAAGCCAGTGATATGTTACTCTTATGGCTGAAACTGTTCACACCAGTTGATGTCGATGGACGTACTTCAAAGCAAATGAAGATAAAAGCAAGCAATGTTCAATGTAAATATGAAAATTTGGTCCAGTCATACAACAAATGTAGGTCACATCGAAGTTCTGAACTTTTACTGCAGTCTATCCGGCAATTCATAAAGAGACCATTCGAATGGTCGCGTCGTCAGAGTGTATACCTATGCAGAATACAGAGAAGACTGTTCAAGAGTTTCCTTTGAATTCAGACATTCAACCACCTAGTTATGCAGAGGCAATGAGTACGCCTACTGTGCTATATCAGCCATTCCTGCAACTGCCAACTTACAATGAACTTTTTGTGGTACAGTGTCCATGGACTTCCCACCAGCTGCACTTCCTGAAACCATGAAAATACCTCTCTCAAACACACCTACTCAACCTTCATCAACAAAGTGGTCCCTTGAGGTAGTATATCAACACATCAAATATTGCGCAGTGGGCTTCCAGTTAACAAATCCCCATCAAAAACGCAACTGAAAGAAGACAAGCAAGCAGCAGAGAAGAGAGCTAGGTTAGCAAAGCAGAAACTTAAGTCTGTGACCAGTGAGAAAGAAAAACTAACAAGTCTTGTTGGAGTGAGGGTAAGAAGTATAATGCGAGAAAAAGAGTTGTTGTTAAAACAGCAAAACAAATAACCCTCAAAGCAATATCAGCAGCAACCAAAGACGCAAAAAGGGAAAAAAGTATACTTCAGCCAAAGTTGGAAGCAAAAACAAAAGAGGCTGATTCCTGGAAAGCGGTAGCAAATGAAATGATTGATGTTGCAAACACAAATGAAATGAAAGCAAAGGAAGCTGCAAAGAGCATGGTTACCCTTGGAACTTTGAAGAAGCAAAATGAAAATCTGAAGAAAAAACTGCAAAGACGAGAGAAGAGCATTCAATTTGATAATTTGAAAGGCAGAATAAAGAGTGTGGAAGAAAAAATGGATGAGCTGGAAGACCGAGAAACTGCAGCAGTTGTCTTCTTTGAGGTAATTGTCGATGAACTAGAGAAAGAACTAGGTAAGAGAGAAGACAAAGAAAGCTCTTGAAACAGAAGATCTCAGCATTGGAAAAACTAGAGACTCAAGACGGTGAATCTACAAACCGGAAGTGCGTCTGACATACTACCATCTACTAACATTAGGAGTTTCATCAAATATAATTGAACCTGTTGTGAGATCTGTCGAAAAATCTTACTAGCATTAATACAGAAGAACTTGCTTTGCCAAAAAGAACCACTGCCCAGAGGATGAAAATTGAAGCAGGACACTTGGCAACAATAAAAAGACTAATCAACTGCTCAAAGACAGCTGATAAACACATTGCATACCAAAGTGACCACAAAACTAAGGCCAACTACACTGGTTGTCACATAAAGTCATCCTCAGTCCAAGTGCTAGTGAAACAAAGAACAGGGTATTTTCACTTTCAATGACTCCTGTTTGTAATGAAACAGCTGAAGAGACAGTAGCGAACTTGGCAAAGCATTTGTCGGACTTGCATGCCGTGGCCCAGGATGTAGGAGTTGATGCAGAGTTTGTGCACTTTGGCCAGATCAAATCACATATGAAAGATCGTGCAAATGTTGAAACCAAAGTAACAAGACTATTGACAGAGAGGAAGAAGAAAGACTTAGAAGACTTTGACCCAAATTGGGTAAATTGTCAGCTGCAGAGAAAGGAAAACGAAGTAAGATCTTTGCTTTTACGTGTGCTGCTCATAAGTGTCAAAACGTTGCTTCAGCCATGAGCAAATCGGCAGTGAACTTTCTCAATTACACACAACAAGCAAACAGAAGAGGTATGGTTGGTGCACAGGCCCATATATATGCCACAGACAAGCTACTGTGTACAGAGAGTAGGAAGGAGTACGCCCAGGGAAAAGAATTTAGGGGTTTTTCTTTAGACTATGATGAGCTCAGTGAAGATGGACAAAAACTGTTCCAACCAATAGTTGGCAATAGATTCCTTGCATTCTTTCATAATGCAATACCATCATGTTATATTGGAAAAGACATGATACAGCTGTATCTGACAGATAAACGAGAGCAGAAGGGTACCTTAAATAGACTTGAAACAGCTGTTCACGATGGATACTTCGATGAAAATGTAATGGCAGAAGAGCGAGCCTATGGTTATTTTTACTATGAGGTATGTTTACCCCTCATGAATATGGCCCTTAAAGAGGCACTGCCATTTGGTAAAATTTTTAAAACACATTTTTTAATGCCAACGGTTGATATTTGACATGGCGACTGCGCGCGGATCACGAGATATCGATAAAAACGTGTCATGTCCCGAGCGTATTTTTCACATCCGGAAGTTTTACGATCGTTTCTGATTATGACGCGAAATCCACCGAAGGTTTGTTGTTGTGCTGATTGACGATATTCTAGGGAGTCCATAATAAGTTCGAACGACGCAATTTTACCTCCCACTGCGAAGACTTTATATACAGCATTATGCCTTTACCACAGGTCAGTTTTTGAAAACTTCTTCTTAGCTTTGTCGTTGTCATTATTCTAAATCAGTTGTATTATATTTTTAACCAATACCACATAAACATAAGTTTTTACGTGTTAAATATTAGCCGCCTCCGATGACTACATTTTGTCGTCTGCCACACAGTACGTGTGGTTCGCCGCGCGCGTGGTATGCGTCTATGCATACCACGCGGTGGCCGCTATGTATCAACCGCACATAACTGGGCTAGTCACCTATGCGAATTCTGGTGGAATCAGCAAAAATTGTTTTTCGTTTTATCACCAAGTCAGTAAGACTCAGCTTTCTCCCACGGGGCATGACCGATCACCGAGGCAAGTGGTACTGTGGCGTACAGCAGTGTCAGTGTAGACTCGTACTCCATAGCTTAGTTGACAATGGCCCCAGTGCCGAACGTTCGATGTTCGGAAGCTGAATTTAGGTGGGCCACCGGAATTCAAACTTTTACTTTTTTGAAGACATGTTTTTATCGATATCTCGCTATCCGCGCGCAGTCGCCATGTCAAATATCGACCGTTGGCACTAAAAAAATGTGTTTTAAAAATGTTACCAAATGGGAGTGCCACTTTAAGGTGAACAACCCACTTGAAATGAATTCATACTACCAACACATGTTTGATAAGCTAATGGTGTGGGGTGAAAATTCATCGATGCTACTTGATGGATCAGACAGTATATGACCTACTGTAGAAAGGAGTGAAAAACTCACAAAATACATGGAGGCTGTAAAGCAGCCAGTTGGCACAGACCACTGTGTTGTTGAGCTTTTGCAAGTGATGTGTAAAGCTGGAGCAGCAAAACTAAAGGACCACGCAAAAGAACATCTAACAGGTGGAGAATATTCAGAGCCTACACCAGAACATGTGACAGCAGCTAACCTAGTTGGAGATGCCACGAATTTGCGTATAGAGCAAGATTTCGGCATGCTTGCACAGCAACAGCACATTGCTCCAGCATCAAACCCATTAACTTTACAGTCTATGGTGCGTGCCAAACAAGATCATCCAGCGCTATGGCTTCACCACCATTCAAAGGAAGAACAGAAGAAGCTTTGTGCAGTGGCACAAAAGGGTGCTTCAAATTACGAAGGGAATGGGGCACAAAAGAGTCACAGTTGAGAAGGCTGTATAAACAGGAAAGACCGCGAAGAGAGAACGTAAGAGAAAGCAGGCTGAAGGAGCACAGAGGAAAGCAGAGAGGAAGAGACAAATAATGCAAAAAGTGAAAGATGGAGAATTTGTTACTAGCACAAGGAAAGTTACCAAGATGACATCAGCTGCTGTCTCTAACCAGCTGTGGATGCAGTTCACAAAAAGAGTGGACGCAGCAAACTCAATTCAGCGGGAAAGAAAAGTCTACTGAAAGACTTGATCCAGACTAATCCAAATGCTCTTCATGATATAGAGAGCTCACTGCCGTTGAGCTTGTATGCATCCAGTGAGAGACGTTGTCAGTCTGATAGTGAGTCAAGTTCTTCATCAAATGAAGACTTGCCATTAAGTGTCATTGCCCAGCACGGTAAGAATGGTGAAGCGTCCAGCGATTCATTTGATGAAAACCGACCTTTATATGTATATACAGTGCATACAGTGCAATGTAACCAGGACAATGAATCCAACCAGTCATCTGATGAGAACTTACCATTGAGTGTGTATGCACAGTGCAATAACTATAATAATGACAATGAATCCAGTGGGCCATCTGAAGAGGACCTCCAAACAACTTGGTGACTGATTTGATTTGATGAGGTGACTAAATCTAAGCAGGGCAAAATCTCTTGCCCTTTGACATTACTTGGCACTGCTTGTTATAGCTGGTGTGAAATAATGTATTAATGTTTCAAAAGTAAAGTAGCTGTAACTTTGAATGAATTTCTTATTAGTCGCCTCCAGCGGCTTACTGACTACGCATGCGCATATTTATAATATACTATCCCACTAACCGGAAGTGTACCCTTCTTCATGGGCGCCGCCATGTTTTTTTTTTGAGTACTTGTAAATAAACGAATACGAAACAAATTACTATTGCATAACATGCCATTTATAAAATATACCTCTATTAGCCAGTAAATGTTATTATGCACCTTGTCGCTGATACAAAATATCGTTAAAAATAATATAGATAAAGGGAGAAAACTGTCGTGCATATGAACGGGGGCAAACGCAAAGAATGCTGGGATTGAAGTTTAGAAAAGCGCCCCCTGTGTTAATAATGAGATTCAAAAATTGCCAGTTTTTAGACGGAACGCTATAGTTTTCAGCTTGCAAGTGGAAGGTGGGCAGTGCGGTTACCAGACAGGTTGATTAGGCATTATATTTGTGATGATTTTTCATATTATTATCATAAAAAATAGTTATGAATATTAATAAATTATTAATATGAATGTTACAGAATATTAAAACTTTTTTACACACAATGTCGTCTACTTTGTGTAAATGCCGTCTGGAAACTCCATTGTTTTGATAATTATGATTATTAATAAATTATGATTATGATTAATAAAGTCATATTTTACACATTGTAATGTGCTTATGTGAACAACCCTCTGGAAACCCTCATATAGTTTCACAATCTATGCCAAAATATACAAGTGACACCATTGCCCAGGTTCAGTCTACGGCGAGAGTTACCATTGCCCAGGTTCAGTCTACAGCGAGAGTTACTATACACTGTATTCAATGGAATACATGGGGTCACACTTCAACACAATCCTGCACAGAAATACCGTACATCATAAGAAGTCACATTTCAGCACAATACTGCAATGGTATACAGTAAAAATTGGCCAACTAGCTGGAAATACAATACTCGTTAAAATAAAGACTACAAAGTTAAAACAAATACAGTAAAATACTAACCAACCAGTGGGAAATGAAATACTTGCAAAGCAGAGACTAAAATGCGCAGATGTTTCTGGTGCAACCCTTCGTCAGTACTAAAAGGAGGCATCATGGGCCAGTGGCTAGAGCAGTGGACTCACGATCAAAGGATGGCGAGTTCGAGCCCCGGCATGGCTGTGGTGTTGTGTCCTTGGGCAAGGCACTTCATTCCTCATTGCTTCTCCCCACCCAGGAGTGATGGGTACCTGGTAGGACAGTGGTTGTAATGTGTGTGTTTAGCTCTGCTGCGCTTATTGGCTGCACATGTGAGCTGTTGTTTGCTCCCAGGGAGTTGAGTGGTATCATATTAGGTCCAGTGACCAGGGGTATTAATAATTGTAAAAAGCGCCTTGATCACATGTACTTGTGGATATGTGCGCTATATAAGAACCCAATATTATTATTATTATTATTATTATTAAAACTCGCTAGAGAAACGTGAAGACACAAGAAAGAAAAACAGCCAATCAAACAAGGGAACGATCAAAAGCGTTAAAATATGCATTCATACCGGCTGGTGCCAGAGTACCTAGTTTGAAAATAGTGGCCTGTTCGAGTTTATGGCGGGTAGAGTCGGTGGTTGAAATTATAGCCGACAATGCCATGTCAGACCGACCGCTGGGGCAACTTCTTAGCTCTCATTTGGTACACCAAAGAGAGCTTATAAGGTGAATCATTTCATTTGCATCTCATTTACATGGCGTCTGTGTGTATGTATGTATGTATGTCTGTTAGTCCGTCCAGATCAAAAACTCCTAAACCGCAGCAGCTACCAGCTTAGTATTTGGTGTACAGGTGCACCTAGGGGTGGAGATGTGAATTTGTTCAAATGAACATGTCAGTGTCAAAAATATGCAAATGAGGTAAAAAAAGGAAAAATGCTGCAAACTGCTAAAACTCAGTAACCGTTGGTCAGATTTGGTTGAAACTTGATATGTAGGTTCCTTTAGTTATTCTAAATTAGGTGTGAACAACTGAGGATGATATTTGCGTGTTTGTATTTTTGGGTAATTTTTTTCAGATTTTAGTAGAAAAACCTTTTTTACTGAAACAGCTTGTCCAATTGCTTTGAAAGTTGGTATCCATGTTCCTCGGGATGACCTCAGTCAAGTTTGTAAAAATTGTAGTGAATTTTTAGTATTTGTAATTTTGGGGCAATTTTCCCCATTTTTGGTCAAAAATTTTTTCTTCCAAAAACTACTCATCTGATGCCTTTGATATTTGGTCTGCAGGTTCATAAGGTTGATCAAAATGTGATGTATTCAAATTCTTATGAAATTTGCAATTTTGTATTTTTTGGGCAAATTTGTCATTTTTGGTCAAAAAATGTATTTCTCAAAAACTGCTCATTTGATATCGTTGATGTTTGGTATACAGGTTCCTAGGGTTTATCTTAATATGAAATATTGAAATCAGGATGAAATCTGCAATTTTGTATTTTTGGGGTAATTTTTGCTATTTTGGTCAAAAAATTTGTTTCACAAAATCTTTTTTAATAGCATTGATATTCATTAGAAATTTTCCAATGTATGATCTTAATTTAATATGTTCAAATTATATCTTCTTCAATTACATATTTTTGCAGCAATATTTGCCATTTTGGTCTGGCTGACCTGAAGTGGGCTGTCAAAAATTTCCTCCTTCATCAACACATGTCACAAAAAGTTATTCTCTACATAACACAAAGGAGCTCTATTAGCTGCCAGGTCGCTTGTTTTAAATTTTCATAGAAACGTCTTCAATTTCCCATTTTTATGAAGCTTCCTAATTTTTTGATGGCAAAAACGTTCAGAAATAGTCCACAGTAATGATTCAATAACTTTTTCAGGTTGTGTTGATATGCACAAAATTAATAAATATTTGTGAAAAGATTTTCTGATTTTGGGCGATTTTATACCTGCAGGAACTAAGAATACATAATGTGGTGATCTTGTGAGCATTTCATATTGTAAACTGTATTTGATGTTAAAATGTGGTAAAAGAATCATTAGAAAGCACAGCTGAAGGTGATTTTGCAGGTTTGGTTTCCAACATATATATTCCAAACTTTTTTCAGTGTTTGAATTGTCACGGTTATAAATAGCTCCTACACTTCCTGTCATTGTATCTCTTTAAATAAACATTGTTGATACCAAAGGGTGGACCATTTGATATCCTGATGGGGATCTGGAAGATTTTCAGAAAAAAATAGATTCCAAGCAAATGTCAAAGAAAAACGAATCTGCCAGAAAAGGCTTGACTAAAAGAAAAGGTGGGAGAGTGGAAAAAAATACTGTACAGTGGATCAGGTTGAAAATAGTGCTACATGTACCTCATCAATCTTCAGACCCCCCCCCCCCAAGGATATCAAATGGTCTACCCCCATGTCTCTGTGCACACATTTTACAATGCACTGCATCTCAGTTAAAGATTCCAAGTCAGGTCAGGATTTGAAACGAATAGTCAAGTTCACCACAGTTAAAGTTCTTAAGTTGATCTCAGTGCCATCACCCTTGTGACATATTGGTTTTATAAGTTATTCCAAAAGTGGATGCACAAGTTGCACTGGAAGAAAACAATGTTTACTTTTCCCTGTAAGGTTTTTGAGTTAATGGTTGTATGTTGAAATCTCTCTGTGTATCTGGTGCCATGGTGTATGAGCAAAATGTAAACATTGGTTGCATATTGTTAAGCATTTCAGTCAAGGTTATCTGTTGTTCATGAAAATCAAGAAAAGGTAGCTGTTTGCCTGTATTTGCCAACACATAACTGCCTTGCGTGTTGATTGTCTTAGATATTATCACATACTAAGTAGAAAGAGGACAAGAAACTAATCAAATTGATGTATAATATTCACCCCGAGTGCCTATATATATAACTATTTTATCATTACATCCAGCTGTTTGTTATATCTTTATCACTCTCCATGGGCCAAAGCACACTAAGGAGCCAATGTCATCACAGCCAGTCTGTGTATGTCAGTCTGTCTGTATGTCCATCCATTCACCAGTCTTTCTGTAGACCAAGTTTGTGGAGCTCATAACTGAATAATTTCCACATTAACTGTGGCCAGCTTCGGAACGTTTAGATGGTTATCTATAATCCAATGGAATCTTGTAGGCGTTGATAAAAGAATGAGAAAAAAACATGATTTTCGTAATCTACAATTTATATTGATAAGAGAATGATTACTTTATTATTTGGTACGTATGATTGGAGGAACAATGTATGCGATAGTTTGATTGAGAAGCATAAAATTCGTATATAAGTATTTTTGACATTTTTACCGACGTTTTGTCAGAAGTCTTGTTTTCGAGAGTCAATATCAGATACCAGGTATCAAATTTGGATTTTAAGTTCTAAGGATCATTTGATTACCATATATCAAAATATTGATGAAATTTGTATATTAAGTAAATATGAGCAAAGTGGAAGACAGAAGTTTGCAGTGCAGCTGACACACTGTTTTACAAAAATATTAGCATGGAACTATCTATATGTTGTGTTTAAAAGAAGTTTTTGAGTACCATGTTGTGCATGTTTTATTATTTTTTTAAATGCCAAATGTGATATTCTTGAAGTCCCGGTCTAATTGCAAAAGATTGAGAATTGCTGCACATTTTACCTGTGTATTTGTGGTAGATACGTAGGGTACATGCTCAACTGTTAATTAGTATTTGTTCAAATGAAGTCAGGGTTACTAAAATGCTACTGAACAACAAAAGTGAAAACTTGGTGAATAAACATTGGTCAGGTTATCTTGGCAAGGCAACTAACATACCACATTGTACAATGGAAGTCGCTATGAGTGAATCTAAAAGAAGTTATGGTGTACAGATCTTGTATACAACCAGTCTTTCATTTTCAAGATGCAGGACAATGTAAGTGTCATCTGTATAGTCAGTAAACTTTGGTGCTTAATCCAACAAGGTCAGGTTATTAGTTACAAACTCTTACAACTGTGAATGTAAATATGACAATTTTGTGTGAAAAAATGTTCCAACTTTGATTTCAAAGGATTTTGTTTTTTCCGTTGTCATATTGTATATTTATGGAATTGCTTGTCTGTGTAAGTAATGGCTTCTACACAAATCCCTGGTTTGATGCTTTGAAAGTCGGTTAGAATAGCTTTAAAACAGATGTACATATCTGATGCTTCAGGCTTCTTGCTATATGTTTGTGTTTGGAAATTTCCCTATTTGTCTATGTCACTGCAATGCTTGTTTAACTTGGTGGCAGTTTGGGACATACCATTATCATGTAGGTGTGGCAGCTTCATTAACAGTGGAAGGTGAGGAATGCCCATTATTACATCTTACCTTTGTCTTCGATTGTGCAACTATAGACCGTAGAGAGACCAAATATTGTCTACATTAATTTTATTCATTTATATCATAAGGGACACGTTTAGTTTGGTATGGCTGATTTTATCGCTAGTTATGATGTACGGTACTAGGTGCATGGTATTGTGTAAGTGTATGTGATCAATAGTTGCAAGTTGCCAACCATTCCATACTTCAATGGATGGTGTATCAAAATTTGTTCAAATTCACTTGACTATGAATATCACAAGCTAAGGTACATAGAAGTGTGTTAAATATCGTGTATAGATTCATTCTACCTTGCCATATGTAACCAAATGTGAGCAAAGTGTCATTGACGCTATTTTTTATTTGTTGGTTACATCAAAAACAGACAATACAAACATGTACCGGTCACATCCTGAGCTCTTTAAACGGTATATTGATGACTGCTTTGGTGCAGCATCTTGTTCACGCACAGAATTGGATAATTTTATTGATTTCGTTTCACATTTTCACCCCGCACTGGAATTTACTTCCACCGTTTCAGACACATCGGTTGCATTTCTTGACATATCAGTTTATATCAATGGGGACTCGCTGTCTACCTCCATACATTATAAATCCACAGACTCTCATGCATACGTTCTATTCAGCTCATCTCACCCCCGTCGATGCAAGGAATCCATTCCATTTTCACAGTTTCTACGCGCTCGGCGCATTTGCTCTGACCAAAAGGATTTTTAGCAGCAGCTAGACACTATAAGCACTTGGTTTTAGGATCGGTGTTATTCCCGCTCTGAAGTGGACAAAGCCAAACAGCGCGTGAAACCACGAACACAGGAGGATGCGTTAAAGTCAACCACTCGTTCTCAATGCAATCGCATTCCTCTTGTATTAACATACCATCCTTTTAACCATAGAATCCGTAAAATCATCTTTGAGTAGTTTTCCATCTTAACCAACTCCCCCAATACACAGCATATTTTTTCCGCACCTCCCATCATGGCATTTCGACGTGACACGAACATCAAAGACCGGCTGGTGCGTTCCAGTTTACCTAATCGCGACTGCGCTCCTGGAACATCATCATGTGGCCGTCGAGTGTGTAACACCTGCCCGCATACTTTTACAACCAATTTCATTCAGGGCCCGCGTGGTAGAGTCAATGTTTCCGGCGTGTTCACATGCACGTCGGCTAATATCATCTACTGCATCAAATGCAGACGCTGCAGCATGCTATATATCGGCGAAACAAAGCGTCGCCTAGGCGATCGCTTTGCTGAACACCTTCGCACTGTGACCGACAACAAGCTCGCATACCCAGTGGCCAAGCATTTTTGTACACCACCCCACCGCGGTCGGTCTGACATGGCAGTGTCTGCTATAATTTCCACCACCGACTCTACCCGCCATAAACTCGAACAGGCCACTATTTTCAAACTCGGTACTCTGGCACCAGCCGGTATGAATGCATATTTTAACGCTTTTGATCGTTCCCTTGTTTGATTGGCTGTTTTTCTTTCTTGTGTCTTCACGTTTCTCTAGCGAGTTTAAGTACTGACGAAGGGTTGCACCCGAAACGTCTGCGCATTTTAGTCTCTGCTTTGCAAGTGTTTTATTTCCCGCTGGTCGGTTAGTATTTTACTGTATTTGTTTTAACTTTGCAGTCTTTATTTTAACGAGTATTGTATTTCCCGCTAGTCGGCCAATTTTTTACTGTATTCATTTACACTTGCTGCAGTTTTATTCCTCTTTTGAGGTAGTTTGTAATTTTTACTGCAATGGTATGGTGTCATCACGTTTCAACACAATGCTGCAATTGAATACAAGGAGCCACATTTGAACACAATGTTGCACTGGAATATAAAACATTGAATAAGATCATAAAGGATCTGAAAGACCTCTATCATTTTCTTTGCTTTACTTAATTATGTGAATTATAATCTCTGTTTTTAATGATATAAACCTCATTTTCATAATTTCACTTTTTCAACATTACAGTGACAGCTGTCCCTAAAAATGTTCAGCCATGACCTTAACTTGACCTCAGTGAAAATGTGGGAATTCCATTATTGATACTATTTGCATGGATTTTTTCAGCTCCTGAATCTTTCTTGTTGTTCAGTCAAAAGAACTCTGTGAGTCGCCTGACACTCAGTAAGAATGATTGTCCTGATGTGATTTTACCAATCCATGGCTCAGAAATATCAGAGATATTGACTATGACTACAAAACCAAAACAGTCTACTGGGTAGATGGAAAGACAAAACAGTCAAAAGATCAAAAGACAATGGATTACAGGTGAGATATAGAGATTAAAATTGCTGTACAGTATTGAATACAGCTGTTGTAGTTCACATGCAGGAGGTATGTAAGACCCCAAAATTGACAAAGTGAGCGTCAAAGTGCTCGATCGAGCACTTTGTGGAAAATGGCAAACTGAGCGTCAAACTGAGCGTCAAACTGAGCGATCGAGCACTTTGTGGAAAATGTCAAACTGAGCGTCAAAGTGAGCGTCAAAGTGAACATGATGGCGCCTCCAACGATAGGATGTGGTATAATTAATTTTGCCATCAGCTGTGAGATCGCGTCCCGCCAGGTCGATGTTTACATTCACTATGGCGTTACCCATTGAGTCGTCAATCCCGCCTGATGATTTGGTATGAGTTGACATTCCCTGTTACTGTTGCCCTGTTTCAGGTAGATAATCTTTCCGAACAGATTTCGCTTCAAGGCCATAACAATTATCATTTTTATACCTCTGCCTCGCTTACCGCCAGGATTACCGCTGCTCAGAGACTGAATATTCATGAAAAGTCATTTACCACAGACTGGAAGTGAATCATTCACACCTCTTCTACTCCTAACGATCGCGGAAATACCGCAGGCACAGCGCTAAATGGCATGAACGGCTACAGTTTGCAGTATTTTTTTGAGAAGAGAGAGAGAGAGAGAGAGAGAGAGAGAGAGAGAGAGAGTGTGTACATCTACGTCTTGGTCAAATAAACTAGTACGTTGTCACTGTTGCGTAAACTTATGTTCAGTTCTCTTCCGTCTGTAAAATATTGCAAACTAAATACCGAACAAAAGGTGCATTTCACGAACACCCCCTAACATGTCTTAGGTGTAATCGATGTCAAAAAAATAGTTGACAATTTATCAGATGTAAAGTTCAAGTTAATTACGTATACGACATCCAAATTTTGTTCAATTTGTGCGAGATCGGGAAGTAAAACTCTGGTCATAAGCTTACATCGGTAGAGCCATTCCATGATAGCAAATATCGACATCGCGTCTGGGGACAATTTGTTGTGTCTATTTTTATCTATATTTGATAGCAGCATGAATGTCCTTGTACTCAATAAAGAAGGCACTGAAATTACCAGTTAAAATTGGCTAACTGCTACGATGGGTTGCGACGTTTTAGCCACATCGTTCACCCCACAACTACAGCCTATCACCAACCCGACATGCGAACAACCGGGTAGGCGAAGTTTATTCCTTAAATTTATGCCATTTTGATATTTATACGCCTACAGACTTGGAGAAATTCTACGATCAAGTTTATCATCACTTCATAAACACGTTCAATAAAGAAAGCATTCTGCTATAAAGTTCGTGTCAATAAAATACGCTGCTGGTATAATTGTTTTGAAGTCCGAAGCTCTGCATTCAAGATTACAGAATGGTAGGTATTCTTTGAACTTTGAGCAAACAGAACGATGAATGTAAGCAAGGAATATACTAGAAATATTTATGTGTTTATCACACGACACCAATGTTATGTCTTGTGTTGATAGCATTGTAGTTTTTTACAGAGTGATAGAGATATTGCAAATCTAGTTGGCGCGATCACTATGAAATAATCAAGAAAAATATAAATTGACCGACATATCGACGTAGTTTACGGCTCTGCACGCATCGATATTACCATAGTCGCGACGGGGCCCGGGATATGTGCCGCTACGGACCACGCTTCTCTAGATAAAAATCACTCTGCATTTTGATGATTTTCAATGAATGTGTCTGTGGACTATTGTAGCTGCACAGTAAAATTTCTCAGATCATTTCTGCGCTGATCGCCATAAAATGCCGACGTTTTGTCAAGCGACGCCGCTCACCGGCACCATTTTTGTTATATCCATGACGGCGATTTTCCCAACAAAATTTTTGAGGGACATTTTACCAATTTTCATGAATCTTCCTGTCATTTTTTATAATTATACACTGTTTAAGTGTATGAAGAGAGTGTACGCGTTAGCATATGGCCGGCAGTTGTATCGGGCCAAGTGTCCTTGTAGCGTTTCTTATGACATCTACGTTACGCTTGAAACAATAACAACAAACAAACAGTTATGTTCGTTGAATTTTATTGGTCAACAACAACAACAACAACAACAACACGACTAATAAACATAAACAACAATACAAACAACAACAACAACCAGACTTCTGGGTTCCCTATGCTCAGAGGGTTGAGCCCACTGCAGCACTGAAAATTCCATGAACTTGATTTGTTTGAAGTCCTGTCAGCGTGGCTAAACTTGACTGACATACAGTTCGCGTACGTTCAATAATGATTCTACATAAATCAGACTTGTTATCCAAAGACTCTTGATGTTGAAAGGTCAATTTAGACGTTGCCTGAATAAACACATTGTCTGGAAATCGTTTGCTGAACGTGACACTCTATGCGATGATCGTTTTTTGGACGTGGGATTCTGTGCATGTGATTGTGATTTTCTATCCATTTGACATCACGATTGCCGAACAATGTCTTATCATGACAAATGTTTCAGAATTAAAGCAATGTGAAAGAACATCTTTCACCCGAAAAAGTGAAAGTTACAGTAATTTTTTCGGCTTCAGGCGTAAGCTTATGATAGGCTCAAAACTTTTCAGTCTCGGTCAACCCATAGAGAATGACGTATATTTGACCTCGCTCTGCCTGCCATTTGTCTACTCACATACATGCACACTACAGATAGTGATTGACATTGCTCCATCGAGGTCCGTTGACTGCAGGACCTTGACTCCTATCTCTTATTCTTTTTGACTACGAAGAGTAAACTGTAATTAATTGTAATTATGACACCAATATTGCGCGCATCATTGTAAACACGTTTTTATTAGCCAACTGGCAAATCGTGTACTATCCAGTACGCGCTAACTGAGCACCCATGCAAGCTATATTTCGCATATTCGCTACATTTTAGCACTCAGTTCTTCTTTTTTTCGCCCAGTTTGACGCTTACTTTGTATCAAACGCTGTTTGACACTCACTTTGTCAGTTTCCAACGCTCAGTTTGACGCTCAGTTCGACGCTCACTTTGCCATTTCCAACGCTCAGTTCGACGCTCACTTTGTCATTTTCCACGCTCAGTTTGACGCTCACTTTGTCTTTTGCCACGCTCAGTTCGACGCTCACTTTGTCGAATTTGGGACCCTTACATACCTGCCAGCCGAGGGGTAAGTGACTAATGTTACTCTATTGTATTTCTAGTTCTGCTGCCAGCAATGCGGAGCTAATATCTAATAGATTGATGTGTGGCGGTGTCCAGAGTCAGGTATCTGTGGGCTGGTGTCGTTCAGCATCCATGAACTGTTTAGTTTCGTTGTCAATGACACAAATTAAGCTTATCTAATAGATGGATGTGTGGTGTCGTCCGCTGTCTAGCGTCTAGCATCCATCAAATGACTTTTTAAATTCCAAGCTTCTTCTTGAAAATGGCCAGTCTGATTCCTTTATGGAGTACAGGTCCCATGGATGACCTGAATCAGATTTGTTTGTTCCTGTGAACAAAGTCCGAGATTTTGGCTCCGTGCGTCCATTTATGCGTCCATCCATTCATCCACGCAGATATCTCAGACATGCCTGAGCCAATTCCTTTCAAAGTTAGTACAAGGATAATACACTATAGGCATGTCCTTTGTTTGGGTGTGGTATGCATAATTTATGCTATTTTGCATAATAAGGGATTTTGATAAAAAGAGCTGTTTCTTAAGAGACCATGCCAAATTTGATGACACTTTGTACAGATGTTGATCACACAGAGCTCTAATAGCACACTACAGACATATGTCAGTATTTTGTCAATTAATTGCTAATTTGCATATTTATGAATTTTTGTGATTAGGGTGATATGTCAAGAAATAAGAATTCATATTTGATGAAACGTAGTACAGACATTAATCTCTGAATACGTGTACAAAGGCATTCAGCAGTATAATGTCAATAATTTGCATATTTGATGAATTTTTTAATTAAGGTGATATGTTTTGAAATTCTGTGGCAAATTTTATGAAACCTTGTACAATCTTTTGATCTCTCAGTGCTCTTATAGTTTGCAAAGACATGTAGAAGTGTCTTGTCATTAATTGCTAATTTGCATGTTTGATTAATTTTTGCAATTTAGGGTAATATGTCTAGCAATACTGCAGCAAATTTGATGAAACATGATACCAAATTTTAGCACACAGCACTGTAACAGTGAACAAAGATGTTTAACAGTATCAGGTCAATTTATTGCTAATTTGCATATTTAATGAACTTTCTTAATCAGTATGCTATGGTATGCAACAACTCTAAACAGGGAACAATGTTAGTAACTAGTGATCTATATACTGAATGACTGCATTAAATCTGATGACACTTGTTGTAGATGTTGATCATGCAAATATTTTACAGTCAAGAAAGGCATTTAGCAGTATCAAAAGCCAATTATAGGGAGTCTGTTGGGGACTATGTCATTGTAAATGACTTGTTCAATTGTGATGAAATATGCAAATTTGTATTATTGAGGCTAATTTTGCTAGTCTTCTCCTTAACGGCTGGTCAGAAAGCTTTAATAATTGGTATACAGGTCCCTGTGGATGGCTTTATTGAGATTTGTTCAAATCATGATGAAATGTGCAATTTGTATTTGTAATGCAATTTTTGTCATTGTTGGTCAAAAAATATTTAAAAATCTTCAAAAATACAGGTCATACAGCTTTGATATTTGGGATATTGGTCTCTATGGATGACCTTTTTCAGATATTTTTTCAAATTGTGCAGAAATATGCAAATTTGTATTTTTAAGACGATTTTTAGGTCACATTTAGTATATGTATAAGAGAGCTTATACGGTAGGTCGGCAGAATCTGTATGTCTGTATGTATGGATGTTAGTATGTGTACATTGATGTATATCTATCCATCTCAAAAACAGCAAACTGCAGCACCTACCATCTTAGTATTTGGTGTACAGGTTCACTAAAGCACCTGGTATAGTGCATGGTGGTAACAGGCGGACCTGCTCCTGATTTTAAAGACTTTTTACCAGCTTTCAAGTGGCACTTTTTGATGAAAACTTCTCCGTGGATCTTTATGTACTCAGGGATCCTGTGAATGCTGACTGTTTGCACCGAGCACCTCCGTTAAAGCTGTACTCATGGCTGTTTTTTCACCAACTAGCATCTACAAAGAACAGCTCAGTTTTTGCTTGTGAACCATCCAATTCCTAAGGTCAATTCATATGCAAATATTAACCTTAGGAGCAACAGCTGTGTTTGCCAGATGTTGTATTGAGTAACATGGTATTCACAGTCTTGATGTGTTTCTTTTTACTGCTTTGCAACAACAAGCTACACAGTGTCCATAAAGCTGCCGATGTTCCTCAGCTCAAGTTTTGTCATTTCAACGTAAAAGTTGGTGCTCCTGTTTTGCATTATAGTAACTACGTGGCTACATATAGATCACTGCTTATTGATTGAGATATACAGCCAAACCCTGGTCCTGAGAGCAAATGTAATCTATCAGTATACTACCAGAATGCCAGGAGTATCAAGAACAAATTTATGGATATTCATAGTTTGGCTCCACATCTCTTGAAATTCGACATTATTGTTCTCACTGAAACATGGTTATATCACACTATTGAGAATCAAGAACTTTTTCCTGACCACACTATTTACCATCGAGATCGTGTTGACAGGAAAGGAGGAGGAGTTCTCATTGCTGTGAACCATCGATTTCGTCAAGACGTCGTCCTGATTTTGAAACAGACTGTGAAGTTCTGTGGGTTCAAATTCAGAAAAGTGACACGAATACACGTACTTCACCTTGGAGTTTTCTACCGCCCTCGTAGTGATGACTGGTATCATCGCTTATCCAATTGGAACACTCGCTGTCTTCGGTCTACAGTGATGATAAGGACATTATGCTGTTGGATGACTTTAATTTGCAATCTATTAACTGGTCGTTCCCTTCAGCACCTACTTCATCTAATAACATTGAGGTGTATTTCATTGACAGTATACTCAATAATTTTTCTTTAAATCAACATGTTTCTAAACCAACAAGGGGTAACAATATCCATGACCTGGTTCTGTCTTCATTTGAGTGCATTCCAATTTATATTGGTGAGAACTTGCTTGATTCTGATCATTCTTCTCTTACATTGAGTATTCCCACGTATAACCATTCTCCATTGGCTTTCCGACGCACCGTAAATTCTATAATTTCAAGAGGGCAACTGGGATGACATCAAAGCCGACATCCATGCCATTCCATGGAGTTCTTTGTTGTCTGACTCTCTAAATAGCGCGTGTAATATATTCTATGACATCTGTTTTTCTACACTCAAAGATCATTTTCCTCGAATTCATACAAAAAATAGCTCCACTATGGTTTGATGACGAGGTTTTTGATTTTTTAAAGGAAAGGAATAGTATATTGGAGATCTTTGAGGAAAAATCCATCCTTGCACAACCTTGAAAGGTATTATCAAATTAGGTCCTTTAAAAAGAGGGTCAAAGACAACTATGCTCTTTACATTAACTCAATTGCAGATGATATACCAACCAATCCTAAGCGTTTTTGGACATTGCTGCAGTCACGTAAGCGTATAAAAGGTTTTCCATCTGTTCTTACGTACAATAATGATTTAAAGGCGAGCTCTGATTTTGAAAAGGCCAATGTGTTTTGTAAATTTTTCAATCAGTTTTCAATAACAATATTGCTGCTGATATTCCAGATGTTGCTACTATAATTGACGACCAATTTTCTATTGATATTGATGTTGATAGTGTCAGAAAAGAGTTGCTTTGCATTAGCACCAGCAAAGCTATAGGAAGTGATGGCATTCCCAATATGTTTTTGAGGGAATGTGCAAATGAACTTGCTATACCAATTACCATCTTATTCAATAGTCTATTAAAGAGGGGATTTTTCCTGATATCTGGAAACGTGCAACATTATCCCTATTTTCAAATTAGGAAGTCGTTCAAAAGTTGAACATTACCGGCCGATTTCCATTTTACCAAGTCTGTCTAAAATCTTTGAAAAGATAGTTCACAGACAACTCTCACATCATGTTTCCAATTCCATATCTACTAATCAGTATGCTTTGTTTCAGGTAGATCTTGTATCACTAATTTATCTATTCTTATGAAAGATCTCCTCTCAGCAGTTAACAGCAAATCACAATGTGATATCATATATACCGATTTTGCTAAAGCATTCGATAGTGTAAATCATAAACTATTACTTCATAAGATGACTTCTTTTGGTGTCCAGGGCACTGATCTGAAATGGTTTGATTCATATCTTGATAACAGGCTACACAGAGTGATTATAAAAAATGCTTTTTCTGAGTGGACTCCCGTCCTTTCGGGCGTTCCTCAGGGTTCTCACCTTGGTCCACTTTTATTTATTCTTTTCATTAATGACATCTCTGATAATCTTGTGTCAGATTCGTTACTTTTTGCCGATGACATGAAGATTTATCGTATCATTGATTCGGATAATGACTCTTTAATGCTGCAATCTGATATCGATAGAATTGTCAGCCTGTCCGACATTTGGTTATTGAATCTTAATCCTACTAAATGTAAAGTTCTTACTGTTTCATTGAAAAGAAATGTTCATATTTTCCCTTACAAACTCGACACTCATGCATTGAGTAGAGTCAGTAGCATGAGAGATCTCGGTGTTATTATTGACCAAAGATTATATTTTTGTGACCATGTAAATAACATGATTCAAGGTGCTAGAAAAGCTCTCGGTTTTATTATGAGGAATAGCCATTGTATTAACAGTTAGCACGTTTTAAAATTGTTGTACTTTACCTTGGTAAGGTCTAAGATTTGGAACAGTATAAGTAAACACCAGTCTGATAGAATTGAAAGAGTACAGCATAATTTTTAACATTTCATCATAAAAGAATTACTGGTTTTTACAGTGATGACATTGACTCGTTGTGCAATATTTACAATTTACAGTCATTAAAATCAAGGAGGACTATTTTTGATCATATATTTTTATACAAATGCATAAATGCAAAGTTTAATGTTAATGTTTAGCTTCATTTTTAGTCTTCATGTACCAAGGTTTTCAACTCGGCGTACTACTTTGTTTCATGTGCCATTTGGTAGAGTTAATTGTGTTCGTGACTCTCTTTTTAGTAGAATTCCGAGACAATTTAATTTGCTTTTAAACGAATACAATGACATTGATCCTTTTTCTGTAAATTTAAATGGTTTAAAAATGTTTTAAACATTGTTTTCTCAGTATTTGTTAAAGCTTGTTCGTCTTGTCCTCATGTTTTAACTCTGTATCTGTATTTTTACTAACAATCTTCCATAAATGGCCTCGGCTGTGGAAGTCATTATTAATAAAATAAAAAAAAAAAAAAAAAATAGGGGTGGAGATGTGAATTTGTTGAAATAAACATGTCAGTGTCAAAAGTATGCAAATTAGGTAAAAAGGGAAACCTTGTAAATTGCTAAAACTCTGTATCCACAGACCAGATTTGGTTAAAACTTTGTATGCAGGTTTTTATAGTGACTTTTAGTTAGATTTTTTAGCTCTCATAGCCATATGTATATATGGCAATGGAAGCTATTCTTGTAGGCTAGGAAAATGTCTGTATGTCTGTATGTCTGTATGTCTGTATGTCTGTCCGTCAACATCAAAAACTCCAAAACCGCTGCACATTTCATCTTGATATTTGGTGTGTACATGGATGATGGGCTGTAGATGAGATTTTGTTCAAATGAAGTTGTCATTGCCAAAAATATGCAAATAAGTGCCAAAAAAGGCGTTTTTGGTAAAAAATCTCCTTCTTCATAACCGCTGGTCAGACAGCTTTGATATTTGGTATACAGGTCCCTAGGGAAAGCCCAACTTTGATTTGTTCAAATTGTGATGAAATAAGCAAATCTGTATTTTTAAGGATATTTTTTGTCATTTTTGGTCAAAAATTTATTTCATCAAAACCGCTCGTCTGACAGCTTTGATATTTGGTATACAGGTCCCTAGGGATAAACTAAATATGATAAAATCTGCAATTTTGTATTTTTGGTGCAATTTTTGCCATTTTTGGTCAAAAAATGTGTTTCTCAAAAACTACTTGTCTGATGCCTTTGATATTTGGTATACAGGTTCCTGGGGGTTCTCTTAGTGTGATACAGTGAAATTTGATGAAATCTTCAATTTTTGTATTTTTGGGTCAGTTTTTGCCGTTTTTGGTCAAAATATTTGTTTCTCAAAAGTTACTCATGTGATAGCTTTGATATTTGGTATACATTTTTATACATAATTATGATGAAATCATCAATTTTGTATTTTTGCAGCTAATTTTGCCATTTTAGGTCAGGCCATCCTGAAATGAGCTATCAAAGATCTCAACCTTCTTCTTCAATACATATGTCACAAAACGTTGCTCTCTTCATAACACAGCAGAGCTCTGTCGACCATTGGTCGTTTGTTAGCTCCCATAGCCATATGTATATATGTTTACAAGTTTACATTTTATTGAAAATCTCAATAGCCACTGAGCAGATTAGATGAAAAATTAGCATGTAAGTACTTTGGGCTGACCTGAAATGATTGTGCACATCTTGGGTCAGTATCTTGGACTTGCTATTTTTCATGAATTTTTTTGTAATTTCTCCCATTTTTGGTCAAAAAATCTTCTTCTCTGAAACCACAAGTCTGATTGATTTGAAACTTGGTATGGAAGTGCATAGGAGTGACCTTTCTCAAATCTGGGCAAATCGTGGTGAAATTTGCATATTTGCATTTTTTGGCTATTTTTTTCATTTTGATCAAAAATTTTTTTTAACTCTGAAACCACACGTCCGATTGAGTTGAAACTTAGTATAGAGGTTTTTACGGGTGACGTCAGTAAGATTTGATCAAATTCTGGTGAAATTTGTATAATTTTATTTTATTGGGGGAATTGTTTCTATTTGTGAAAAAAAAATCTTTTAGCTTGATTTTAGCTTGTTTTGATAACTATATGGGAGCGACCAGTGACATTGTCACTATTTTTTATTTTTAGCTCCCATAGCCATATGTATATATGGCAATGGAAGCTATTCTTATAGGCTAGGAAAATGTCTGTATGTATGTATGTCTGTATGTCTGTATGTCTGTGTGTCTGTATGTCTGTATGTCTGTATGTCTGTATGTCTGTCCGTCAACATCAAAAACTCCAAAACCGCTGTACATTTCATCTTGATATTTGGTGTGTACATGGATGATGGGCTGTAGATGAGATTTTGTTCAAATGAAGTTGTCATTGCCAAAAATATGCAAATTAAGTGAAAAAATGTAAAAACAGTCAAAATTGAAAAAACTCAATAACACTGAGCAGATTACATGAAAAATTAGCATGTAAGTACTTTGGCTGACATGAAATGATTGTGCGCATCTTGGGTCAGTATCTTGGACTTGCTATTTTTCATGAATTTTTTTGTAATTTTCTCCCATTTTTGGTCAAAAAATCTCCTGATCTGAAACCACCAGTCCGATTGATTTGAAACTTGGTATGGAAGTGCATAGGAGTGACCTTTCCCAAACTTGGGCAAATCGTGGTGAAATTTGCATATTTTTAGTTTACACATCCATAGACTCCCATGTATAAGGCAGATCTCCATAGACTCCCATGTATAAGGCCACAAAAAATAAAAATTTAGTTTCTCATCATATTCATATTGCAAAAAGGCTGCAGTGACACAATTTTAGTCCCCACGGATGAAGTCCAGTGAGCTTATAGATTGGGTCATGTCCGTCTGTTTGTCCATCCGTGAGTCCATCCGTTCACGCAGATATCTCGGATATTTTGACAAAATGTCATGTGACCTTGATGACCTTTGATCTCAAATATACATATTTGTCCATAACTCAGTAACCACAAGGGCTACCACCCTTCATATATGGTATGATGGGACACCTTATGACGCCACATATTGTACCTCATTAATTATGCACATATCTAATTTTGAGCGAGCCAATAGAGCTAGAGGTCTGATTTTGGTATATAGGGATAACTTAGCAAAACAATTTTTTTGACAAAATGTCACGTGACCTCGGTGACCTTTGACCTCAAATATACATATTTGTCCATAACTCAGTAACCACAAGTGCTACAGCCTTCATGTATGGTATGATGGGACACCTTATGACGCCACATATTGTACCTCATTAATTATGTGCATATCTAATTTTGAGCGAGCCAATAGAGCTAGAGGTCTGATTTTTGGTATATAGGGATAACTTAGCAAAACAATTTTTTTGACAAAATGTCACGTGACATCGGTGACCTTTGACCTCAAATATTCATATTTGTCCATAACTCAGTACCCACAAGTGCTACAGCCTTCATGTATGGTATGATGGGACAGCTTATGACGCCACATATTGTACCTCATTACTTATGCACATATCTAATTTTGAGCGAGCCAATAGAGCTAGAGGTCTGATTTTTGGTATATAGGGATAACTTAGCAATACAATTTTTTTGACAAAATGTCAAGTGACCTCTGTGACCTTTGACCTCAAATATACATATTTGTCCATAACTCAGTAACCACAAGTGCTACAGCCTTCATGTATGGTATGATGGGACAGCTTATGACGCCACATATTGTACCTCATTAATTATGCACATATTTAATTTTGAGCGAGCCAATAGAGCTAGAGGTCTGATTTTTGGTATATAGGGATAACTTAGCAATACAATTTTTTTGACAAAATGTCACGTGACCTCGGTGACCTTTGACCTCAAATATACATATTTGTCCATAACTCAGTAACCACAAGTGCTACACCCTTCATGTATGGTATGATGGGACACCTTATGACGCCACATATTGTACCTCATTAATTATGCACATATCTAATTTTGAGCGAGCCAATAGAGCTAGAGGTCTGATTTTTGGTATATAGGGATAACTTAGCAAAACAATTTTTTTGACAAAATGTCACGTGACCTCGGTGACCTTTGACCTCAAATATACATATTTGTCCATAACTCGGTAACCACAAGTGCTACACCCTTCATGTTTGGTATGATTGGACACCTTATGACGCCACATACTGTACCTCAATAATTATGCGCATATCTCATTCTGAGCGAGCCAATAGAGCTGGATGTCTGATTTTGGTATATAGGGATAACTATAGGAGAGAAATTTTTTGACTAAATGTCATGTGACCTCGATGACCTTTTACCTAAAATATATGTTTATGTCAATAAATAAGTAACCACAAGTGCTGTGTCCTTTGTATTTAGTAGGATGGGAGACCTTATGACAACACACGCTTTACCTCATTAATTATGTACACATCTAATTCTGGGCAAGCGAATAGAGCTAGAGATCTGATTTTTTGGCATATAGGGATTAATTAACAATATAATTTTTTTTTTCAAAATGTCATGTGACCTCGATGACCTTTTACTTTGATTATACATATATATGCATATATATGCATATCTCAGTAACCACAACTTCTATACCCTCCAATTTTGATAGGATATTAGACCTTAAGATGTCACATCTTGTACCTCATTTATAATGCACATATGTATTTCTTGGCTGGCCAATACTGCTAGAGGTCTGATCTTTTTTCCCGATTTAGAACCATAACTTAGACATGCCTCATGTGTTTCAAATTGGGAACAACGACATAGACCTATGTGCCCATAGATCTCAACATATACACTCCAGTGATACTTCTTAATGACCACATTTTCCTGCCCCATCAAGACTAATACTCCTATTACAAGTGGGGACTATGTCATTGTAAATGACTTGTTGATTTAATGGTTGTATCACAGTATTCGATATATCTAATTCTGTATTTTTTCCATTTTATATTCTGAATAATTACATTAAACATATTTCACTGTCTCCAATTTCATTTAAGTATTTTCACTTCATGCACTTTATCCCTTTCACACATGTTCAAATATCTGACCAGAGAACAAACACTAAATAGTCCAGGATGGGAGCTACAGTGTCATTGACGCTATTTTTTAAGTTGTGGTGAAATTTTGATAGTCCTACTTTTGGGGTAATTTTTCCTGTTTTTTGGTCAAAAATCTTCTCTGGAATGGCTTGTCTCATTGCCTTGAAACTTGGTATGCATGATCCTAGGTTGGCCTTTGTCAGATTTGTTCAAATAGCGGTAAAATTTTCTGTATTTTAGGGACAGTTTTTCCGAGTCTTTTGGCTAGTGATGTGGCCATCTCGTTTTGCTGTGTTGGTCAGGTTGTTTATATCCAAGGTACCCTGACTCCACACAGTAAGTGAGGCTACCCACAAGTCTCCATGATCTGTACACACGGAGATCACTCACTGAACTGAAGCAAATTTCTTCTGTACACAGAACAACTCGGTCCATATTTCAAAATTCTGGCAACATAGTTCTGATAATCATAATTTTCTGATTTCTCACTGTGAATAATGAGAAGATCAACCCCTTTTCCGCGGAGGAGATAGCAATTTTGTAATTTTGTCGACATAGATTTTTGACAGCCATACACAATATTTTCAAGGAAACTAAGGGAATAAGTAGCATCTGTGTTGGCAAAAGAAAGGGTATTGATTTTTTTTAATGTTCGTAACAAAGGAAATTTGCATGTCTGACAGGTGGTATGATGAGACCATCTTAGTTGCTGATAACTTTATCTTGACAAGTGTGCAATTTTTAGCACCTCCGAACATCGACTTTTCATTCAATTTACTCTTGAATTTTAAGCATAATCAATATTTTGGAACATAGTTTTAACAAATAATCCTGAACCTTAAATTGTAAGTTAAAAATTGTTAAGAAACTGATAAAATTGAAAAGCCTTTAGCAAAAAATGTCTGAGTGAACAAATCAAGGGGAATTGTGGGTAGCCTCACTTACTGTGCTCCATACCATTCCATTAAAATTACATGTGTCGTCACTGGATACTAGCAGGCCGACATATGAACTATTCGTTAATGTGCTTTTGTCCAAAAGTTTATTGAGACAGGCACGCTTTTGTCCCAAATGTTTATCGAGACAAAGACTAAAACAAAGGAACGAGCCAGTTTCCTAACCAGTGGGGTAGAGTGATTGTGGTATATGTAAGCAGTAAAATTTTTGAGTTTCAAATAAGTATAAAATTATTTTTGTCCATAAAAGAATCATCTCATCTAAAACCTAAACAGGACTAGTAAGTACATTTTTATTCAGGACCCAGTAGATATTTATTTTTCACTTGTATTTTACACTTGTCCTGGTCTAGCAGACTTTGCCAGTAAATTTTAATCCCTGGTTATTAGTCCCTACGGACACCGTCCGGGGGATGACTTATAGGTTTGGTCATGTCCGTGCGTCCGTGCGTGTGTCCGTTCATTCACGCAGATATCTCAGAGACGCCTGCAGCGATTTCATTCCAACTTGGTACAAGGATTATTACCTATGCCATACATATGCACGTCGATTTGTTTTGTGATCCGATCCGATATGGCCCTGTGGCGGCTATTTTGTTTCCTGTATTTGATGCCGGTGCGTATGTTCACGCAAATTTCTCAGTGATGCTTGGAGCGATTCCATTCAAACTTGGTACAAGGATTACTCCTTATGTCATACATATGCATATTGATTTTTAGCTCACATTTGGTTTTACCAATGTGAGTTTATCGTATAGGCTGAAGTTGATGGCGTCTGTATGTATGTGTGTATGTATGTATGTATGTATGTATGTATGTACAGTATGTCCGTCAACATCAAAAACACGCAAACCGCTGCACGTTTCAGCTTGGTATTTGGTGTGTGGATGCATCCTGGGCTATAGATGGGATTTTGTTCAAATGAAGTCTGCATTGCCAAAATTATGCAAATGAGCTTACAAAATGTGAAAATGGTTAAGAATTAATAACTCAAGAACTGCTTTTTTGATTGCTTTGAAAATTTGTGTGCAAGTACCTTAGGTGAATCTTATACAGTTTTATGAATATTGTGAAGATATCGGATTCCTTAATTTTGTATTTTTGCTGAATTTTTTTGTATTTTTCTCATTTTCAGTAAAAATTCTTCTTCTCTGAAACCGCTAGCCCAATCGCTCTCAAATTTGGGTTGTCTCTTTGCAAGGGTGTTTACTGTTCTAATTTGTTGAAATTATGACAAAATTGGGAAAATTACTATTTTTAAGCAATTTTGTCATTTTTGGTCAAAAATCTTAGACAGTATTTCCTTTTTAAAACCCCTGGACAGACAGCTTTCATATCTCGTACACAGACGTACAGATCAATATTTTAACATGGCAGAAGCCAGTTGTTATTGAACTTGTGTTCAAACATATCTTATATAAATATGCAATTTAGTGAAATGAATATTTGTAGCATACTTTTCATTACATCACTGGGTACTTTTTATCTCAATTCATATCCAGAATCATTTTACTACAATTCCAACATCCTCTACAAAGCCTAGAGAACCTGTCAGCATTTTGCTTGAGCGTTTTACAGGCACATTGAACTGACCCCATCAAGTTCACTTGCAACAGAATGCCAGCTTCTCTTGCAAGATTGCATGTGATGGGAGCTTCCACCATTTTACTTGCGAGCTGTCCGCTACTATTTGCAAGATACTTGCCTCGATCAGTTTTTATCCTTGGACCATTTCACTACCACAATTCCTCTGCAATACCTGACTTTGCCAAAACAATTCTCTTGCAAGCCACAACACTTTCAAGTCCACCCCATTCAGTACACTTTGAACAAAATCAAGTTGTCATGAAAGAAGCACTTCTATTCAAAGAGAAAAAAAAGAACATTCTTTTGCCGTTTTTTGGCAATTCTAGACTTGGAAACTGCATTTACAATCACATTTGTACACTTTTACTATATAATCGCACATTGACAAATGTAAATTTTGGGACTATATCATTGCTGATGACTTATTCTGTTTGCTTCTTGGCTTTTGATGGAAGAGCTGTAAATTGTTGCTGCATTTATAACAAGTATGTAATGTCTCACTTTGTTAAGTACCGGTACATGTATGTGATGCAAATGTACAGAGATTTTATATATATTATTTTCAAAAATTAGGCAATCTCCTGAAAGGGGAAAAATTGGACAAAGCAACATTTTTGTGACAATATGTGTTACTTTTACTTGCCTATCATCTCACAGAGGCAAGCGTTAAGTGACAATTAGCACTGCATCTTGTTCAGGATCACTAGGATTGATCCTAGCAGTTTGCTATACGAGCATTTCATGAGTTCTTTATCTCTCCTATACTGAATATCAATTTTGATTTATTGATATAGGTACATGTACTGGACTAATCTTGTTGAGAATCCACGCATTGAGAAAGCAGCAATGGATGGGGGTGACAGACAAGTTGTTGTAGCAACTGGACTTGGCAATCCTGGAGCCTTGGCGATTGATTACCGCACTGAGAAAATATTCTGGTCAAATATGGGTCTTCTAAGAATAGAAAGTTCAGATTTAAATGGTAAGTCTGTTATATGCACCATGTCCTAATATACATGTTGTTCTGATCAATTCTAGTTTGTTTGTGAATTGATGTTTGTCCATTGCACTTTAGAATTTTTGTATCACCTTTAGTGTTTGGTATGAATGTGTAGTACAGTGCTTTGTGTTAACCTATTGGCAATAGATGGAACTGAACATAATGTCTACATTGAGGTGTTGTTAACAGTGTCAGGCGTGACTATCAGCTAATCGGTAATATCAGTCACTTTTACTAGGAAATCAGCGATGCAAAAGTTGAAACATTGTCTAGTAGGTCAGAAGTAGTCAAAATAACACCACAGACTACCGGTATACATGTCCACGCACAGCCTGCTAAACTGTCCAAGACGTATCACTTGCTTTCAAGTGTACTTGTTTTGACTACATCTGATCTCCTGCGTGCAAGACATGTTTCAGCTTTGGCAGAGTTGATTTCTGTGTGATCGACTAGCTGATAGCGCTATGCCTGACAGTGTTGGCAACACCTCTATTGAGACAATATGTCTAGTTCACGTAATAGTGCCAACAGGTCAAAGCTAACCTCTGTATATATGTCAGTTTGCTTTGTGAAAACCAATATTGTGGCAAATTGAGGCAAAAGTTTTGAAAGTTACCTAGTAAATTACAAATTTAATTGTTTTGGTTTGCAGGTATATCAGGTAGTGTAACAATCTTAACACAAAGAATTAAACGACACGGAGACAAAGGTTTTGCCGAAATCCAGTGGCAATGGCACATCCCTGCATTGTCACCACCTTTTCCCTAAGGCCACTCGCAGATTTGAGTGGCCTCAGGGGAGGGCAGCATGTTACCAGGGGATGCACATACTGCCATTGTAGGGAGTCGAGGTATCATAGCAGCCTAGAAGGCGGTATGGGGTCCCTCACAGGATCCAACCGCACATGGGCAATGTACTACTTGACAACCACTTGGGCCAATGACATTACCCCCACGGAACTTTGTTGAGTTTAAGCTGTCCAAACATGAAAAAAATTACAGTTCTCTTTATTTGTGAGCTTCTATCTTGCAGCGATGATGCGTTTGTTAGTTAAAAGTTTTTTGTTAGCACTGACCACAAATACACAGTAATGGTTAATTGTTTTACATGCCCAGAATATGAATAATAAGATTAACAGCTCAAAGTATCGTAACTTTACAGCTCAAACGTAAATCATAATCAATCACAAAATGAAATGGAGCACTTGTAGGCCAAGTTGAGATACTTTTTTTCTGGAAACATCTCCGGATTTGCCAAATTTTTACAACACGCGTGACATATTGCTCAGTTCTGGGGCCCAGTTGTCGTTATGCTTGGGAAATTTTTGCAAATGTTGACTGTTTTCTTGGGTTCATTGATAATATAATGGAAATAACAGACTCCGCCGTTACCATTAACGTTAATTTATGGGCGCACGCGAGAGGAAAGCTAAAATTAACAGGCTCGGCAAGCCTTGGCTTTCCTCTCGCCTTTGCCCATAAATAAACGTTAATGGTCAGCGTATTTCAATATTTGTTGCTAACCAATTCTCCATAATTGGTCACATACCTTTCACCTGTAATAAGAAGGTTCCTAGGGATGATTATTTTGATGACTGTGAAATTTCGTGTCAAGGCTATTATTTCTATATTTTTCTACCCTTAGTGCATATTTGTTATTGCCATGTAACTACCTGAATTCACAAGTTTTCTGTAGCTTCTTTACTTACATGCTAACATGCTAACAAATAATCAATCTAAATTTAGGTTCTGTCATATTTGCATTGCAGGTGGAAACAGATTACTTATGGTCGACTCTTCATTGATGCAACCCTTAGGTTTAACAGTCTATGGATCTCACTTATACTGGATTGATAAACAGCAGATGATGATAGAGAGAATTAATAAACTCACCAGTCAAAACCGAGAAAAAGTATTGGGGGATCTTAAACATATCAGCAACATACTCGCAGTTGAAAATGACCTTGGTTTAGTCGGTAAGTCTGCCAAAGGTCTAATTTCAATTGGTTTAAAATTTATGCAGGTTGCCCCCATATGTACCAAAAGACAACTAGACACACAGGATGTCCATTTTGAAGCTCACTGCATTTCTTTTCATCTGCCAGAATAAAACATTTGACCACGTCAAAGAAGCTATGTAAAAGGCCAAAGAATAGCATTTGTTGCTGATCCTTGACATTTGATAAAAGTGTTACATGTTCCCTTTTTGTCTTTTCCCAGTTCACTTTTATTTGAGATTATTGCAGTAAGGTTTACATGAAGGTGAATTTATGGTAGTATTAATTTAAATGTTAACAAGTAAAATGTGTATCACGCAGTGTTTTGCCCAGAGTGCGTTCTTGCGTCTTTGACGCAAAATTAGCAACAATGTCCCGCAAAAATACCAGACCTGGGTCACAGGGACGCACTAAAATCAGGGGGAGAAATGTAAGTCCAGCGTCCACAGAGAGACTACTTTTTTAGCTACCAAATTACACACTTGATAGCCCATACAGTTATTGCTTCTCTATTGAGACAATGAAACATTAAATATTTCGTCTATTTTTTTCGTTACAATGTAAACACTATTGGAAAATCAGTTAGTCTGTTAGTTACAGTCTACGATTCATGGTATGAGCAAGGCGATTTGTGCGTCCGGCCACTTGGCCCTGCAGCCGTGGGGACAAACTCAAATACCGGGCCACGTACGATCCCGATAACAAGACAACGATTTCAGAAGTGGAAGGCTTGTAAAAGAACAACAAACTTTTCACAAAGCAAATTTTATTGACCACTTTGAATGAAACGTTTAATTGTAATATATGCCAGTACAGTGAAGTACGGAGAATCAAATTTTCAGCCCGGGCACATGGCTTCAAACAGAATTGACTGCACGTGTATTTGGTGAACTGGAAGCTCATGACTTCACCTAAAAATATCATCAACCCCACAATTTTGTTGAAACACTATATCCCTGACTCTCAAAGTAGTAATTTGCCTTAAATCTCCCCAGAAGGAATCTCATACAACTCTCCGATCGTCTGCAAGCCAGAGAGATCGAGGTCACCATGCTGAATTCCTTATATAGTCAAGACCCCCCAGCTCAATTGTAGCTGATCTTAACAAGAACCACCTAGCTTGTCAAAACAGCGTTATAGCAATGTGCTATTGCTATCATTAGGATCAAGGAGTTCTCTCAGATATTTGTGTTTTCAAACTATAGTTTTTGCAATTTTCAGGGAAAATTGTCAGTCGTTGGAGCAGTTATGAAAAAGAAGAGAACTTTATAGCAGTACTGAATAAAACCCAGGTTACAATGTAACTGGCAAGAATCCCCATAAAAGAAAAATGCGCATGAAATTGATTTTATCATGATGATGTCTTTTTTACAATTCAAAACTGTAAATACAACCAGTTAAAATGACTTTGTCACAAACCATTATAGGAGACGTCCAGCAATCTTAATTTTACAATGAATGTATGTATTCATGATTTCAAATTTTCGATGAAAACAACAGCCATACATGTTTACAATTTTAATAATTAAACTTGACTTTGCTTTGCATTGTTAGCTCACACATTGACCCCCTATTGTAACTCAGTGTCCCCCTATTTAACAATCATGGGACACGGTGTCCCAGCTTTACAATTCCTGGGCAAAACACTGTATCACACCAATTGCTCTGTCAGTATGGTATGCACATGATGGTAACATCTACCGGTATGTATAGATACAATTTGATTTAAGTCCCTGAGGACGAAGTCCAAGGGACTAAATCCATAACAATATGCACTGATCACATGATTCCGTTTCATTCCAATTGCTGTGTGCCTTTACAATGCTGAAGCTGGAATATTCCATTATATCATCATTGATACAGCATTTCAAGTTCTGCTTTCAAATTTTACCACCATCAAAACATGAACATCAAATTGCACTTAGTCTAGTATCCATGGAGACAGTAAATGCAGGTGCACGTCACCAAAGCTGAATGACATTTTGTCTTTTCTGAGGGAGTATTATGACTAGAAACAACTGCAAATCACAAGTCATGACACTATGTGCTAAGGTCACCATCATCAGTCAGTAGCTTGGGTCAGTTACTTTTTCAGGGCAGACAGTGACTGGAAATATGCAATTTATGGAATTGCTCAGTCAAGATGAAACTGATCAACACAGTCCTTAATCGTTGTTTTTAGCTCCGCTGTCAGCGACGCGGAGCTTATCAAATAGGTTGATTTTCTCCGTCGTCGTCCGTCGTCCGTCAACAATTACCTTCTCCTCTGAAACCGCAAGTCCAATTGCTTTGAAATTTTATATGCAGTTCACTTGGGGTGACCTCACTTAAGTTTGTTCAAATCGTGGTGAAATTTGCATATTTGTATTTTTGGGGCATTTTTTGGTGTTTTTGATAAAAAAATCTTCTTCTCTGAAACCGCTTGTCCGATTGCTTTGAAATTTCATATGCAGTTTACTTAGGGTGACTTCAGTCAGATTTGTTCAAATCGTGGTGAAATTTGCATATTTGTATTTTTAAGGCAATTTTTGTCATTTTTGGTAAAAAAATCTTTAAAAATCTCCTTCAAAACTACCAGTCAGATAGCTTTGATATTTGGTACATAAGTCCCTAGGGATGATCTATTTCAGATTTGTTCAAATTGTGCAGAAATATGCAAATTTGCATTTTTAAGGCAACTTTTGCCATTTTTGGTCAAAACTGTATTTCTCAAAAAAACTGGTCTGATAGTTTTGTAATTTGGTATACAGGTTTTTATAGATGAACTAAGTAATATATATTGAATTTCTGATAAAATCTGTAATTTTGTATTTTTGGGGCAATTTTTGCCATTTTTGGTCAAAAAATGTGTATTTCCAAAACTACTCATCTGATAGCTTTGAAATTTGGTATACAGGTTCCTACAGATGAACTAAATGATATTTATTGAAATAATGATGAAGTCTGCAATTTTGAATTTTTAGGGCAATTTTTTCCATTTTGGTCAAAAATGTGTTTCTCAAAAAGTACTGATCTAACAGCTTTGAAATTTGGTATACAGGTTTCTATAGGTTAACTAAATTTGATCTTTGAAATTATGATGAAATTTGCAATTTTTGCCTTTTTTGGTCAGAAAATTTTATTCTCAAAAAACTACTCATCAGATAGCTTTGGTTGACATGTTCTTAGGGATGATCCCATGTGATATATTCAAAGTATGATGAAATCTTCAATTGTGTATTTTGAAGCTATTTTAGCCACTTTTCTGGCCACTGCATTGAGCTCTCAAAGATTTCCACCTTCTCCATCAACATGTGTCAAAAATAGTTACTCTCTACATAAACACAGCGGAGCTATATCGGCTGCTAGGTCGCTTGTTAGAATGCAGTAATTAAACAGTTTTTATTTTTAGCTCCGCGGTCAGCAACGCGGAGCTTATCAAATATTTTAATTTTCCGTCGGCGTCATTGGCGTCCGTTGTCGTCCGTCGTCCATCAACAATTGCTTCTTCTCTAAAACCCCAAGTCCCATTGCTTTGAAATTTTATATGCAGTTCACTTGGGGTGACCTCACTTAAGTTTGTTCAAATAGTGGTGAAATTTGCATATTTTGTATTTTTAAGGCAATTTTTGTCGTTTTTGGTAACAAAATCTTTAAAAATCTTCTTCTTCAAATAACCGGTCAGATAGCTTTGATATTTGGTACATATGTTCCTAGGGATTATTTATTTCAGATTTGTTCAAATTGTGCAGAAATATGCATATTTGCATTTTTAAGGCCATTTTTGCCATTTTTGTTCAAAAAATGTATTTCTCAAAAAGTACTGGTCTGATAACTTTGAAATTTTGTATACAGGTTTCTAAAGATGAACTAAGTAATATATATTGAATTTCTGATAAAATCTATAATTTTGTATTTTGGGGGCAACTTTTGCCATTTTTGGTCAAAAAGTGTGTATTTAAAAATTACTCATCTGAAAGCTTTTAAATTTGGTATACAGGTTCCTACAGAGAACTTAATGATATTTATTGAAATAATGATGAAATTTGCAATTTTGTAATTTTTGGGCAATTTTGCAATTTTTGGTCAAAAATTGTGTTTCTCAAAAAGTACTGGTCTGATAGCTTTGAAATTTGGTATACAGGTTTCTACAGATGAACTAAGTAATATATATTGAATTTCTGATAAAATCTATAATTTTGTATTTTGGGGGCAACTTTTGCCATTTTTGGTCAAAAAGTGTGTATTTAAAAATTACTCATCTGAAAGCTTTCAAATTTGGTATACAGGTTCCTACAGATGAACTTAATGATATTTATTGAAATAATGATGAAATCTGCAATTTTGTAATTTTTGGGCAATTTTTGCCATTTTTGGTCAAAAAATGTGTTTCTCAAAAAGTACTGGTCTGATAGCTTTGAAATTTGGTATACAGGTTTCTAAAGATGAACTAAGTAATATATATTGAATTTCTGATGAAATCTATAGTTTTGTATTTTGGGGGCAATTTTTGCCATTTTTGGTCAAAAAGTTTGTATTTAAAAATTACTCATCTGAAAGCTTTTAAATTTGGTATACAGGTTCCTACAGATGAACTTAATGATATTTATTGAAATAATGATGAAATCTGCAATTTTGTAATTTTTGGGCAATTTTTGCAATTTTTGGTCAAAAATTGTATTTCTCAAAAAGTACTGGTCTGATAGCTTTGAAATTTGGTATATAGGTTCCTACAGATGAACTAAATGATATTTATTGAAATTATGAGGAAATCTGCAACTATGTATTTTAAGGGCAATTTTTTCCATTTTTGTTCAAAAAATGTGTTTCTCAAAAAGTTCTGGTCTGATAGCTTTGAAATTTGGTGTACAGGTTTCTACAGATAACTTAGAAATATATTTTGAATTTCTGATGAAATCTGTAATTTGTGTTTTGGGGCCAATTTTGCCATTTTTGGTCAAAAAAATATGTATTTCCAAAACTACTCATCTGATAGCTTTGAAATTTGGTATACAGTACCTATAGATGATCTAAATGATATTTATTGAAATAATGATGAAATCTGCAATTTTGTATTTTTTGGGCAATTTTTTCCATTTTTGGTCAAAAAATTTGGTTTTCAATTGAAAACTGCAAGTCGATAGCTTTTATATTTGGTATACAGGTTCAAAGGGATTATTTTGATACATGATATATGGCCATTATGGTGAAATCTGCAATTTTTATTTTTTTGGCTATTTTTTGCATTTTTGGTCAGAAAATTTCATTCTCAAAAAGCTACTTGTCAGATAGCTTTGGTTGACATGTTCTTAGCGATGATCCAATGTGATATATTCAGATTATAATGAAATCTTCAATTGTGTATCTTTGCAGCTATTTTAGCCACTTATTGCTGGCAACTGAAATGAGCTATCAAAGATTTCCACCTCTTCATCAACATGTGTCAAAAATATTTATTCTCTATATAAACACAGCGGAGCTATATCGGCTGTTAGGTCGCTTGTTAGTCCCCAATGACACCGTCAGGGGGGACTTATAGGTTTAGTCATGTCCGTGCGTGCATTCGTGCGTCCGTCCGTCCGTTCATGCAGATATCTCAGAGACACCTGGAGCGATTTCGTTCAAACTTAATACAAGGATTATTACCTATGTCATACATATGCACGTTAATTTGTCTTACGATCTGATCCAATATGGCCGTCAGGCAGCCATTTTGTTTCCTGTATTTGATGCTAGGGGCGATTCCATTCAAACTTGGTACATAGATTACTCTATATGTTATACATATACACGTTGATTTTGTTTTCATCCGGTCTAAGATTGCCGCATGGCGGCCATTTTGTTTCCTATTTTGGACGACCGTGCGCCGTCCATGTAAATTTCACAACGATTGCATTGAAAGTTGGTACCTTATTAATCCATATGTAAAGTATGTGCACGTCGAATTTTGTAATGATTTGATCAAAAATGGCTGTGTGATGGCTGTTTTCTTTCCTGTATTTGATATCCATCCACAGGGTCTCCAGGTATGATCAAGGATGAAATTAATATTAATGCTGTGTCCATGCATAGGGGCTCATGAATGCAGATATCTTAGATATTCCTGTGCCAATTCTTTTTAAACTTGGTACAAGGACACTACACTATGGCATACATATGCAGTTTTATTTATATTGATGTGGCATGCATAATTAGTTACAGATTTAATGAAACAAATGGTACAAATCTTTAGCACATAGCCCTACAATAGTGTACAAAGATACTTAGCAGTATCATGTTAATTAATTGCTAATTTGCATATTTCATTCCTTTTCCTAATTTGTGGGCTATCTCCAGAAATACTGTTTTAAATTTTATGAAACATGGAGCAGATGTTGATCTGTCAGCATTATAATACTATGTGAACACATTAAGGAGTATCATGTCTATTATTTCTAATTAACATATTTAATGAACTTTCATAATTATTGTCATATGTCTAATAATGCTGCATCAAATTTAATGGAACATGGTACAGATTTTTTCCTTCCAGTAGTCAAATGGCGTGCAAAGACATGTAGCAGTTTCTTATCAATTAATTGCTTATTTGCATATTTAATGAATTTGGTAATTAGGCTAAGATATGTCAAGAAGTAGTTCAACAAATTTCATGAAACTTGGTACAGATGTTAAGCTCAAATTGCTTTTTAAATTAATAGTGAAAAAGACATTTATCAGTGTCGAGTTAATTAATTTGTAATTGCATATGTAATGAACTTTCCTAATTAATGTGATATATCCACAAATACTATACGGCCCTGTATGGACGAGGGCTCAGTGAGTGACGTATTGGACGAGCCGAAGGCGAGTCCAATACGTCACTCACTGCCCTCCATTAATCGTCCGTATAAACTAATTCTATGGTAAATTTTGAGGGATGCGGCACGCGCGATGAGTGGAACGCGCGCGATTGTTGAAATAAAATTGCTACAAACCCCTGAAAATTTGCATATTACACCTAAAAATAGAACGTCCCAGTCACACACGGTACAGCGGTACGCTCATTAGCTCGCACGCAAGTAATCAAAATAGATTTGCATGACAGAAATGTTTTTATTTGAGAACATCAGAACATGAAAAATTTCAAAAAATCCAATGTTATAACAGCATAGCTAAAAGGAACATAACAGCGGTGAAAATCATGAACTCGGGACTGTGGAACTCAGTGAGGAAAATAGATCACTCCTCCTCGTCGTCGTACAGGACATATGGTCTTCGGCGTTTAGCTGGACATTGCGAACTGGAAGACACTGCTTCTGAGGAATTTGTAATATTAATTGTGAAGCTACAGTTGGAAATGGTAGCATTCTCAAACATACCGCTATGTCCTCCGCGACTGAACGAGGTCAAATTACACTGTTGTTGATGAGAGCTAGTGCCGGCACTTGGAATTGATGGCGGCGTTGGCGCGATGACAGGTAAGACTTGTGAGTTTGACTGGTTTCCTACCGACTGGCTGGGCCTCTTGTTACGTTTTTCAGGGAGGTCAATTAACTCTGAATTCGGTTCGAAGTTGCGTGACTTTGTTGACATACCCGTACTTGCCGATAATTTCCCTGCAATAATGTCCGACATGTGTTCCTGTTGTTTTTCCGACGCTGTCGCGTAATGGACGAGACTGTTGACGTCTTTATGAGCGGACAGTTGTGCAACTTCAGTAGGATGAATTCCCGAATGGAGTAATTCTGTTATCATGGTTTTTCGACAACTGTGATTTGTCTTTCGGCCCACTAAATTGGCCTGTTTAGCTGCGGACGATATGATTTTACCGAGACTGTGCACTCCAAGAGGCTGCCGTTTGAACCAAATATCACCAGGTTTTGATGCAGCGTGGTTAATTTGCAGGTAAAATGGATCATCCTGCTTGTTCATGTCCGATGGTCGTTTACTAGCATATTTTTTGTAAACATTTACGGGACAGTCACTTGGGTTTTCTGGTGTTGCGAATGCTTTCGGTTTGAAGGCTCTTTCATTATTTACTTGACCGGAACGGGTTTTAGTATCACGCTCATTGTACTCAAGGTACTCCCTGCCGTCCGGGTTTTGTTGCAATTGGACATCTCCCCAACGCATTTTGTGGTGTTCATCTCTACCTCTAAGTCCAAAAAACATGCAGTTATTCATGAAAACAGTATTGAGGAGAGGTCTTGGACTGTCAATACCTATCTGTCCGTTATCTATCAATTTCTCGCGATCGGCGGATGTCAATGACTCAGCACGGCGTGCTTTGTTACCGAGGCCTTGTTTTTTCAGTTGTTTACGTTTGGCGCTGAGGACATCTCTCGATCTTTGAAATTCCTGACCGCGACTGATAGAATATTTGTAGCCCTTTTCTTTAAGATATCTTTCTATACTGCGATGAAATGATGACAGCGAGTCGGGCTCATATTCACCACCATTGCGTTTCCGAATTGTCAGAAAATATTCTTGCAAGTACCGATCGAGATCTTTTGCTGATACATTTTCTAGTTCCCGGTTTTCCTGTGATGGACCATCTCGCAGCCACTGTTTAAATCTGTTGACGTCGTGAAATGTTTTTGTCTTTGTGTTCAGGTTTTTTTGCTGGTCGAGAAATGAGTCGATTTCATCATTTGTGAAGTAGGACGATATCGGCTCTGTCGATGTCGTCTGCTGTTCTGGAGTTATACCGGTAGTTGCTTCCCCGACGTTCGGTTGTGCACGGTCGCTTGTTGGTTGTGGAAGTTGACTCTCTCCAACTTCGTCCGGATAGTAAAACTCACTTTTCAGATGTTGCACCCATTGTAGACTAGACCAATCATAATAACGGTCCTCAGGATATATATTTTGGTCAGAGTTATCGTCTGCTTCGTCTGCCATTGTGTCCACAAAAATTCACCTACTGCTCCGTAGTACAAGTCCCTTGCGTTGGCACGAAGCCAATTAATTTTCAGTGCAGTACAAGCAAACTTCGCTGAATGTTTTCAATTTAATTAGTTTTTTAAAATAAAAATCAATTGCATTTAGACTCAGTTTTGTGTTTAGCGTGTTTTAAACCTTATACTACGAATACATTTTGGTGGAAGTTGTTATTATGTCTATAACTCACCGTGAAATAGTTTGTTTACATCCGATAATCGCTAGGTCAAAGGTCAAACAGGCGCGTCGCGCGTCTCCCGTATTCGGGACTCCGCGTACTATACAAAATACGGAAAGTTATTGGACGGTCAAACTCCCATAGGTTACGGCAGTAGGTGTATAATAATGCGTTAAATTTGATGAAACTTGGTACAGATTTTGATCGTGTTGTAAATACAAATCAATGACACTTAGTGGTATCATTTATATATATAAATTAATTGGTAGTTTGCATTTACATAATGGATTTTTGTTTTTAGGGTGAATGTCCAAAGTACTGCATCAAACTTTATGAAATATGGTACTGGTGATAATCTGTCAGTGTTAGGATAGGATGCAAAAATGTTTGGCAGCATCCTGTCGATTAACTACTAATTGATTCATTTTAATGACCTTTTGTAATTAGTATGGCAGCTTACAGTAGTCCTCTCAGAGGACTTGTAATTAACCCTTTTCCTGCCAGACAGTATAAATTCCCCATCAGCCAAGTCAGTAAAAAGCGGTTTTGAGCCAAAACATGACGTATTTTCACCCACTTGGCTTGGTCTGTTATAGCATCTTTAGTCCAAAAAATCAAGTTAACAGTATTTATGTTTTCAACAGCCTTCAAATGTACAGTATTATGTTAAAATACACCATATGGAATATGTTGTGTTTCATTAATTTTAACCATCTTGACCTGGTGGTGAAATATGGACTTGGCAGGAAAAGAGTTAAAGTACCCATTAACAAGTGGGGACTGTGTCATTGTCAATGACTTGTTAATTGACAAATTTGCTTCAGTTTTCCCTTTTAGTAATGCTCAATGTATGTTAGTTTTTAGAGACATGTAAATACACTCAAATGATTTTGACTGTAGATGTGTTTCGTTCCTCCAGAAAGTCATCCATGTTATATCAACAATGGAGGTTGTTCACACATTTGTTACATCAGAGAAGGCACTGCAATATGTTCATGTCCTGTAAATTTAGTGCTACTTGATGACAGGATGACATGTGGTGGTAAGAAGAATTTCTTCTCCAATTCAGCTTTGTTGTGTTTGATCCATGGACTTGTTGCAAAGCATTGATCAAATAGATTCATTAAACATCTATTACAGAACACCCATGTGTTTGATCCATGGACTTGTTGCAAAGCATTGATCAAATAGATTCATTAAACATCTATTACAGAACACCCATGTGTTTGATCCATGGACTTGTTACAAAGCATTGATCAAATAGATTCATTAAACATCTGTTACAGAAGACCCATGTGAGACATCAGGTATCAAGGTTATGCCCTCTTGTATCAGGCAAATGTTTTCAGATATAATGTTTAAGGTAATATGTGCCTTGAAAGTGAGAGACTTAAACTTTTGCTCAAACTTTCCTCAAGGAATCTTTCAACCATTCTCTTTCAAAATCAAGAATAAAAATTGTGGTCACCATGCAAATTGTGGTTCTAGAGAAACAAATTACCTAAAATTTACTAATATTTTAAATTCAAAATGGCCGCCATCCCTGTGTTCACTCTAAGGGTGAAAAAATTTTGATTCTGAAAAAAATAAGATGATGAAAGATCTTCACACCAAAAGCTTTAAAATGAATTGCCACAAATGGTAGATCAGAAAAGAATTGAAAAGATTTGAGAGTCCAACTCTGTCCACAAGGCGCATTCTACCTTAATCAATAGTGAGAATATTGACCTCAAAAAAGTTACATATTAAGACACTCGTCAGTTTTTTTGGCCTGGGGGTGATTATATTTTGCCTACTTCAAAAATTACTTACCCCTCCTCTTGAAAACACCAGGCTTACCCTCCCTTTACAACTTTAAAAAACAGGGTGACCCCCTCCCCTAGGCAAAGGTGAAAAACAGAATATTTTAAGTGTAAAATACAATATTTTGAATGATCTGTGAATGTCTTTTATACTTTCTGTGCACAAACAGATGTCAAGAACTGTTGTACATACACTTTGGTCAATCACTAATATCAAAGAGAGACCAGTAGTAAATCAAAAACTTCAGTCGCTAATTGGACTGTTGTTAAGTGTTTATGAACTAATGCTGTGCTCACTGAAAGTCTTTTTTCCTCATTTGTTGGTAAAAGCTTAAAATTTTTAAAGGACACTGAGCTGTATATTTTGACAATTTTCCATGTTTTATATTTGTATATTAAGATAAGAAATGCTCGGGCATTAGTGTGTCAAAATAGATTACATATGCATAAAAAAGACATCAAAAACGGGCCCAATAATAGTGAATAAATTGCCAATGAAATAATTTTTGTCCTGACTGAAAATTCCCTTTTTGCCTATACATATGCAGGTTGTTTGAACAAGCTTAACACGGGCATTGCAATGTACTTTTAAATCCTTAACCATCATAGTGGACCTCTACAGAGGAAAATGGAAGTGAAGGTTCAGAGAGTACAACAAGTAACTGTGGTTGACAATACAGATCAAAAATAACCATTGAGTTGTTTTGTCATAAAGTATGACTGCTTTTCCTTCAAGGAAAACTCAGACAAGATCAGTTTATTTCTGAGTTTCTAAAATTATTTGGGAATAAAAGTCCTACAGTTTTGAAATTCACTATGAAGCTGCTTTAGATACTCTTATCGAATTTCAGTAAAATCAGTACAAATTTGCATATTTTATGAATTTTTACCTTGATTTTGTTCAACTGATTTTTCTCTTCAAAAGTTTCTCCTGCAGTATTCAATTTGGCTTAGAATTTCCGAGGAATAATCACTTTTAGTTTTATGGCAAGATGAAATTTGTTTTATTCAGATTCTTAGGAAAAGTTTTATCATATTTGCATATTATTTTTTCAACAACTTATCCTTTGTAAGTGAGGATCATAACAACTGTATTCTAATTGCAATCGTGACATTACTTTTCTAGAACCACGAACATGCTCTCCCAATCAGTTTACTTGCAAATCTGGAAGTATTGATTGCATTCCTCTCCATGGCGATGTGACGGATATCCAGAGTGTGAAGATTACAGTGATGAGCAGGATTGTTGTAAGTTCTCTTCACATTTAATGAAAGTGATTAAGGTAGATTGTACCTCAATGACACATTCAGACTCTCAAACTTTTACAATTCCTATCTGATCTACTACTGGCGGGGTGTTCATTGCCTTAAAGTTTATTCAAGGCAGCACACTGGAGAGTGAGTTCAAGTTCCTTGCACTGAAGAAAATTTAAAACCCTCAAAATTAAAAGAAACCTAGCAGCAGATCATATATCATCATTGTTATTATATATTTGTTGCCAAAATAAGGCGCTTCAAATAAAATTCTTTGTTTGCTGTCTGCTTGTTGCTGGTAGGTTTTCAGAGAAAATTAAGAAAACAAACACAATGTGAACACTATAACAAAAAAATATTATTTTTCCAAATGAAATCAACCCTGGAAATATGTGACTTAGCCCTGGAAAACCCTGGAAAATGAAGATACTTGAGACTGATGTAGTTGAACTTAACAAATCTGATAATAAATATTCCAAGAAAGCTGAATCTACAGGGAAATGTCTTTTGTCGCAAAGTTAAATAGTCTTAGGAGTGCAAATTCTAAAACTGCAAAAGAGAAAAACAAACTGAAATACAATCAGTAGCTATACAGTTAGAAGAAAAAGCTCAGGAATTAAAGCAGTAGATTGGTACGATGTGTCGATAGAAGTCGAGTATAAATTTGTTTTCATGATCAAGAGCCCTGGAAAATTACTTGATTTTAGTTTAAATAGCCCTGGAAAACTGGTCAAAAAACCCTGGAAAGCCCTGGAATTTTATTTTTCCCAAGGTGTACGAACCCTGTATTAGCTTTTTAATGTTTAAAAATATCACAGGCACTACAGAGTCCTATTTTTACTTACTACAGAGTGACTAAACTGATTTTCAGGGACTTGCCAGCACTAAAACAAATATTGCCACCAAGGAAATGTCAATCCCATATGGCCGCCTTTGAAATCCAATATGGCCGCCATACTTGCTATATAAAATGCTAGTTTTTGCCATATTTGACCTCCTTGGAAATTAAACTGTAATTTAGATTTCAAAAACTAAAGGCATTATCTATATCTGCAAATATATTTCAATAATTTCTAGAAATTCCCGTACAATTAGATGAATCCTGATTGAGATAACGGATCATCAAAGATTGCAAAAATCCAAATTTTCCCATGGTGCCAGTCAGATAAAGTTTTATACAAGTTTAGTTGAGCTCATGTAAAAGTCATAGAATTAATCTTTTATGAATCTTGCAATTTTTATAAGAGTAGGTAAAATTCTTTGAAAAAATGAAGAAAATACTTGTAAATATCAGTATAATTTGATGTTTCTGATCCTGCAAACTTCAGAAATTTGCCATTTACGACATTTTTAAGGACATTTTGACCGAAAATTGGCAAATTTTGACCCACTAAAATGCACAAATTTTGAAAACCGTTTTCGACGAACCGATTTCGATAATTTTTTTTTTTAATTATAACTTGCTCTGATACACAAATATTTCTATCTATAAAAGAAATAGCCATCTTGGAGTTAAAATTTTCACTGAACTCCCTACTTCAAGTACTCAGTAATCAATTTGTTACTTAAGTTTCATTCACCTCGCAATCATCAGACTTCTTTTACCCTAGGATGTATGCCATTTATAGGGTTGGGGGACACACTCACACACATACCGGTATATATACCGGTATATATATATATATATATATATATATATATATATATATTTTTTTTTTTTTTTTTTTTTTTTTTTTTTTTTTTTTTTTTTTTTCCATTCTATTTCAGATTGATGCGGATGGATCTGTTGTCATCAGTAATATCACCAAACAAAGGATATACAACAACAATCAGTGAATGCTCTCACAATAAATGTACCTTTGATATCTCAGATCTATTTTTAAATTTCTATTTTATCTCATTATGTGGAAGAAATAGCTTTTGGCACTGCAGATGTACCAGTAATATTGTAATATTTAATATTATTCTGTAGCCTATAGCTTTTAATGTTTTGAGTGTAAACTTTCATAGGAATTCAAAAATGAGGCAGTATATTAGGACTAACAAAGGAAATGTAAGGTGAAAGATACAAGTTACTTTCATAAGATGTAGATCAAAGAAAAACCTATTTTCACACTTATGACATGCTTAAATATTGTCAAAAAATCTTTCTTTTTATATTTTTGTATGAAACCATCATATAGATGCATGTCTTTTTTATTTTTATCCAATATACAAGTCACCTTGCAAAATATACACTTATTCCCCCGTCGACAAAGTCCAAGGGGACTTATAGATCAGGCTCCACCTGTCCATCTGTCCACACAGATGTATCAGACATACCTGAGTAAATTTCTTTCAAATTTGGCACAAGGATAAGGTATAAGGTATATATTATGCACTTCAAGTTGTTTTTTGATACAATCCAATATGGCCACCAAATGGCCATTTATTCGTCTCTAAAGCAAATACTCAGACCAGCTTAGACTGATTTATTTCAGACTTAATTGGCACAAAGGCAATACACTGTGACTTTCAAATGAACATAGAATTCCTGGTAGGTTCATGTGGTCACTAAGTGGCCATTTTTTCCAATTTAAAAAGTCTCAAGCTATTACATAGATGATGTCCGATGATGATGACTGTTTCTTTCAAATTTGCCAAAAAGATGTCACACCTTGACAGTCATATGTACATCTAATATTTTCAGTAATGTGATACAATATGGTTGCAAGGCAGCCATTTTGTTCTGATTTTTCCATGTCCAATGCTATAACTCACACATGCCCAGACCACCATCAGCATTGGTACAAGGACAACACATTATGACTTAAAATTATGCATGTCAGATTTCTTTGTGATATAATCTAATATGGCTAACAAGCAGTCATATTATTCCAACTTATTCATGCCCACTCTCATCACATATACATGTAGCTTCATCTATTTACCCAACTATTGCACAAATTTAGTTACGTTAACTGATTCCAATGTACTTGGTACATCAACAGTGCACATGCATATCAATCCAAGGTTAATATTTTTTTCAGCCAGACTTCCCACTACGCTTTGACCAATATCAATTCACCATGATTTCAGAATTTGTAATGAAGTGGGGACTATGTCATTTACAATGACTTGTTTATACACGGATTTACTGGTATATGAGTGATTCAGAGATATTCCCATTCATAACTAGTCATTAGTGGATAATACCAGTATATAACACAATTTCCTCATAAAGACACATAGTGTCCTATATTTCAAGCATTGGATGGTAATCTTTACTGTGGTTTTGAAGTTTATCAATTTAAGACTTGTTCCTTTTTATCAGGAAAATATTAATAAAGATACAAGATATGATTCACATGTGTTTTCTCTCTCTGTAATTGATTTCAATTTATTTTTAATTGTTTCAACGATAAATTTGTTCAGTTAAAGTGAGGTAGGTATCTACTGTAAATTGAGTGTGAATTTTATAGTGTTACCATATAAATATGTTTGCTCATCCTGTCATAATACGTGCAAGAAATTCTGTGTGCTCAGTCTGTTTTAATTGAAAGACCTTACTTATTAATTTTATGATGAATTTCCTCTTTCAAACCACAAATATTACCATGTCTAACTGGAAAATTTAACATGATTCCCATTCCAATGTAAAGATGCATGGATATTGGTTAGCCATGAATAACTGAAATCTTTATTGTTATTAGAGAAAGATGCTTGTCCAGCTTAATCTGTAAAGGTCTGGCCAAAATATTTTTATTTTGGACAGTACAGTGTTAAAGAACCTACTGTGAAATCCAGCAATATGTGTACATATAGACATAATCCCATAATTCCAAAAATCTTGAAAAATATTGTGATCAAATGTTGTCATGAAAAGGCAGATGTTCAAACTGGTCTTCTTTTAGTTAGTCTCCGTCCCCAAGCGCCGACCAACCAACTCTAGGAGATTTAATAGAGATTACGTGGCACATAGGTACCACTGACTCAATGCAAGCAAGGAAAACCGTCACTTGCTGGTTGCATCAGTGATGGTTTCGCTTGCATTGGATCAAGTGCCTGTGGTGTGGCATCTGTCCATCCTGCAAAGATCTTAGACATGCTGCAACCAATTTCTTTCAAACTTTGTACAGGGATGTTAAACTATGGTATATATGCATGTCAATTTGTTTTTCAATACAGTAAAATATGGCCAACTGCAGGCAGCCATTTGGTTTCCAGTTTTAATGTCATTTAAAGCCATTCTCAGAGTCAGACATACCTTGACTGACAGTCTAACTTATCTATGCACACAGTACATTATTTCATGGTATGACCAATATGGCCGCGAGATGGTCATTTTGTTCCAATTTCTAAGGTTTCCAAACATTACAGAGACTTGTCATAACTATTTTCTTTCAAATTTGGTGCAAGGACAACACACAAGATGATATCCAGTCTGGTACTTCTACATTGGACCTTGTCCGTCCATCCATGTGTCTGTGGATTTGTCCACCCATCTGTCAGTCTGTTCTTGCACTATCTCAGACAAACCACTGTTTCTTTCCAACTTGGCACAAGGATTTGGCATACATATGCATGTCAATTGTTTTTCAATCTGACTATCATAAATCCAAATAATGATGAAATTTGGATAAGTATGAGCAAATTGGAAGACAAAAGTTTGTTAATATTTAATCAGTGCAGCTGATACACTTTTTCAAAATACAATCAGCATGGCCACATCTGTACATTGTGTTTAGAGAAGTAATGGAGTACATATCTTGTAATGGGGAATTTTTGCCTGTTTAAGTAAAAAAGCCAAATATGATATTCTTGAAGTCCCTGGTCCAACCTTTCAAAAACCTAAGAATTGCTGCATTCACTTGTGTATTTAGTGGTAGATGCATGCTCAACTGTAAATTGGTATTTGTTCAAAGGAAGTTATCAAAACTAAAAATATGCTAATTAGCAACAACAGTATAAACTTAGTGAAAATTTAAATAACCATTGGTAAGATTGTCTTGAACATCTTTACTCAAATACCTTAGGGTAACCTCACATGTGTTGATCACTTTATAGCTCTTATCTCGAATTTTAACAAGGGCAGCTAACATACCATATTATTGTACAAAAAGTGTTGCATGGAAGTAGTCATGTGACAAGATGTTGTGATGTACAAATCTTGTAAACAACCAACTTTTTCATTTACAAATATGCAGGATGACATAAATATGTACATAAAAAGTGTCATCTGTATAGACTGCAATAGCCTCATCTTGTATCTGTGGATGTAAATATTACATTTTATGTACTTTATAAAAAGCTGAAATTCATTTGAAATTTGGTTTGCAGGTTTTTTGTTACTTTCCATTGTTAAGTTATATATATTTATGGAATTGTTTGTCTGTGTGGGTCACATAATCCCGCAATTGATGCTAGATTTGTTTTAAAGGGATTTAAAACATATGTATATATCTGATGTCACAGCCTTGGTAGATATAGGTTTTGTTATGTTCTTGGGTGAACATTTGGGTTCGATTCAATATTAGTGACGACTGGACGACTGACATTTAGTTGAACACCAACAAGTAAACTTTAATCAAGAGACATAGACATGCTACATACACAGCCGCCATGCCATGTGGGGAGAGCGTATTATGCACGGATGGCGGGGAACTATCATGTGACTACATTTGCATATATGAAAGGATACAATCAGCATGCATAAATTAATTAACTCAATAACACAACATCCCCCTGTGATTAAAAGAGAAAACGAACGGCAGTGCTCCAAAAAGAGAAGTCCCATCTCACGAAAATGATTGTTCCGATTCAATGAGAACTCTAAATACTGAGGCACTGAAATAACAACAAATGATCAGTCTCTCTAGTTCACAAGTCCAAACGCTGTGGTCTCTTGGATACACGTTGTGAACGTCAGAGCACAGGTTCAGCTGAGTCCGGTTTCTTCAAGGGTGTGGACATCGTTGTGATATGCGGTTCAGACGCAGTATCAACGGGGTTATCATCGTAGTCAGTTGTTCGCAAGTCTTCCTCACTGAAGTTCTCCGCTGTTGGTCTGATGTGGCGTCTATTGCGTCTGTATACGCCTCTTGGAGTCTCAACTGTATACGAACGTGGTTCGTCAGTGCGTGCAACAACTCTGCCCGGTTCCCAAGTTTTGTTGATCGGGTTCTGTACGCGAACAGGTTGTTGTGGCGTCAGTTCCGGCAATGGGCAACTATGCTCCCAGTGTCTCTTTACAGTGTCTTGGCGGCGCTGTAAGATGTTGCCATGGCGACTAACACCAGTCGGTATCTTGCTCGGTAGGTTAGAGCGATACATGCGCGAATTCAGTAATTCACACGGCGACGGCAGGTTATGATCGATTGGCGTTGTTCGTAGACATAACATTGCTAGATGTGGGTCTATGTCAGTCTCGCGGGCTTTAGTACTTGTCTCTCGATGAAGCCATTGCTTGACGGAAAATGAGGTGATGACGTAACGTGCTCAAATCCGTAATTTCTAGCAAACTCCTTGAACTCTCGACAATCGTATTGTGGGCCGTTATCGGAGAGTAGGCGTTGGCAAATACCGTGCTCGTCGAATATTGATTTCAGGTGATTGATGATTGATCTCGAGTAGAGATTGTTCAACTTTCTTACCAATGGAAATTTCGAGTATTGCACTAACAAATAAGTGGATTGTTCCCAGTGAAACAAGTCTGATGACAGCGTATGCCACGGACCTGGGGGTACATCGTGTGAGTGTAGTGGCTCTTTGGGTTGTGATGCTTGGTATTTCTGACAGATAGAGCATTGACGAACTGCTTTGTCGATGTCACTATACATACCAATCAGTAGACTACCGATTTAGCTCGTAGTTTGCATTTCTCTATGCCTTGGTGTGCTAAGTGTATTTTCTCTAGTACCATTTTGCGTAGCTACTTAGGTACAACGATTCTGTTGCCTTTAACTACGATTCCATCAGACACTCCTAGCTCCTCCCGAAACGTAGGTGGGCGGGACACTCTGAGCGCGTGTTTGGCCATCCCGTCATGATGACGTCTCGTAGTGCCATGAGCTCAGCGTCGCGTGTAGTTTCTTCACGGAACTTATCAAGTCGTGCAGATGATGCGTTAAAGTGCATTTCGTGTACCGTAACATCAAGGCCTTTCACTGTTTCTCCCTTCACAGGGTCAACGCGTGACAATGCGTCGGCTAGCGGCACGCATTTTCCGGTGACATACTCTAGCGTGAAGTTGTACGGCTGTGTGCGTAACAGCATCCTAGCGAGTCTCGGGGTGACGTTCGCTATGTTTTTCTTCACGATGCTTACCAGTGGTCGGTGATCAGTCTCAATCGTTACACGTCGACCAAAGACGTACTCGTGGAAACGTTCTAGGCCGTATACTATGCCTAGCAGTTCTCTCTCTATGTTTGAGTAGCGTGTTTCTGTATCAGTCAGCGCTTTACTCGCGAATGCGATCGGGCGTTTGTCTTGTATGAGGGCGGCACCTAGCCCCCTGCTGGACGCGTCTACTTGTAGCGTCAGCGGCTTCGTCGGATCGTAGAATGGGAGGTTGCGTGCAGCACAGATCTCCGCTTTGATACGGTGGAATGCGCGGTCATGCTCAGGAGCCCATATGAATTCTGAGTCTTGCTTGCAGAGGTCGCGTAGTGGCGCGGTGAGCTCTGCCAAGCATGGTATGTACCTGTTCAGGTAGTTTACAAGTCCGAGAAAGCTCTGCAGGTCTTTCACATCGCTAGGGCGGCTCATTTCTCTGACGGCCTTCATTTTGTCCGGATCGGGTGAAATGCCATTCTCGCCGATGATGTGACCGTAGAATAAGATGCTTTTACATCGTACCACCGACTTCTCATCGTTGAAACGTACATTTTTGTCTCTTGCACGTTGTAGTACGTGATGAAGTGTAGCATCGTGATCATGACCGTCCTGGTCCAAACCTGCGACAATAAGATCATCTGCGATTCCGAATACATGTATGTCACAGAATGTCTTATCCATCTGTCCTTGGAACACGTCTTGGGCACATTTTAGTCCCATGGGTAATCTGCGATAGCAATACCTGCCAAACGGCGTGTTGAAGGTAGTCAGTAGAGCGCTTTCATCATCTAGCGGTACATTCCAATAGCCAGAGCGTGCATCAAGAATACTGAACCACTTTGCACCGTGTAGGCGACTGACTATCTCGTCAAACGTCGGTGTTGGATAGTGCGGTCGTCTGATCGCGAGGTTTAAGTCCTTCGGATCTAAGCATAGACGAATTTCACCATTTCTCTTGGTGACACAAACGCAACTGTTAACCCAGTCAGTTGGCTGTGTGACCGGCTTGATTATTTCTTTCTCTACAAGTCTATCCAACTCGTTTTTGAGAGCGTCTCGAAGGGCAAAAGGTACACGTCGCGGAGGGTGTACTACGGGTGGAACGCTCCGGTCGATGTCAATGTGATACCTGTCCTCGAAGCGACCAATCCCCTGAAATACAGTGTACTGGTGAAGTACTCTTTCTCGCGCGGCGGGGTCACCTTTCGGTCTTGGTGATTGTGACGTCATGTCGGACCTTGTATCAGGCTCAACACTATCGTCAGCAATGTCAATGTTGTAGTGAAAAGTAACCAGCTGTAGTGCATTGCATGTGGGTAAGCCTAGTAATACAGGACCCTCTGATTTACTCACGTGAAATAGGCAGTGTTCAGTCCACTGGCGGTGAGATAGCGTTAGGTGACACATACCATACGACTCAATGGTGTGACCTCCATAGGTGACTAGCCTGGTGTGTGAAGGTTGTAAACCTGGTAATGCCTCTATGCTACCTTGTGTGGGCACAAGCGTGTGATACACTGATGCGGGCATGATATTTCCCTCTGCGCCAGTGTCTATCTTGCATTTGATGACTCTAGTTCCGTGCTCAGATTTGGCAGTAATATGACATTAAACTGGTCCAATAATCATTTTCATTCAAGGTAATACATTACCAGGTCCATGGGACATTTGAGATTTACAAATTTAAGTAGGACCATCCTGAACCACTGATAGTTAGTGGTGGTACCAGGTGTTCGGAATGGGTAAGCGTACCCTGCTAGCATGCTACACCCGTCAGGATTGGTCCCAAAATTGTCTAATATTGTATGAAGTGATACAGTACATGAATCACTGTTATAAGTCAAAGCCGGGAATGCTGTCGCTAATCATTTGAGTGACCGAGGTGTCATAAGAGTAACAAAGGCTTGTTTCTCGCTGTTTCTATTGATCTCTCTGCGCGCCATGTCTGCTTGGAGCGTGTGGAAGTAGACAATGTCGGCTTTTCCATCATCCGCTGTAATTATTTCTATCGGACTCTTTCACTGCGTGAATACGAGCGGTTGGTTTAGTGTCTTTGCTGGGTGATCTACACATTTTTACCCAGTGATTTCTCTTGCCACAGCCTCTGCAGGTAGATCCTCGGGCAGGGCATCTCTCGTCTTTCTTGTGAGCCTTGCCACAGTTGCCGCACGTCAGGGAGGATGGGACCGCCACTGACCGTGTATTTGGCCTCTTGGCACCCTTCGCCCGGTGAGCATTTCCTTTGTTTTTTGGTGCGTTGTGAACGGCATGTACAGTCTCTTGTGCACCGCTTATATCGTCCAACTGGCGTGATGTAGCCTCATGTAACTGAACGATACGGCCGATAGCATCTTGAAGCGTGGTTTTCTCACCAGCTTCGAGCAGCTTTGACTGTATACGACGCGAGTTAATACCATAGATTAGCGTGTCTAACATGTGTTCGTCTGGTTCTTTGTACTTACGGTCAGCGCAGACAAGTCTGATGTGTTTCATGAAAGTGTCAACCGGTTCAATCGCCTCTTGCTTCAGGTTGCGTAGCTTAAATCGTGCCACTCTGAAGTTACTGTGTGGTTTGAGATACGCCTCAAATTTCTCCCAGTGCTTGCTCAGATCATCTTTGTCGGCGCCTGTCAGCTCCCACGACTTAGCTATATCTCAACCTTCCTGCCCTATCCAAATCAGTAGATAGCGGATTTTCTTCTTCTCGTCGGTGGATGTTAAAGGACCTTCGAAGTATATAGCTCGCACAGGCTTTTGAAGTTGGCGAGGGCAGTGCTGGGATCTGCAGCATGCCATTCCATCTTGGGCGTTGGTAACCCGCTGAGTTCGGCCATGTTGCGCAATACGAAGGGTAACTGCATTATGTATGGGGTGTTCTCAGGTCACGTTGCAATCGTTCACGGATCCAGCGATGCGATGAGGGACAGTTTATCGGCTGGCATCCCACTCCTGACACCATGTTATGTTCTTGGGTGAACATTTGGGTTCGATTCAATATAAGTGACGACTGGACGACTGACATTTAGTTGAACACCAACAAGTAAACTTTATTCAAGAGACATAGACATGCTACATACACATCCGCCATGCCATGTGGGGAGAGCGTATATGCACGGATGGCGGGGAACTATCATGTGACTACATTTGCATATATGAAAGGATACAATCAGCATTCATAAATTAATTAACTCAATAACACAACAGGTTTATTTGGAAATTTCCACATTTGTCTATAATACTGCAATTCTAATGTTTAACTGTATGGCAGTTTGGCACATACCAGTATGATTATCATGTAGGTGTGGCAGCATTGTAAACAATGACAGTCCTAAAGAAAGTCTTCAATGGCACAACCATAGACAGTAGAGAGACCAAATATTGTCTACATTAATTTCATGTAATACAATATTACAAGAGGACACCTTTACTTTGGTTTGGAAGATTGTATCACCTATGATGTACCAGGCTGCATGGTGTTGTATAAGTGTGTGTGTCTGTTGCAACAGTTGCATACCATTTTGTTACAGCCCCAGCACAGGGAGGGTGGACTATACAAGCCCCCCCAGCACAAGGGTGGATTATATTAGCCCCCGCACAGAGTGATCTATATAAGCCCATCTTTTTTCACTGAGCCAGGGGGTCTTTTAGACGTCATGACCTCAAAGTGATCTGGCCCCTGTACAGGATGATCTATGTAAGCCCATCTACTCCCATCACGCTAGGGAGTCAATGGGGTTCAGGGGTTCCTGGGGGACCATCTATGCATAGACCGAACTGCCAAGTCCACAAGTCTCACGAGATTTTGTACTCTTGCATTTTGCGAAATGTTCAAACTTTAATCTGATAAGATTTTGATGATCAGACAGATATTCTTGATCACAGAATTATCACCGTCAAGCATTAATTCTGCAGTGAGGCTATCGTATAAGCTGAACGATGGCGTCTGTATGTATTGGTGTATGTATGTACGTATGTACAGTATGTCCGTCAACATCAAAAACACATCAAAAACGCTGCATGTTTCAGCTTGGTATTTGGTGTGTGGATGCATCATGGGCTGTAGATGGGATTTTGTTCAAATGAAGTCTGCATAGCCCAAATTATGCAAATGAGCTTACAAAATGTGAAAATGGTCAAAAATAAATAACTCAAGAACCACTGTTTTGATTGCTTTGAAAATTAGTGGGCAAGTACCTTAGGTGAATCTTATACAGTTATATGTATATTGTGAAGATATCTTGAATTTTGTATTTTAGCTGAATTTTTTGGTGATTTTTCTCATTTTAAGTAAAAATTCTTCTCTGAAACCACCAGCCCAATCGCTCTCAAATTTGGGTTGGATGTTTCCAGGGGTGTTACTCTTCTAATTTGTTGAAATTATGACAAAATTGGGAAAATTACTATTTTGGGGCAATGTTTGTCATTTTTGGTTAAAAAATCTTAAAAAGTATTTTCGTTTTAAAGCCCATGGACAGACAAATTTTATATTTGGTACACAGATATCCAGAGACACAATAGTTAGATATGTGGAAATTGTCCTGAAATATACAAATTTGTATTTTTAAGACAACTTTGTCATTTTTGGTCAAGAAAACTTGTTCTCAAAATAACTTGTCTGATAGCTTTGTAATTTGGTATAAAAGTCCCGAGGGATAATCGCAATCATACCAATCCATAATCCAATGACAGTAGGTCACAATTTGTAAGACAAGAGTTGTAAACATAGACACAAAACAGCACAGAACAGATAGTAAATAGACGGTACACAAACAAAGTCATATTCATGAAAGAAAGATATATGGACCTCTGGCCAGAAGACCAAGAAGTGATGTCAGGTGTTTCGAAAATAGTAAGCGCATCCTGCCCCACATGTGGCACCCGCCATATATCATTATAATATGCTAAGCTGGAATCCGGCAATCTGATTGGCTGGAGCCGGGGTTCATATTCTCAACAAGAAGACCTGTGCGCCGCGTAACATTTTTGAGCTCGCGCAAATTTCAAACGCCAACTTGAGAGCTCAACGCGCCATAAAGTCGAACAAGTCTATGGCTTCAGATTGATTTTGTTTGTTAAATTTTAGTCTAGTGCAGCTTGACGAACCAACAAATGAAGAGTTTCTGTAAGGAGCGGGGGCTATGTAACAACAACATGATTTTTTAAAGTGTTTTGAGCGTTTTTTTAAGTAAAATTCTTCAAGTTCGATGTCTAATCGCGATATCAATGCGTTGCGTAACCGTATTTTATGAATTCAACTGTGCACGCGCGCGCGTTCTGAAATGTTCTTTTTAGCTACTATAGACTATAGTCTATAGAAGCTATTGGGATAGGTATCCGTCCGGCGTCATTCTGTATGTATGTATGTATGTATGTATGTATGTCCGTTTGTGAGGCGTCCGTCCACTCAAATATCTTGAGAACGGCAGTACTTACTGATTTGATATTTGTTGTGTAGATGAAAAATATGATTTTGAGAAACTTATTTTTTTAATTTTTTGATATCGTTGAAAATAGGCAAATTAATGCCCAAAAAGGCGTTTTTGGTAAAAAATCATCTTCTTCATAACCGCTGGTCAGACAGCTTTGTTATTTGGTATACAGGTCCCTAGGAATAACCCAACTTAGATTTGTTCAAATTGTGATGAAATATGCAAATCTGTATTTTTAAGGAATTTTTGTCATTTTTGGTCAAAATTTGACTTACATTGTATTTAATTCTTGTACTGTATAAACCCTATCAATTCACCCAGAAAAAAATAATTAATATGATTTTAAATAATTGAATTAATTAGGAAATCATCAAAGCCAAAATAATTTTAGTGTAGAATTAACTGAAAGTTTAACTTTTTTTGATAGTACATAGTGAAATGCTTACCATCTTCAAGGATTAAAACATGTAACGGCAACTTTCCTGAATCCCAACTTTGACATATTCTGAACGGTCATTTATTGTGCCCTGTATGTTATCTAAAAGAAATTGCTCATAATAGTTTGTCATGATAGGGTGGTCAAATAAATAGAGATAGAGAAAGTTCTAATTTCCATTTATGGTTGACTTGGTAAGGATAAAATAAAATTATTTTTTGGGGAAAAAAATAGAGTGGTCAATTAAAAGAGTGGTCAAAGTGATAGGGTTTTTATGGTAAAGCTGGGCTGTAAGATTCCTCATGTGCTATTTATAGCAATTATGCAATCTGTGTAAACAGTGCAATGAAAGTGTTACATGATTCCTTATAATGCTTTTGATGACCTTGAACTTCTTAAGTTTCAAACATTTGTCTCTTCAGTGTGCTTTCTCTGAGTACGTACAGTCTCAACTTATTCAACAGAACTTACTTACAATGTTAATTTGAAAGTTAAAATGTGCTTGGTTAATAGGATGAAAGTACTGATAAAGATAACCAGCTTAAGATTCTTTATAACCTGACAGATATGCTGTTTTTTTATGACGTAAATCTTGATTTAAGCAAGTCTTGTTTACTTTAATTAGAATGTAATTAACTCTCGTTTATTAGCTACTATAGACTGATATAGTCTACAGAAGCTATTGGGATGGGTATCCGTCCAGCGTCCACTGTCAGTCTGTATGTATGTATGTATGTATGTCCGTTTGTGAGGCGTCGGTCCACTCAAATATCTTTAGAACTGCAGTACTTACTGATTTGATATTTGTTATGCGGATAAAATATATGATTTTGAGAAACTATTTTTATTAATTTGTTGATATTGTTGAAAATATGCAAATTAGCGCCAAAAAGGCGTTTTCGGTAAAAAATCTTCTTCATAACCACTGGTCAGACAGCTTTGTTATTTGGTATACAGGTCCCTAGGGATAAGCCAACTTAGATTTGTTAACATTGTGATGAAATATGCAAATCTGTATTTTTACGGAATTTTTTTTCCATTTTTGGTCAGGCCATCCTGAAATGAGCTATCAAAGATATCCACCTTCTTCATCAATACATGTGTCGCAAAAGATTATTCTCTACATAACACAGCAGAGCTCTGTCAACTGTTGAGTCGCTTGTTTTTTCAAAACCACTGGTCAGACAGCTTTAATATTTGGTTTACAGGTCCCTAGGATGACCTTTAAGTGAGATAATTTCATACAGTCAGGAAATACTTAATTTTGTATCCATGTCTATAGTAGCTTCAGGGACTTTGGCCCTATGTTTTAGAGTTTGTATGAGGCTGCGCGCTCCTGAACTCTCGTTCCAACTTCGGCCCTAAATAACGAAATTGCCCACTTGTTTTTAACTTTAGCATATTATAATGAGGTTATAAACGGTGCGCTCGGGTATTTGGTTGCGGATATAAGACCTCTGGGGTGAAAATTAGCATATTTGGGTGAAATAATTACCTCGCTGCGCTCGGTGATTATTTCCCGCCAAATATGCTAATTTTCACCCCAGAGGTCTTATATCCGCAACCAAATACCCGAGCGCACCTTATAACCTCTTAATCTATAAGTCAGATAGGTAGTGGTCACTAACTAAGGCCCAATGTCACCGATGCCATCAGTGATCATTTGTCGAAGACAGATATTGTATTTATCTACCAGCTTGTTACCTCCCAAAAAGCATTTGAATGTAGAGACAAGTCTTGCTCTGGTGTAAATACGGATAGTTTTCAATCGGATTCGAACCCACAACATACCTTGATTCAACAGTTTGTAAGAGAGATGGCCATGTCTTTCTACAAAATCACCATATGAACTGCATGCTCTAGCATTTCGAATAAGCTGGGAAATGTATACCCCATAAGCTGGTGAGAGTGGAATATTACTTATGAGGTGTGGAAAATTGATGATACTAAAGTTGAAATCATCTCTCTTGTCATATAGCCTAGTAGAAAGGTGACCATTAGAGTCAAATTCAAGTAAAATGTCCAGATATGAAGCAGAAAAGGCCGTTTCTGTAGTTTCTTTAATCTCCAATTCTGGAAGATAAATCATAGCGAGATATTTACTGAATTCAGAATTATTCATTGAAATAACATCGTCTATGTATCTATATGTTAGATTGAAAGTTCGAGCTACAGAGACCTTTTCTGCCTCGTATGAGAACAGAAATAAGTCTGCAAGCAAGAGAGCACAGTTAGTGCCCATAGGAATTCCTATACACTGTTGGAAAATGTGTCCTCCAAATTCTACAAATATGTTGTCGATGAGGAAATTAAGCATACTGATAATGTCTTTCTCGGGATAAAACAATTTAGCGTTAGTAACATTTTTAACAAAATATTTAGAATTGTACCCTAATACTACATATTTGTAACGGCGTGAACCGTTTTTGTAGAAAAATGCTTGGTTGGTGATGTTTTTCAAGCGTTCTTTCATATTATCATGTGGTATTGTGGTATACAATGTGGAAAAATCGAAAGTTTTAATAGATATTATTTTTGAAACAGATCTTGATTTCAAATTTTCCAGAGTTCTTTTGAATTTTTCAATATCCACATTTGATTTATACCATTCCGAGAAAAGACAACATCACAGTATGCTTGAAGTACCCGTTTAACAGTACAAAGAACAGAAGTCAGTATCTTCGATAACTCTGTTGTTGAACATTTTGAAGATCCTGCAATAAACCTAGCTTTGTAAGGTGTTTTGTGGAGCTTTAGTATCCAGTATAAGCTAGGCAACTTATTATGGTCATCCTTTGTTGTAATATTAAAATTATCCATGAATGACTTATGGTTTGCCAAAATTTCAGATAAATTTTAGATAAATTTTCTGGTCAAAGTGTTGGGAAACCCCAAAATTTGTATATTTTAGGTAATTTTCTCAGCTTGTGACCTTAAATGACCTACACACCAACCCAGGATATGTTGTGAGACAGTTTCGAAGGCTGTGAACATAATTTTGTCGTATTTGATATCAATTTGTAGGTAAATTTGATCCAGAAAACAAAGCTGAGGTGTATTTTTTCATTGCTGACCAATTTTTGCAACTTTTCCATGTAAGACACACAAGAACTGTTGAGAAATTTGCATCCAGGATAATCCCAGATGTCGTAATCACCCCCACAGTGGAAGGCATTTCACTATCTGTAACTAACATAAGTGCTGTTTACATTCAAATGATAGCACTCATAGCATTAATTAAAAAAATCCCCAAGGTTGTAAATACATTTCCTGCCATCTGGCCTTATGTAATACCAAGGGGTGGAACATTTGATATTCAGGAGGGGGTAGGGTCTAAAAGATTGATGAGGTAGCATTACTTTTTTACCAGATCCCTTGTACATTTTTTTCCCCCATTCCCAACTTTTCTTTTTATCAAGCCTTCTCTGGCTATTTTTTGTTGTTGACATTTGCTTACGTATTTAGGATCTGCTTGTCCCATTGCTATAGAAATTGATATGCATGCTCCTAAAGATGACCTCAAGTACCTAAGTTGGAGACCTTATTTGCTTTTGTCATTCTTGTTTTTCTGGTTTAAATATTTCTTGAATGGACCAATTCAAACCCAATGTGAGCACATAGTGTCCTTGACGGTATTTTTTGACTTCTGGGAGAATGTGGAAATCCTCATAATTTGTTCTCTCAACATTGCCTGTATAGGATATGCCTCTATTATTGTGGACAGTTTGTAAAATCTAAACTCTTAGTCAACAGTTACAATGTCCTCGCCTCTGTACCTTTGCAGAACAATCCCTGAGGAGCAATATTTTTTCTCTGGCCATACTGGCATGTAAGAAATTACTTCTATTCTTTGTTGGTTTGGTTTCTCTTTGGATGGAGCATTGAATTTTGAAAAAGGGTCAACCTCTGTGCCAAAAAGTAACTTCAAAATTGAAAAATATTTGTTTACTTTGTTAAAAGGAATTTATGCTAATTTATGACAATATATTTTTGCTCCATGAAAAAACACTTCTCCAAAAAGCAAGTCAGAATAAAAGTATATTAGTCATACAAACACTGTACGGTGTGCAATATGCAATGTTATTGTTGACTAATGAATTCCAGTCTGGAATAAAATTCAGTTTACCCTCACTGATATTAGGCATTGCACACATGTACCCTGTTGAATACTGGGTCTTTTCATATGACTTTTGGAGTAGCACAAGAAACTCTGTTTTACAGACAGGACAAAAATATTGGAAAAAATCAAAACTACAGCTATTGAAGGCTCCAGTTCCAGAGAAAATGCTTGAGTCTTGTCAGTCTTTTGCATGTATTATTTGGGAAACGATGCCAAAAGTCATAGACGTTTCATAGTAAAAAATTCGTCAGCAGTTTCTCGGAAAAAAAAAGACGTTTTGGGGAAATTTTTGCACTCATCTTGGCTTCCTAGTCTTCACAACATTCACTGTGAAATGCAACTATTTCCGTTCACGCGATCTCTCATAGCGGCCGTTCGCGTGCGAGTAGACAACTTCCAAGATGGCGTCCCCTCCGACGTTTGTTGACAAAGTGTGTTCGTAATTTTCAAGATTTTGTCGCCATTACCTTGTTCACAGACATAAATGTGCACAACTGTTGCACAATTAAGGTGAATTTGTACAACTTATCACTAACTGAGCCCCAGTTTAAGCCTTCGATTTCGAGCATTCACTCTCAAAAAAATCGTGTCAGCCCCATTGTAGGGAATAGGAGGGCCTCTCGTCCGGTCACACTTTTTCAAAAATTTAATAAAGCGAATTTATTCAAAAGTATTTTTATCACAGACCTAATGAAGAGGACTCTATCCTCTCTGAGGACCTGCCTGTAATCAAAGTACCCATTAAATTTTTCCGATATATCTTTGGAAAATTTTTTCCACTGCAAGCCCGACTTTCTAAACTACAGCTATTTTCAAAACTTAGAACGATATTTAGAAAGTGATAATTACCGTTTTTATCGGATATATCCTTGGAAAAATGTTTTCACCCGAGGCCCGACTTTCTAAACTTCAGCTAATTTCTAAATTTAGAACGCTACTTAGAAAGCGATAATTATCGTTTCTGGCTAAACTTTCTAAGTTTAGATTTAGATTTAGACAATTCTTATTTAGCTTTCTAAACTTCCAGCTAAACTTTCCAAAAACGATAAAAACACAATTCCGCACCTTAGAGTTAGGTGCGGAATTGTGTCTTTTCCTGAAAGCCATTTCTAAACTACGTGCAATCCCTATGGGAGCTAAACTAGCTAAAAACACGGCAAAAAACCCCGATAATTATCACTTTCTAAATATCGTTCTAAGTTTAGAAAATAGCTGTAGTTTAGAAAGTCGGGCTTGGAGTAAAAAAGGTTTTCCAAGGATATATTGGATAAAAACGATAATTATCACTTTCTAAATAATGTTCTAAGTTTAGAAATGAGCTGTAGTTTAGAAAGTTTAGAAAGTCGGGCCCGAGGTTGAAAAATTTTTTCGAAGAATATATCGGATAAAAACGATAAATATTAGATATTATTCCCTAATATTTTTCTTCGTTCAGCGAAGGAAAATACGAGTGACGTAATGACCGTGTCACCACGAGTCGGAGACGAGTGGTGACACGGTCATTACGTCACGAGTATTTTCCGAGCTGAACGAAGAAAAATATTAGGGAATAATATACTTATCACATGCACAAGCCAAGAATTCGTTATTTTTTGCAAAATAAAATAAGTTTTCCATGACGATTCCGTGTTTAAACTTTTGAACTACTTTAGGAATAATATCAGTACGCCGTGCACAAGTTGTCAATCATTTCCAGTCGTCCGTCGTGTGCGTTAGCGCTCACGTTCGTTCGTGTGTGAAGCAAATGACAGCTCTCGGTCTACACGTAGGCTACCTTCCGCAAAGTTATACTCTATTTCAAAGATAGCATAGTCCTAGAATTTTATCACAGACGAAGATACGCTATTTTTCGGGAACAAATATCGACTGAATCTCGACGGCGCGAACACTGTAAACGTCGCGCCTGACCCTGTTTGCAATGCGTACGGAACCCACGGTATACGCGACCAGCTTCAAGTTCGTTGTTTCCGCAAATTATTCACGTAATTCCTTCGGAATATACAGGCGGTACACTCTTGTGTTTACTTTTGTTCGGATTAGTAATGTCGTAGTCTGTGAAAATATCGATTTCATTACATGACTTTTGATCGTGGGAGAAACATCGGCCGCCATGTTGTTTGTTCACATATTTACGAGCACACCGAAGATCGACCAAAAAAAGGTCCGACGCACCAAAATTGATGACATAGACGCGGGTTGTCGTGACGTAGAACGACCAGAGAATAAATCCCGTATTTTTTGTTCGGAGACGACAAACTTGGCTTGTGCATGTGATAACACTTCTAAATAGCGTTCTAAGTTTAGAAATTAGCTGTAGTTTAGAAAGTCGGGCTTGGAGTGGAAAAAGTTTTCCAAGGATATATCGGATAAAAACGATAATTATCGTTGGCAGGGTGGTTATTTGACAGACTTTGTTTTTGACGGACAAAACAAACATTTACAATATCTCTTCACAAATTTTGTTTATGCTGACTCACTGTCACATTTCTCTACTTCGTAACATTCAACTTCTTGCCCAACGCAATGGTCAATTTAATAGGAAGTATGCTCTCTCGGGGTCTATTGGACAAGTCATATTTGAGCTTTGGATTTTAAAACTTACTTCTTGGGGAAACTAATAATCTTTACGGCCCTGATACGGCTTTTGCGGCCCGAGGTCGTTCGGCGGAAGGGCCCGAGCGTGCGAGGGCCCGTAAGCCGTACGACCAAGGGCCGCAAAAGCCGTATCAGGGCCGTAAAGGTTTTATCATATACCTTATGGAATGATAAGCATGTAGTTTACATTATATTCAGCATTGTTTTGGAGATAAAAATCCGTGCGATATCAAAAATTCATCGCCATTTGATTAAATATTTTAGAAAAGCGATGGCCGCTTCCCGTCGCGGATTGACATACATAATGACGTCATTTGTTTACCTGTAGAATTCTAGAACGCGCAGAGCAACGTTCGTAGGCCTACTAGGCCTCAGTATAACTTACAATAAATTGACATTACGCTTTTCTTACACCTCGATTCAGCCTTGATCACAGGCACGCATGTAGTATTTAGTATACACAGGGTTTCACTAGAATTTAGAAATATAAGCCGATGTCACCAGCGCGGACCCACTGTCGCGGCCACGCGCCACTACGATCTGAGCGAGCAGACGTTTTCCTAATCTCGCGCTGGCTTTGTGTACGAATGGAACGTTTGCGGATAGCAACGCGCGTAGTAACCAGAATCGAGTTAGTTCAGAAATGCACGCGATTGCCCATATTTGGGCACCGGGCCGGGGCGTGATACGTAAAAAAAATGCACGGATCTGAGGGCGCTTCCTCCCATAGGTTTACACAGGCACGTGAATGTAGGTATATGATAATAGTATTTTCCTGGTTCTACAAGACTACTCCTACAAACTCATACATTTTCCCTTGAAACACTGGGAAAAATACACATATACAATTTACAATAGAAATGCTGTACCAACGTTTTTATCCGACATATCCGGGGAGTTGTTTCTCAACGTAAAGCTCAACTTTCTAAACTACAGCTAATTTCTAAACTTAGAACGCTATTCAGAAAGCGATAATTATCGTTTTCATCCGATATATCCTTGGAAAAAAATTTTCAACCTAAGCCCCGACTTTCTAAACTACAGCTAATTTCTAAACTTAGAACGATATTTAGAAAGTGATAATTATCGTTTTTATCCAATATGTCCTTGGAAGAAATTTTTCAACGTCAGGCCCGACTTTCTAAACTTCAGCTAATTTCTAAACTTAGAACGCTAGTTAGAAAGTGATAATTATAGTTTTTATCCGATATATCCTTGGAAAACTTTTTCCACTTCAAGTCCAACTTTCTAAACTACAGCTAATTTCTAAACTTAGAACGCTATTTAGAAAGCGATAATTATCGTTTTTATCGGATATATCCTTGGAAAAATGTTTTCACCAAAGGCCAGACTTTCTAAACTACAGCTAATTTCTAAACTTAGAACGCTAGTTAGAAAGTGATAATTATCGTTTTTATCTGATATATCCTCGAACAAATTTTTTCTACTCCAAGCCCGACTTTCTAAACTACAGCTAATTTCTAAACTTAGAACGCTATTTAGAAAGTGATAATTATCGTTTTTATCCGATATATCCTCGGAAGAAATTTTTCAACGTCAGGCCCGACTTTCTAAACTTCAGCTAATTTCTAAACTTAGAACGCTATTTAGAAAGTAATAATTATCGTTTTTATCCGATATATCCTTGGAAAACTTTTTCCACTGCAAGCCCGACTTTCTAAACTACAGCTATTTTCTAAACTTAGAACGATATTTAGAAAGTGATAATTATCGTTTTTATCCGATATATCCTTGGAAAAATGTTTTCACCCGAGGCCCGACTTTCTAAACTTCAGCTAATTTCTAAATTTAGAGCGCTACTTAGAAAGCGATAATTATCGTTTCCGGCTAAACTTTCTAAGTTTAGATTTAGATTTAGACAATAGATTTAGCTATCTAAACTTCCAGCTAAACTTTCTAAAAACGATAAAAACACAATGCCGCACCTTAAAGAGGCACTCCCACTTGGTAACATTTTTAAAACACATTTTTTTAATGCCAACGGTCAATATTTGACGTGGCGACTGTGCACCGATAGCGAAATATAGATAAAAACATGTCATTTACTGAGCGTATTTTTCACATCACGAAGTTTCTGATTATGACCCGAAATCCCCCAAAGGTTTGTTGTTGTGCTGATGGACGATATTCTAGGGAGTCCAAAAACGTTCGAATGACGCAATTAATTTACCTCCTACTGCGAAGACTTTATATACATCATTATGCCTTTACCTAAGGTAGTTTTCTTTTTAAACTTCTCCTTAGTTTTTGTCGTTTTCATTATTCTCAATCAGTTGTATTAGATTTTTAACCAATACCACATAGATATCAGTTTTTACGTGTAAAATATTAGCCGTCTCTGATGACTACATTTTGTCGTCTGCCACACAGTTGCGCGTGGTTCCATACATGGCGGTCGCCACGTGGTATGTGTCTGCATACCACGCGACGGCCGTTATGTATCAACCAAACGTAACCGTGCTGGTCACCTATGGGAATTCTGGTGGGATCAGCAAACTTTGTTTTTCGTTGTTTTTTTTGCCGAGTCAGTAAGACTCGGCTTTGTCCCACGGGACATGACCGATCACCGACGCGAGTGGTACTGTGGCGTACAGCAGCGTCAGCGTAGACTCGTACTCCATAGCTTAGTTGACAATGGCCCAAGTGCCGAACGTTCGATGTTCGGAAGCTGAATTTAGGTGGGCCACCGGAATTCAAACTTTACATGTTTTTATCCCCATCTCGCGATCCGTGCGCAGTCGCCAGGTCAAATATTGACCGTTGGCATTTAAAAAATGTGTTTTAAAAATGTTACCAAGTGTGAGTGCCACTTTAATGTGCTCGTTACTTTGGGCCATATCTAATTGATAAGAAATTGAGCGATTTAAATTACATCATAATAACACCTAGGCGAAAACAAAAACAGCTATGCCACATAAATATGCTTAAAGCCTTAAGCCATATTTAGATAGGAATAATCCTACTATAACACAGTCTGTCAGTGCAGTCAGTTCCAGCCTTTATGAAGATAGCTGGGCTTGAACAGCCAGAACAACAACAACAGGTGAAAGAACTGCTCCACGAATATAAACACCTGTTTCAAGATGTTCCAACGAGCACAAACGTCATCTATCATGACGTTGATGTTTGGGAATGTAAGCCTGTAAAACAACATCCATACACACTGAATCCAACTAAAGCGAAATATCTCCAGGAAGAAGTCAAATACCTGCTGGACAATAACTTTAGTAGTCCCCACGGACACCATCCGGGGTAAGCCTAATTCACGTGCCACGTGCCGCGTGCCAGGGACTCGTGAGAAATTATACGGAGGGAGGGAGGGCCTAATTAAAAAGAGTATTCGACGGAATCTGACACAAGCACACCACGGAATCTAGGAATTGCGTTAGTTTATACATGCCCAGAGTATATTCAGGCAACACCACAATAGCGCTGTTCACGGTTACAGGTTTGTCACTAAATATAGCTGTAAGCGCGCGACATCAGACACGCAGCTTGAAATGCGGACACATTTATCAATGTTGCATACATGGCCGTTTTTGCAGCTTGTACTCTTAGTCGTGAATATGCCTTTTAGTATTCATTGTTACACTAGTAGTCGTGTTCTAAGATGTGTTTTCGTCATTTTTACATGCGTAATTTTCAAAAGCGTAATCTAAAAATGCGGACAAATATTTATTTTTGCATATTAATTAGAGAACAGTCACGTAAACTGTGAACAACCCTATACCTATCTCAACACTACCTTTGTTACGCCAAACTCACAAAAGTCGGGAATAGAAATTAATTAGATGGAATAAAGTCTTTAGAGTTTGACCAATTTCGACACTTCTACACACACAGAGGCCAACTTCGTCTTGGAGCCGAGTTGTCGCAGAGCGGAGAAGTTTGCGACCGGCCGTGTTCTCATTGTATTCAAACTTAGGGGTGTGTGACTTCATACAAATACTGATGATTGAACTTTTCCATATGACATATTGCTCCCTGGCTGACCATATGTCTGCTGAACTCAATCAGTATGAGAACTTGTATGTACTATTACCAATTCAAACCAAAAGAGCACAGTGTCCTTGAGACTTTATTAAAGTTTTGGTGTTTTGCTTTATTTTTTGACAAATATTTATTGGTTTTGTTCCAGACGAGTTCTTGTTTTCAGTTGCTGAAAGCTACAGTGATAGTAGCTGTAACTTTTGACAATTTTTTCAGTGTTTTTGTTTGTGTATTTATTTCAGTTCCTCGTTAAATAAATTCTAAGTTATTGTTCCTAAAGCTTGAAATGGTTTGTGCTTTATAAAACTCCAGAGCTACTGCTTGATTTTTATTGATGCTGCAGTGTGCATCGAACAATTGCCAAGATTTTTTTTCCGAGTCGCAATGGTCCATAAATGTTTTTCCATCAGCCACTTAAAGCCAGATTTTTTTTTTCGAGAAACTCCACCTGGCATCTTTTTTTCCCCCAAATCTTCCAAGCCCCCCCCCCCCGATATCAAATGGTCCACCCCTTATTGGCATGTAAAGACCAGCACAATTGTGCATTTTGTCGCAAAACCTTCGCGATCTTTGTGACAAACTGATGGTGAATCACAGTGATATTTGGGAAAGGGTGTCAGTCATTGTTTTCATTACCAGAAAGTAAATTGAAGTAATGCGGAACAACAAATGTTATGGTAATAACACGGTGTGTAGGTATAAAAGTTAACTACAGATGGAGACATATGGGGTACGCTATACGTTCACGTGATCGCTAGGTCGGAAGTAGGCCTAATTCACACTCAAAGTTGATGCCGAAAAGACAAAGTGAAATACTTTTGGCTGATAATTTTAGTTTTTCTCTATTTTCCCGCCTTTGGCAAGCTTACCATATGGTCTACAAAATCAATGTACAGAATTTTGATTGATCAATTTTTAATGTAACAAATTTACGCGTAGTGTGATTTTGAAAAATACTGGCCATCCCTCCCTATAGGGGGGTATACAAACACGAAAGACCGAAGATCGAAGACCGAACACCGAAGATCGAAGACCGAAGACCCCTGAATTTGGATTAAAGGCACGATGCACTCTAACCGGCAAGGACGGATCGAACGTTATAATATTTAGTACGCAGTAATTACGCTGTTTCAGACATAATACACGCCAAATTACCATCACATCGGAGTCAAACTGAAACACTCGCCTGCGCGACTTGATAACGATGGCGGCTAACATTTCAAACACAATACACGAAGTTCAACCGAAATTAAGCCAATACGGCAAAATATGGCCCTTAAATACCGGAGATATCACAGTTCTTTGATTTGTACTTTTGACTTTGACAGATACGGCACTTGCCGCTAGTATTAGTTTCGGATTCCGATTTTCAAATAAATGCAACTATTTTAGGTTTTAATGTTTTCATATTGCCATTTTTGCTATAGTGTGGATGAATAACTCTCTCCTTGACCAATTGAAATAATCCCGACGAAAAATGGACGATTTTTAGGAGAGATATGCCAGGGTCTTCGTTTTGTACATTTGGACTTGAAAAACGCCCAAAATTAGTAGGTTTTTCTTAAATTACTCCAAAAATATACGTCCAAATTTTGATTTTGGCACGGAATTGACTTCCTCCCACTATTCGTCACAAAATAAACCAATGCCGACAATGAATGATCCTTAAATACCGGAGATATCAAGGGTCTTCGTTTTGTACTTTTGACCTTACAGATACGGTAAGCCGATGGCATTCGTTTCTGATTCCGATTCTCAAATAAACGTAACTATTTTAGGTTTTAATGTTTCATATGCCATTTCTGATATAATTGTGGATGAATAACTCTCTCCTTGACCAATTGAAATAATCCCGACGAAGAATGGACGATTTTTAGGAGAGATATGCCAGGGTCTTCGTTTTGTACATTTGGACTTGAAAAACGCCCAAAATTAGTAGGTTTTTCTTAAATTACTCCAAAAATATACGTCCAAATTTTGTTTTTGGCACGGATTGACTTCCTCCTACTATTCTTCACAAAATAAACCAATACCGACAATGAATGGCCCTTAAATACCGGAGATATTAGGGTCTTCGTTTTGTACTTTTGATGTTGACAGGTACGAAATCTAGCGTTGATTACAGATTACGAATCTAAAATTCACTGAATTATATTTGTTTTATTTGTTGTGAGGCATTTTTTACTACATTTATAATGATAAATGCATAAATGAATATCGAAGAGTTAAATAAATTATTTATTTATATTAATTAACATACATACATACATACATACATACATACATACATACATACATACATACATAAAGACAGATAGAGATAGATAGAGAGGTAAATAGATAGATAGATAGATTACGTATGTATATATATATATATATATATATATATATATATATATAACAAGCTTAATGCACTTTGAAAGTTTTTTTTATTAAAACAAAATGAACTGTCAACTTTACGCTGACCTTACATAGTCCTTTGTAATGGTAAAACATCAAATTTGTAGCAATTCGAACTTCAGATAACTACTGTATTGTGATCGGTATTATCTTACGAAGGAAAACAATTGCTTAGAACAATTAAAGCGAGGGTCATCGGTTTATGATACTGTTGAAACATTTTTACACAAGGTACATGTGTACATGTTGCTTAATAAGTAATAGCATGGGTAGTACGACAGACCCTAACTTGGTGATGTGCATTTTAATAGCCATCCTGACATCGCCGTATAAGTAACTGTGATTCTCCTTATCGCTTATAACAAATGCCAATTTGATGCGTATTGAGACTGAGTAAAATAGTACGTTTTACATTGTAGTGCGAAACAATATACCTTTATCTGTGAGATGATTATCTACGTTCAATATTGAAGCTTACAAACACTTGCTTAGTCACTGAACTTCTCATTTGTAGCACTACAACCGTTATGAACGATCGTCCGGGTCTTGCACAGCGCCTGAACATTTAGCACCACCAAAACAAGTGTCTGGATATCAAATTTGGGTAACCCAACTGTCCCCAAAAAATCGTCAGCCCAAAAATTTTGTCACTTTCAAATTCAGAGCAAATTTTACTAAATTTTATGTAATTTCAGCGTTGTATATCTTGTATAGGGTTTTACACACAAAATAAAATCAAACACGATTGGAACTAATTTGGTATAATTGGATGGTGAAGTAATGTCTATTTGATCTGTAAATGTAAGCTCATCTACTTTTTAGCTACGCTGTCAGCGACGCGGAGTTTATCAAATAGGTTTATTTTCCGTCGTCGTCCGTCATCCGTCAACAATTGCCTTCTCCTCGGAAACCGCAAGTCCGATTGCTTTGAAATTTTATATGCAGTTCACTTGGGTTACTTCACTTAAGTTTGTTCAAATCGTAGTGAAATTTGCGTATTTGTATTTTAGGGGCATTTTTTTCCTGTTTTTGGTAAAACAATCTTCTTCTCTGAAACCACTTGTCCGATTGCTTTGCAATTTGATATGCAGTTTACTTAGGGTGACTCCAGTCAGATTTGTTCAAATCGTGGTGAAATTTGCATATTTGTATTTTAGGCAATTTTTGTCGTTTTTGGTAAAAAAATATTTAAAAATCTTCTTCTTCAAAACTACCTGTCAGTTAGCTTTGCTATTTCCCTACGGATGATCTACTTCAGATTTGTTCAAATTGTGCAGAAATATTCAATTTGCATTTTAAGGCAATTTTGCCATTTTAGGTAAAAAATTTGTTTCTCAAAAAGTACTGGTTTGAAAATGAGAAATTTTCAAAAACGTCAATAACATTTCTCTAAACGCTGTAAGAATCCTCTGACGAATTAGATTTCTCAACTAGTTTATAATATAAACATAAACAAGTAGCATTGACAATTAATACACCGTGACGTAACTTTTACGTCTTTGGATTAATTTATGCTTTACTTTATACTTTATACTTTATTAGTCCAATATAAAATCGAAATGCGTAATGGCGTATATAAAATAGATAACAAAAGTTGAAATGGATAAAACACTGACCAATCATATGTAGGGGCCTACATAGTTTAAAAAGCACAATCGCTGAAAACACAAAGCACAAAAAACTTCAAGTAGAACTGTACAATAAAAAACAATGTCACAATACGGTAACTATGTCCACAGTTAAGTATTTACCTGATGGACGATTGGTTAAGTATTCTCACTACTGAGGGTACAAAAGTATTTCTAAATCTATTTGTGCGACACCTTATTGATTGGTATCTATTTCCAGACCTCATGTTAGTGAAATTATTATTTACATGCCAAGTACTGCCGCCAGGAAGTGTCCGGTTTCAAACCGCTTCAACCCGTGAAAATCACGGGTAACCCGATTAATTGACATGCATTTATGCATGGATTAGCCATGACGTGTTCATTTTCTATGCATATATGCAGAGCGTAAGCTGTCACTCAAGTCAGTGATTGTTTACTTTGGTGACAAAAGAAGTCAAGTAAGCTTATCAGTGTCAATCCTTGAGTGAAATAAAAAATCCAAATCTTTCGTATGTAAAAATGTGAAAGAGGCTCCCCACCTAACTATCCAAAATGTTTTTTGTGTCGAGTTTGTGTTTGATTCGTTTCGAAAATGTCTTCCTACATTCTTATCCGATTGTTTGTGTTAATGAAATGTTTGTTTCGCTTCGGATATTTGTAGGGAAGTTTGGATTAGTGTGTACGGTAATGTTTTGTTTGTGTGGGGAAAGCTTATGGCGAGACGCAGCCGGTCCTATGGTGTTACAATGTTGATAGAGTGGCACTTTGACGCTTGCGTTTCGAAACCCGAGTTTGGTTTCTCATCAGTCGCAGTATAGATTCTTTCCTTAGTTTGTGTTTGTGAAAATTTATTTTAATCACAGTCCCTCTATCCACTGTGTATCCACTGTGGGCCTGTGTTTTAATGCATTTTAGTGGTCTTGCTCTTCGTGTAGCGAGGCAAGTATATTAATGTTTGGGCACAGGGCGTTGTCTACATGTCCGTCCCCAGAGGTGGGTAGGTGTTTCGTTGTATCGCTAATAAAGATATATTCTACCAACCTTTGGTATTTCGGTCTTAACTTAGCACTGCCCTTGACAATCTTGCGTATACGTTTTATCAACATGCTGCGTCTATTATCTGATGAGTTTGAGTGCCTAATTAGCCAAAGTAATCAAGGGTAAATTACTAATCTGTGGACGCTCTCACCAGATTATCACCGGATTAAATTTGACAAAGTCAACAACGAACGCACCAGCAAGGTATATCTTCAGTTATACCTTGCTGGTGCGTTCGTTGTTGACTTTGTTAAATTTAATCCGGTGATAATCTGGTGAGAGCGTCCACAGATTAGTAATTTACCCTTGATTACTTTGGCTAATTAGGCACTCAAACTCATCAGATAATAGACGCAGCATGTTGATAAAACGTATACGCAAGATTGTCAAGGGCAGTGCTAAGTTATGACCGAAATACCAAAGGTTGGTAGAATATATCTTTATTAGCGATACAACGAAACACCTACCCACCTCTGGGGACGGACATGTAGACAACGCCCTGTGGTTTGGGTCTCGTTGTGAGTCCGTTCGGTGGTTCGGTTTGTTTGTTCTATGTTTCTTTACTTTTGTAAATTTTGTTTAGACTAGTGTGTCTTTTAGATTTTTTGCGGCGGTTTGTGAACTTTTAGGCAATAAGTACCACTGCGGGGTACGGATTTTTATGTTTTTTTGGATCAAGATACTTATAAGTATCATGGTCGATGTGTTTCTTGTCGTACATTTTGTTAAACAGTTCGTGTATTTTGTTTACTGTTTGTTCTGTGTCGTCACTGTCTAGTTGAGTATAATACTGAGTGTTGAGTAATTGCTTTTCGCATTCGTGTACGTAATCTTTTGTGTTGACAATGACGATACCCCGACCCTTGTCGAAGGGTTTTTTATGGTAATTTGTATATTGTTAGCAAGCTTGTTTATCGCGATTCTTTGGGCACGCGACATTTCTTGTTTCCTTGTTTGAAAGGATATCTCTAGAAGTGCAAGTTCAACAGCTTCAGATAGCTTTCAAGTTCTGTGTTTTTTGTTGTTCGGGGAGTCCAGCTTGATTTTTTCTTGAATGGGTGCTGTTGCGATTGTTTATGTCTCATGATGTAGCGCAGTCTCACTTTGCGACCATATTTGTTGAAATCCTGAAGCAGTTTTATTCTGCTTGGTTTTGTTGGTGTCGGAATGAATTTTAGGCCTTTGCCTAGTGCTATTATTTCGGTGTTTGTTAGTTTGAGCGATGGAAGGTTCTTGATGAATTTCATGTTGTTGTCGGCTTTTCTTTGGAAGATGGCTGATTTATTTCCACGGCCATTTTGTCTGTTACGGTGTTTTATCATTTTGTTTTTTTTGTTTTTTTAATGTTGTATTTCTTTTTGTTGTGTTTACGATTTTTGTTAATTCTTATACAGCATAAACGTTGAACTCGAGAATTCGCTGTCACAGAGAATAATGGAATAAGAACTACAATTTTACCGTCGTTTGGTCGACTGAAGTAGCAGTTGGTGTTTATACAAAGAGTACAAAAGAGCGTCATGGATCTGGAGCCCGCTTTTGTTCATCAGCTAATCCCAATTAACGAAGTTCTCCTCCCACTATTCCAGGGAAACCGTACTTGATAGTCCTACGTCATCAGCTAACCCTCATTATGCTGATTTTATGCCATATATTTGAATACATAACGAGCCTGCGAAACCGGACAATTCCTGGCGGCATGTTTTCTCATGTAGTGGATGAGTCTTGTCGGACAATATAGTTGCAGATTTGCTTTTACAGGTTTCACATACAGTCGTCAAAACTAGGCAATGTGCCTATAGTATATTCCTGGCAGCTTTAGTGACACGGTTTATTTGATTGCAATTTAGCGAGGTGATACCACCACCACAACAGAAAATGCAAGAGCACATAACAAACTCGATCATTGCTCTGTAAAACATATGCAAACGTTTTCCTGATACATCAAATCTATGCATTTACGCAGAAAATACATTCTTTGTTGGCATTTATGGATTAACATTTTAATGTGTTCATCCCAGGAGACCGTATTTGTAAGAATCAATCCAACATATTTGTAGGTGTTCACTCTTTCAACCTTTTTACCCTTGATTTTTAACGCGGATGGAATTACTTTGTTTTTCCTGAAATCGATTAACATTTCTTTTGTTTCCTTTACATTCAAAATCAAGTTATGATTTTAAAAGAAAACAAAAGAAATGTTAATTGATTTCAGGAAAAACAAAGCAATTTGAATGACGAAATGAAATCACGTGTGATTTAAAACTTTTGTCCAATCTCGCGGGTTGAGGTCCTTAAATGTTCTGGGTCGGGGGAGTTATCAGAAACACAGAATTTTTTTCATTTGCCTTAATTATTTTCGAAGTTGTTGATTCATTTGGACAACAAGTGAGTTATCAATCCATAAAAAAACCAAATCCCACACATAAAACAGTACGACATAAATGATTACGTCAATTTGAGAATCGCAATCAAAACCAATATTGGTTGCTTACTCTCGTACATTGTACTCCTAAAAGTACAAAACGAAGACCCTGCGATATCTCTGGTATTTAAGGACAATATATTTCGCTAGTAATCACTAAGTTTATGAAGAATAATGAGAGGAAGTCAATTCCGTGCCAAAAACAAAGTTTGGACGTATATTTTTGGAGTAATTAAAAAAAACCTACAAATTTTGGGCGTTTTTCAAGTCCAAATGTACAAAACGAAGACCCTGTCATATCTCTCATAATAATCGCCCATTTTTCGTCGGGATTATTTCAATTGGTCAAGGTGAGAGTTATTCATCCACAAGTATATCAAAATGGCCATATGAAACATTAAAACCTAAAATAGTTGCGTTTATTCAAGAATCGGAGTCCGAAATGAACGCCAGCGGCTTACCGTATCTGTCAAAGTCAAAAGTACAAAACGAAGACTCTTGATATCTCCGGTATTTAAGGACCATTCATTGTCGGTATTGGTTTATTTTGTGACGAATAGTGGGAGGAAGTCAATTCCGTGCCAAAAACAAAGTTTGGACGTATATTTTTGGAGTAATTAAAAAAAACCTACAAATTTTGGGCGTTTTTCAAGTCCAAATGTACAAAACGAAGACCCTGGCATATCTCTCGTAATAATCGTCCACATTTCGTCGGGATTATTTCAATTGGTCAAAGAGAGAGTAATTCATCCACAACTATATCAAAAATGGCCTTATGAAACATTAAAACCTAAAATAGTTGCGTTTATTTAAGAATCGGAATCCGAAACGAACGCCAGCGGCTTACCGTATCTGTCAAAGACAAAAGTACAAAACGAAGACCCTTGATATCTCCGGTATTTAAGGGCAATTCATTGTCGGTATTGGTTTAATTTGTGAAGAATAGTGGAAGGAAGTCAATTCCGTGCCAAAAACAAAATTTGGACGTATATTTTTGGAGTAACTTCAAAATATATGAACATTAAAACCTAAAATAGTTGCGTTTATTTAAGAATCGGAATCCGAAACGAATGCCAGCGACTAGTACCGTATCCGAGTCTGTCAAAGTCAAAAGTACAAAACGAAGACCCTTGATGTCTTCCGATATTTAAGGCCATTCATTGTCGATATTGGTTTATTTTGTGAAGAATAGTGGGAGTAAGTCAATTCCGTGCCAAAAACAAAATTTGGACGTATATTTTTGGAGTAATTTAAGAAAAACCTACTAATTTTGGGCGTTTTTCAAGTCCAAATGTACAAAACGAAGACCCTGGCATATCTCTCGTAATAATCGTCCATATTTCGTCGGGATTATTTCAATTGGTCAAGGAGAGAGTAATTCATCCACAACTATATCAAAAATGGCCATATGAAACATTAAAACCTAAAATAGTTGCGTTTATTTAAGAATCGGAATCCGAAACGAACGCCAGCGGCTTACCGTATCTGTCAAAGACAAAAGTACAAAACGAAGACCCTTGATATCTCCGGTATTTAAGGGCCATTCATTGTCGGTATTGGTTTAATTTGTGACGAATAGTGGGAGGAAGTCAATTCCGTGCCAAAAACAAAATTTGGACGTATATTTTTGGAGAAATTTAAGAAAAACCTACTAATTTTGGGCGTTTTTCAAGTCCAAATGTACAAAACGAAGACCCTGGCATATCTCTCGTAATAATCGTCCATATTTCGTCGGGATTTTTCTATTGGTCAAGGAGAGAGTTATTCATCCACAACTATATCAAAAATGGCCATATAAAACATTAAAACCTAAAATAGTTGCGTTTATTTAAGAATCGGAATCCGAAACGAATGCCAGCGACTAGTACCGTATCCGAGTCTGTCAAAGTCAAAAGTACAAAACGAAGACCCTTGATATCTTCGGTATTTAAGGGCCATTCATTGTCGGTATTGGTTTATTTTGTGAAGAATAGTGGGAGGAAGTCAATTCCGTGCCAAAAACAAAATTTGGACGTATATTTTCGGAGTAATTTAAGAAAAACCTACTAATTTTGGGCGTTTTTCAAGTCCAAATGTACAAAACGAAGACCCTGGCATATCTTTCGTAATAATCGTCCATTTTTCGTCGGGATTATTTCAATTGGTCAAAGAGAGAGTAATTCATCCACAACTATATCAAAAATGGCCATATGAAACATTAAAACCTAAAATAGTTGCGTTTATTTAAGAATCGGAATCCGAAACGAACGCCAGCGGCTTACCGTATCTGTCAAAGACAAAAGTACAAAACGAAGACCCTTGATATCTCCGATATTTAAGGGCCATTCATTGTCGGTATTGGTTTAATTTGTGAAGAATAGTGGAGGAAGTCAATTCCGTGCCAAAAACAAAATTTGGACGTATATTTTTGGAGAAATTTAAGAAAAACCTACTAATTTTGGGCGTTTTTCAAGTCCAAATGTACAAAACGAAGACCCTGGCATATCTCTCGTAATAATCGTCCATATTTCGTTGGAATTGGTTCAATTGGTCAAGGTGAGAGTTATTCATCCACAATTATATCAAAAATGGCCATATGAACCATTAAAACTTAAAATAGTTGCGCCTATTTGAGAATTACAATCCGAAACTTATACTAGCGGCTTGCTGTATCTGTCAAAGTCAAAGTACAAATCAAAGACATAATATCTCCGGTATTTAAGGGCCATATTTCGCCGTATTGGCTTAATTTCGGTTGAACTTCGTGTATTGTGTTTGAAATGTTAGCCGCCATCGTTATCAAGTCGCGCAGGCGAGTGTTTCAGTTTGACTCCGATGTGATGGTAATTTGGCGTGTATTATGTATGGTGGTCCAATCCATGCCAAAATTACTACTTTGATTTTGCAACACAACATGCCATTCCGAATTCTATTTTACAATTCAACATGCTATTTCACAACTCAACATGCTATTTGACAACACATCATGGACTTCCAAATCCTATTTTACAACTCAACATGCTCTTCCCAATTTCATTTGACAACACATCATGGACTTCCAAATCCTATTTTACAACTCAACATGCTCTTCCCAATTTCATTTGACAACACATCATGGACTTCCAAATCCTATTTTACAACTCAACATGCTCTTCATTTGACAATTCAACATGCTATTTCACAACTCAACATGCTATTTGACAACACATCATGGACTTCCAAATCCTATTTTACAACTCAACATGCTCTTCCCAATTTCATTTGACAATTCAACATGCTATTTCACAACTCAACATGCTATTTGACAACACATCATGGACTTCCAAATCCTATTTTACAACTCAACATGCTCTTCCCAATTTCATTTGACAACACATCATGGACTTCCAAATCCTATTTTACAACTCAACATGCTCTTCATTTGACAATTCAACATGCTATTTCACAACTCAACATGCTATTTGACAACACATCATGGACTTCCAAATCCTATTTTACAACTCAACATGCTCTTCCCAATTTCATTTGACAATTCAACATGCTATTGCACAACTCAACATGCTATTTGACAACACATCATGGACTTCCAAATCATATTTACAACTCAACATGCTCTTCCCAATTTCATTTGACAACACATCATGGACTTCCAAATCCTATTTTACAACTCAACATGTTCTCCCAATTTCATTTGACAATTCAACATGCTATTTCACAACTCAACATGCTATTTGACAACACATCATGGACTTCCAAATCCTATTTTACAACTCAACATCCCATTCTAAAGCTAGCTCTGCGGAGCAGGGCAGTGTTACTGGCTATCGAACAAGATTCAAAATGGCGGACGCGAAATGGTCCCCTCGCACAGAGAGAGAAATGCGAACTTTGCACAAGTCTAAAAACGCAGCTTAGTACATTGTGTATCTAAACAAAATGAGCGTGCTCGAAAACTAGGATCGATCACGATTATAAATTAAAAATTGCCTGTTTTTGGAAAAGAAACTGCGCGCTGCAATCAGCAGTTTTGTCTATTGTGCACCGTGCGTGGGAGGCTTATCGTGAAAGACCGAGATTTACTATATGGCGCATCTGATATGGTCCCATCGCATAGAGAGATGAAATAGGCTTTGTCTAAGTTCAAAAGCACAGCTTAGCTCATCGTGCATCTAGACAAGTTGAGTGTGCTCAAAATAGGAGATCGATCACGATTTTGGGTGAAAAAAACCGATTGTTTTCGGTGGAGAAACTGCGTGTTGCAACCAGTGGTTGGTTTTGCCTATGGCGGTCAGCAGGGCTGTGGTGGGAGGCCTTTAGCCGGCAAGGGGTGGACCATTGGGAGTGGAAAATTTTCGAAAAAAAAATTCCCCACAAATTTCAATAAAAATAATCAGCCAAAGAAACTTGAGAAAAACAGATGACGCACTTAGGTAAAAGGAAAAAAAATCCGTCAAAATTCTGAAACATTTTTATTTTAGTCTGCATCAGATATACTATGATTCTTTGGCCAAGAAAGGGGGGGGGAGGGGAGATCTGAAGGGTATAATCGTGGCCAGTAAATGAAGTAACTTTTTTATTTTATAACTTTTTGTTTTGTTCATCATATGTTTTTCTTTCACTGAAGTTTGGCATCGTAAAGTAATTCGAGATATAAGATAATATAAAAATCATATCTGTGATATCGATTGTTAACAACTGTATTGTGGGTCTTTACACTATGATTAATTAACAAGAATTCAACAATTCAGGCAGCTTGCATCGGTACATAAAATGGGAAATATTCACCAACCATATGACAAACAATCACTTTCTTTGTATTTCACTATTCAACGAAACTGATTTCCATTGTAATGTTTAAACTTTATTTTACAATTAACATTACAAATCCGTATTTTTCTTTTCAAAATTTCATTTGTACACTTGTCTTGACGGTTGAATACCGTGCGTGTGAAATGCAATAGTGCAGAAGAATACGGATAGCGACATTACAGCGACCTCTATCGGTTGTTATCCACAAGTCTTTCTCGCGAAGTCCGTTCCAACAGAGCTTTGACCCTTGTCTGGCCCCATATTCGTATTTTACATCTCCGCTCCGCTTGCTGAGGCTTAGTTGTCAGTTGTCATGGCTGCTCGCTACTTATGATAATCATTGAAATGAATCGTTCACGTAACACAGCCTTCATCAGGCAGACCATCACAGAGAAAATACAGCTATTGGAAAGAGAGTTAGAAAGTACCGATCATGAGTATGATGGGATACACCGAAGAATGGTAACACTGCTCCGGCTTGTTGTTCTGAACGGCACTGGTCATGGTATCATAAATGATGATGTAGTGACCAATCTCCAGCAAGCTGAGTATGAAATATCTCAATTGCAAGCCTGTGTATATGACGAGGGATATTATGTGGAATTAGAAAGAAAAGCGAAACCGTCAAGACAAGTGTACAAATGAAATTTTGAAAGAAAAATACGGATTTGTAATGTTAATTGTAAAATAAAGTTTAAACATTACAATGGAAATCAGTTTCGTTGAATAGTGAAATACAAAGAAAGTGATTGTTTGTCATATGGTTGGTGAATATTTCCCATTTTATGTACCGATGCAAGCTGCCTGAATTGTTGAATTCTTGTTAATTAATCATAGTGTAAAGACCCACAATACAGTTGTTAACAATCGATATCACAGATATGATTTTTATATTATCTTATATCTCGAATTACTTTACGATGCCAAACTTCAGTGAAAGAAAAACATATGATGAACAAAACAAAAAGTTATAAATAAAAAAGTTACTTCATTTACTGGCCACGATTATACCCTTCAGATCTCCCCTTCCCCCCCCCCCTTTCTTGGCCAAAGAATCATAGTATATCTGATGCAGACTAAAATAAAAATGTTTCAGAATTTTGACGGATTTTTTTTTCCTTTTACCTAAGTGCGTCATCTGTTTTTCTCAAGTTTCTTTGGCTGATTATTTTATTGAAATTTGTGGGGAATTTTTTTTTCGAAAATTTTCCACTCCCCAATGGTCCACCCCTTGCCGGCTAAAGGCCTCCCACCACAGCCCTGCTGACCGCCATAGGCAAAACCAACCACTGGTTGCAACACGCAGTTTCTCCACCGAAAACAATCGGTTTTTTTCACCCAAAATCGTGATCGATCTCCTATTTTGAGCACGCTCAACTTGTCTAGATGCACGATGAGCTAAGCTGTGCTTTTGAACTTAGACAAAGCCTATTTTCATCTCTCTATGCGATGGGACCATATCAGATGCGCCATATAGTAAATCTCGGTCTTTCACGATAAGCCTCCCACGCACGGTGCACAATAGACAAAACTGCTGATTGCAGCGCGCAGTTTCTTTTCCAAAAACAGGCAATTTTTAATTTATAATCGTGATCGATCCTAGTTTCGAGCACGCTCATTTTGTTTAGATACACAATGTACTAAGCTGCGTTTTTAGACTTGTGCAAAGTTCGCATTTCTCTCTCTGTGCGAGGGGACCATTTCGCGTCCGCCATTTTGAATCTTGTTCGATAGCCAGTAACACTGCCCTGCTCCGCAGAGCTAGCTTTAGAATGGGATGTTGAATTGTGAAATAGGATTTGGAAGTCCATGATGTGTTGTCAAATAGCATGTTGAGTTGTGAAATAGCATGTTGAATTGTCAAATGAAATTGGAAGACATGTTGAGTTGTAAAATAGGATTTGGAAGTCCATGATGTGTTGTCAAATGAAATTGGGAAGAGCATGTTGAGTTGTAAAATATGATTTGGAAGTCCATGATGTGTTGTCAAATAGCATGTTGAGTTGTGAAATAGCATGTTGAATTGTCAAATGAAGAGCATGTTGAGTTGTAAAATAGGATTTGCAAGTCCATGATGTGTTGTCAAATGAAATTGGGAAGAGCATGTTGAGTTGTAAAATATGATTTGGAAGTCCATGATGTGTTGTCAAATAGCATGTTGAGTTGTGAAATAGCATGTTGAATTGTCAAATGAAGAGCATGTTGAGTTGTAAAATAGGATTTGGAAGTCCATGATGTGTTGTCAAATGAAATTGGGAAGAGCATGTTGAGTTGTAAAATATGATTTGGAAGTCCATGATGTGTTGTCAAATAGCATGTTGAGTTGTGAAATAGCATGTTGAATTGTCAAATGAAATTGGGAAGAGCATGTTGAGTTGTAAAATAGGATTTGGAAGTCCATGATGTGTTGTCAAATAGCATGTTGAGTTGTGAAATAGCATGTTGAATTGTCAAATGAAATTGGGAAGAGCATGTTGAGTTGTAAAATAGGATTTGGAAGTCCATGATGTGTTGTCAAATAGCATGTTGAGTTGTGAAATAGCATGTTGAATTGTCAAATGAAGAGCATGTTGAGTTGTAAAATAGGATTTGCAAGTCCATGATGTGTTGTCAAATGAAATTGGAAGAGCTTGTTGAGTTGTAAAATAGGATTTGGAAGTCCATGATGTGTTGTCAAATGAAATTGGGAAGAGCATGTTGAGTTGTAAAATAGGATTTGGAAGTCCATGATGTGTTGTCAAATAGCATGTTGAGTTGTGAAATAGCATGTTGAATTGTCAAATGAAATTGGGAAGAGCATGTTGAGTTGTAAAATAGGATTTGGAAGTCCATGATGTGTTGTCAAATAGCATGTTGAGTTGTGAAATAGCATGTTGAATTGTAAAATAGAATTCGGAATGGCATGTTGTGTTGTAAAATCAAAGTAGTAATTTTGGCATGGATTGGACACCATATATTGTGTCTGAAAGAGTGTAATTACTGCGTACTAAATATTATAACGTTCGATCCGTCCTTGCCGGTTAGAGTGCATCGTGCCTTTAATCTAAATTCAGGGGTCTTCGGTCTTCGATCTTCGGTGTTCGGTCTTCGATCTTCGTGTTCGGTCTTCGATCTTCGGTCTTCGTTTTGTATACCCCCCTCCCTATAGTCCTAATTTCTCTCGAGTCCCTTTCTGCATATGCACAGAATTCGCTGGTCATTCGCTGGTCCCGAGTTCATGCATTTAGAAGGCGCCGTTGAAGGCCGAATGTTGATTTATTCATGAAAATGAATCAATGAATTAAATTGGAGTGAAAATACATCTACTTCTGGCACACGGCCCGTGGCACGTGGCACGCGGCACGTGAATTAGGCTTACCCCACCGTCCGGGGGGATAGGTTTGCATGGTCATGTCCATGCTATGCGTGCGTCAGTGCGTACGTCCGTCCGTTCACGCAGATATCTCAGAGACGCCTGGAGTGATTTCATTTAAACTTGGTACAAGGATTATCACCAATGCCATACATATGCACTTCGATTTGTTTTACGATCCGATCCAATATGGCCGTGACAGCCATTTTGTTTCCTGTATTTGATGTCGGTGCGTATGTTTACGCAAATTTCTCAGTGATGTTAGGAGCGATTCCATTCAAACTTGGTACATAGATACCTCTATATGTTATACATATGCACATTGATTTTTGTTTTGATCCAGTCTAAAATGGCTGCGCGGCGGCCATTTTGTTTCCTATATTTGACCATGGAGGTAGAAGGGGATATAACAGCCTAACTTTGGCTGTATTGAATTTTGCAGCGCATGTGTATATAGTATAAAGGCTGTATTGAATTTTGCAGCGCAAGTGTATAGCATGCTAAGCTTACCTCCATGTGTACAGTGAGGCTGTATTGAATTTTGCAGCGCATAATTTGTCCTTTTCTGCAAATACTATCAACTACAACAATAACAACAATAACAACAACAACAGCAACAACTTTACTGAGTCCAAATATATTTTTATTTTTCTTCATTTTTAAATGTTTAATCATCATCATCATCGGAGCCTGAGGCCCTTATCATTCAAGGATGAAATTAATATATGCTGTGTCCATGCATAGGGGCTCATGAATGCAGATATCTGAGATATTCCTGTGCCAATTCTTTTTAAGGGGTGGACCATTTGATATCCTGGGGGGTCTGGAAGATTTTTGAAAAAAAAAAATTCCTAGCAGATTCAAGGGGAAAAAAATTCTGCCTTAGATGACTTAATGAAAAAAAAAACTGGCAAGCTAATGTGGAAGGAAAAAAATCTATCACACTATCAGCAAGAACCTTTTGGGATGTAACTTTCATCATTCAGTTTCATTTTCGGCGCGCCCTTCGGGCGCGTTTCTTTAATGATATGAGGTTATTAATTATGAAAATAGCGCAAAGGATGCACCAGGACATCCGTGCAGCATATCGCTAGTGCATCCTTTGAGGTATTTTTTTGATAATCTTATTATTATACATTCTTGACTGGAGCATCAAATTGTCAGAGTAGTGACCATTTTAGTGCAATTTCAACACTTTTTCTTCCAATTTATGGTGCGAATGTAGAACGCTATGTCAGACATGATATCAAGCGCCTTCAAGGTCAAGATTTGGATCAGGTTGTAAAGGGTGCAATTCATAAAGTCTTCTTCGGCCTGGGGGGGGGGGGTCATCTTGTTTTTGACTTTGGTGATAGGGGTTACCATGTTTTTGAAATGCCGAATAGGGTGGGTCAGTGTGTTTTTGAATTCCGACACGGCTCATACTTGCATAAAATGCATTGTGCCAGCCACAAATTTCATTATTCAGTCGCATTTTGGCGCACCCTTCGGGCACGTATTTAACTTTAATGATAATAAGACATATTTTTCCGAGCCCCGTCCTAGTGCAAAACTTTAATATATCAGACATACTTATATCTGAGATATCTGTATTTTAAAAATTTTTCGGCACGCCCTTTGGGCGCATTTCTTTAAAATATCAAACAATATATATGCCCTTTAGCTGCATGACTTTCATATATCAGATATGTATATATCAGAGATATCTGGATGTTTAATATTTTTCGGCGCGGTTTGCGGGCGCAGTAAATTATTATATCAGAGATATATGTCAGAAATAACTTGATGTTTGTAAATTGAAAGTCTGTTTTGCAAAGTGTACTAATCATTATGAAATCACATTTTTCCTACAACAGTTCTTGACATCTGGTTGTGCATAAAAAGAGTGGTGGACATTCAAAGCTCGTTCAAAATACTGTATTCAAACTTTAGAATTGACACTTTCAAGTTCCTATCTTACAACTGACATGACAACAATTTCATTAAAACACTGAATGACTGAATGTTTAAAATATACTCCAACAATTATATATATATATATGGTACAAGGACATTGACCTATGTCATACATATGCACATTGATTTGTTTTGTGATACGATCCAATATTGCCGCCATGTGGCCATTTATTACGATTTTTTCATGTCCTGAATTACAACTCAGACATAAGCGAATTTATTCAAAAGTATTTTTATCACAGACCTAATGAAGAGGACTCTATCCTCTCTGAGGTCCTGTAATCAAAGTACTGTTACGTGCAGAGAAAACTAACAAAAGGGTGAACTCAGCAGTTAATGTTTAAACAAAATTTATTACAAAATAAAACTAATTGCTAAGTCAGGGATGGAGTACAAGCTTTAAAAGTGTACAGACTACTTATCTCAGCTGGGACGGCAAAGCTCCAGTCTCAGAGTTGTAACAGTCAGTTGAACAGTCCTTCGGCTTGCAGGCTTGTAGTTGCACAAAGTCCACAGTATAAATCCAGCGTTGGCAGTGAAGGTCTTGAAAAGTCTTGAGAATGACTACTGCTGGAGTTTAGTAACACACAAGAGACACGATCCCAAAAGTCTGACTGGAAGCTGTGCACGTCCCTTTTATAAAGGCATATAAGAACAATCTAGAACTTTTATTGACATGCTAATTACTGTTCTAAAATTATCTCCCTTACACAACTAATCAACTTTCCAGAACATTCCAAACATGACTAATTGAATTCAAGGTTGTGAGGTCATCAAGGGCAGTGACCTTGAGAATGTTCTAGACTAATTGAACTCAGGTCATGATGAGTGTGGGGGAAATGACCTACATAACACACCCCCTCTTCAAAAAAAGAAAATTTTTCAAAGAAAAATCTTTCTTTTACAAATGTAATCTTAAAAGTGTGAACAACAATAAGTTCTAAATACGAGAGAGACAGTCTGCAATTAAATTGTCTCTGCCTTTGATATGTCTAATGTCAAGATTAACTCCTGTAACATTAAACTCCATCTTAGCAATCTCTGATTTTGCCTTTAAATTTCTGCAGAAAACAAGAGGGTTGTGATCAATATAAACCACTATTGGCTGATTTGAAGAAGTAACATAAACTTCAAAATGCTGTAAAGCTAATATCAAAGATAAACACTCTTTTTCAATTGTAGAGTAGTTTCTCTGGGATTTGTTAAATTTGCGTGAAAAATAGCAAACAGGATGATCTATACCATGACTATCCTCTTGCAATAAAACAGCACCAGCAGCCGTATCACTAGCATCTACAGCTAATTTGAATGGCAAAGTGAAATCTGGTGCAGACAACACTGGGGCACTTTGCAGTATGGCTTTAAGTGTATCAAATGCCTGTTGGCATTGCTCTGACCAAACAAACTTTACTTTCTTTTTAAGTAAGTTAGTCAAAGGCTCAGTAATTGTGGAGAAATTTGGACAGAATTTTCTGTAGTAACCAGCCATACCGAGAAAGCGCATCAGTTGTCGTTTGCAGTTTGGTATGGGAAAACTTGAAATGGCACTGATTTTGGCATCAACAGGTTTTACCTCACCCTGTCCTACAGTATGTCCGAGGTAAGTTACCCTAGCCCAACCAAACTCAGATTTGGCAAGGTTGACAGTCAACATTGCTTTGCTCAGTCTCTCAAAGAACTTCCGCATGAGCTTGATGTGTTCCTCCCAGGTGTCACTATACAGGACTACGTCGTCAACGTAAGCTGCACACCCATCTAGCCCGGATATGACGTCGTTGATCATCCGTTGGAACGTTGCCGGAGAGTTCTTCATTCCGAATGGCATCACCTTGTACTGGAACAATCCGTCTGGTGTAACAAAGGCGGATATTTCACGAGCACGATCCGTCAGAGGGACTTGCCAAAATCCCTTCAGTAGGTCAAATTTCGTCACATACTTGGCTTTTCCCACTCGGTCGATGCAGTCATCAATCCTCGGGATTGGGAAAGTGTCTGTCTTTGTTAAAGTGTTGACCTTCCTAAAGTCCGTGCACATACGATAACTGTGATCTGATTTGGGAACAAGTATGCACGGCGAACTCCAGTTACTTTTACTGGGTTCAATAAAGTCATTGTCCAGCAGGTATTTGACTTCTTCCTGGAGATATTTCGCTTTTGTTGGATTCAGTCTGTATGGATGTTGTTTTACAGGCTTACTGTCCCCAACATCAACGTCGTGATAGATGACGTTTGTCCTCGTTGGAACATCTTGAAACAGGTGTTTATATTCATGGAGCAGTTCTTTCAGCTGTTGTTGTTGTTCTGGCTGGAGGTGTGCCAACTTTGTAGACTCCAGCTTCTCCAGGATTTCTGAGTTCTGAAGCTTGACCGAGCCCAGCTTTGAGTTTAGAGTATTTTCACTCAAGTCAGTTTCAGTATCACTATCTTCATAATGGCCAGAACTGACTGTACTGACAGGCTTTGTTTTAGTAGGATTATCCCTATCCAAATATGGCTTAAGCATATTTATGTGACATAGCTGTTTTTGTTTTCGCCTGTCAGGTGTTATTATGATGTAATTTAAATCACTTAATTTCTTATCGATTAGATATGGCCCAAAGTAACGAGCATGGAGTGGTTTGCCAGGAATTGGAAGTAGAACAAGAACTTTTTGACCTGGTTCAAACTTCCGTTTTGAGGTGCTTTTATCATATTTGATTTTCATTGACTGCTGAGATGACTCAAGATTTTCTCTGGCTAATTCACATGCTTTAGAGAGTTTCGTACGAAAATCTGACACATATTGCAAAATATTCAGACAATCATCATCGTCTGATAGGAATTTCTCTTTAACGAGCTTAAGTGGGCCACGGACTGTATGTCCAAATACAAGCTCAAATGGGCTAAAACCAAGAGACTCCTGAATTGACTCTCTAACAGCAAAGAGCAAAAAATGAATTCCTTCATCCCACTGCTTCTCTGTGTCAAAACAGTAGGTCCTAATCATGTTTTTCAAAGTTTGATGAAATCGCTCAAGAGCACCCTGACTTTCTGGATGATAGGCGGATGACCTATACTGTTTAATGCCTAGCTGATCCATTACTTGTTGAAAAATACCAGACATAAAGTTGGAGCCTTGATCGGACTGGACACATTTAGGGAGGCCAAAAAGTGAAAAATTTGACTAAAGCTCTCACTATAGTCTTTGTCTTTATATTTCTCAGTGGTATGGCTTCGGGGAACCGAGTTGATGTACACATTATTGTCAGCATGTACTCATTTCCTGATCTTGTTTTGGTAGGGGCCCAACACAGTCTATTAGTATCCTACTAAATGGTTCTTGAAATGCAGGAATGGCTGTAAAGGGGCCTTTGGAATGGTCTGATTTGGCTTTCCTACCATTTGACATGTGTGACAAGTTTTACAGAAATGTGCTACATCCTGCCTGAGATTAGGCCAATAAAAGTGACTGAGAATTTTATGATAAGTTTTCCTGACTCCTAAGTGACCAGCCCAGGGGTTTCATGGGCCAGGCGCAATATTTCAGCACGATAGGGCTTTGGAACCACAATTTGATGTTTTATAGCCCAATCGTCATCAACCAAGACATCTGGAGGTCTCCATTTACGCATGAGAATACCAGATTTGTATAATAGGAAACAGAGCTATCTGAAGTTTTATCTTCTCATCTACCCTGTCAAACAAAGACAAAATATCTGGGTCTTTGTGTTGTTCTGCAATGAGATTTGATCTAGAAAATGTCTGACTTTGGTCAGCAGAAGTTTTACTGGAAGTTTCAAATCCACGAGGGATAACGGAATGATCCGTGTCAAACACCTGACTGAGAAAGGTGTCATTTAAGTCAACATCTGTGACATTATTTTTGAGAGTATTTTGATTCTCGGAAGTTTTCTTTGACATGGCTCGAGTAATGGCACATGAAGGAAATAAATCGGGTATCTCTTGTTCAATTGGCTCTGGATCCTGATCTAAACTAGGATTATCAGTCACAAGTGGATTAGTAATGACCTTGTCCCCAGCAAGGTCGTTTCCAAGAAGAAGGTGAATCCCTTCAAAAGGCAAAAAAGGCCTAATACCTAAAGCCACAGGTCCAGAAACAAAGTCCGAAGACAAATAGACATTATGGAGAGGAACAGGAATGTAGTCATTACAATCTACCCCCTTAATAAGAACTTTAGAACCTGAAAATGACTTTTCAGAAAACGGCAGGGTATCTGCCAACAAAGAGACTGGGAAGCCCCGGTATCTCTTAAAATTTTGACAGGGGTAGCGGAAGAAAAATCACTAGAAAGTGATATAAAACCATCATGAATAAATGGTTCGAAATACCCATAATGCTATCTTGAGAAGAATTGACCTTGACCTCATTAATTGGGGATAAGAGGGGTTTAACCTCAGAAAATGTGTTGCACACATTATTAGACTCTAATTGAGTTGATGAAGAAATAAAGCCGGTGGCTTAGATCCACTTTGACCACTTTGACCTTCACGTTTTCTTTTCAATTTGAAACAATCTGACATTAAATGGCCGTCTTTCTTACAATAATTACAAGAAAGTGTACCGAACTGTTTGTCAGAAGGAGATTGAGACTTGGGATCTGATGATGTGGAAGTGTTACTTGAATTTTGTGAACTGTTGTCATTTGATTTCCTACTCTCCTTTGAAAAATTCTTGGATGAAAAGGAGGAGTTAAATTTGCCTGCATTGTTTCTGTAGGAAAAGGACTGGGATGGTTTGCTGAGAAATGAAGATTTGTGGTCAATGAGTAATCATCGGCCAAACGTGCAGCAACCTCCAATGTATCTGCCTTTTGTTCATTGATAAACGTCTTGATGTCACTCCGAATGCACCTTTTAAATTCCTCAATCAAACAAGTTGTCGTAATTTGTCATAATTCTGACTGACCTTTTCAGAAGAACACCAACGATCAAACAGTTGTTCTTTTGTTCGAGCAAATTCAACATAGTTTGATCCTTCACCTTCTCACAATCCCTAAATTTCTGACGGTAAGCTTCAGGCACCAACTCATAGCCCTTGAGAATTAATTCCTTCACAGAATCATAATCTGAAGCCTGCTCTACTGACAACTGAATGTAAATTTCTCTGGCTTTACCCACCAAAGCACTCTGCAAAAGCATAGACCAGGACTCCTTAGGCCAATTCAGACTCTGAGCAATTTTCTCAAAATGAAGGAAATATTTATCAACATCCTTTTCTTGGAAAGGGGGACTAACCTGAAATGCTTAGTGATGTCAAAACCGTGTGAAGGGAAGGATTTTCCTGACTGTCCAAGCTCTAAACGTTTCATTTCTAATCTTTCCTGCCTATCTTTCTCTCTCTGTCTTTCTTCCATTTCTAACCGCATTTGTATTTTTTCTTTTTCTATTTGTAATTCTAGTTTCTTGATCTCCAAATTTGTCTGCATTTCTAATTCTAATTTTCTTAGTTCAAAGGTAGACTCGGGCTCATAATCTTTCAATGTGGATTCCTCAAATTGGCCTAAATCAACTAGATGTTTGGCAATACGGTACTGTATTTCCCTCTTGCGCATAGATCTTTTGACTTCTACTTTAAGGAAATTGGCCAGTGTTATGAGGTCGTCTTTTCTGAGGGAATCAAATGTGTCCTGATCAAGGTCATCCATTTCCTCTGGTTTAAATTCCGCCATGATTAATTTCGCTGAGTTCACAGTATACAGTAGTTTTAAAAAGGCTGGCAAAATGTTGTCAAACGGCTCAAAATGTTCGTATCCCGGACAAGCCCCCAATTTGTTACGTGCAGAGAAAACTAACAAAAGGGTGAACTCAGCAGTTAATGTTTAAACAAAATTTATTACAAAAATAAAACTAATTGCTAAGTCAGGGATGGAGTACAAGCTTTAAAAGTGTACAGACTACTTATCTCAGCTGGGACGGCAAAGCTCCAGTCTCAGAGTTGTAACAGTCAGTTGAACAGTCCTTCGGCTTGCAGGCTTGAAGCTGCACAAAGTCCACAGTATAAATCCAGCGTTGGCAGTGAAGGTCTTGAAAAGTCTTGAGAATGACTACTGCTGGAGTTTAGTAACACACAAGAGACACGATCCCAAAAGTCTGACTGGAAGCTGTGCACGTCCCTTTTATAAAGGCATATAAGAACAATCTAGAACTTTTATTGACATGCTAATTACTGTTCTAAAATTATCTCCCTTACACAACTAATCAACTTTCCAGAACATTCCAAACATGACTAATTGAATTCAAGGTTGTGAGGTCATCAAGGGCAGTGACCTTGAGAATGTTCTAGACTAATTGAACTCAGGTCATGATGAGTGTGGGGGAATGACCTACATCAAAGTACCCATTAACAAGTTGGGACTGTGTCATCAACGATGACTTGTTGAACCCAGTAAAAGTAACTGGAGTTTGCCGTGCATATACTTGTGCCAAAATCAGATCACAGTTATCGTATGTGCACGGACTACAGGAAAGTGAACACTTTAACAAAGACAGACACTTTCCCAATCCCGAGGATTGATGATTGCATCGATCGAGTGGGAAAAGCCAAGTATGTGACAAAATTTGACCTACTGAAGGGATTTTGGCAAGTCCTTCTGACGGATCATGCTCGTGAAATATCCGCCTTTGTTACACCAGACGGATTGTTCCAGTACAAGGTGATGGCATGCCATGGCATTCGGAATGAAGAACTCTCCGGCAACGTTCCAACGGATGATCAACGACGTCATATCCGGGCTAGACGGATGTGAAGCCTACGTTGACGACGTCGTTCTGTATAGTGACACCTTGTAGGAACACATCAAGCTCATGCGGAAGTTCTTCGAGAGACTGCTGAGCAAAGCAATGTTGACTGTCAACCTCAGGTGTCTGTAAATGTGGTAACTAGCCATAACGACCAGTAACGACCAGAAACGAGCAGTAACGAGCAATAACGACCTAGAACTAGACAGAACGAGCCAATAACGAGCCATAACGAGCCCAAAATTATGATCTGTCCATACATTAATCTGCAAGGGCAGTTCCCGCCAATCTTGGAAATCCCGCCCTCTACGGCCTGTTTGGACATGGTGCGGCTCGTTACCAGTAATGAGCTGCAGCGTAACAATTACAGTCAATAAAGACAGGAAAAAAGCAGTAACGAGCAATAACGAGCAATAAGGGGCCAGAACAAGATAGAACGAGCCAATAAGGGGCAATAAAGAGCCCCCCCCCCCAAAAAAAAGATCTTTTCCCCAATGGATTACTCATGCTAAGGGACAGAAAAGAAATTATAGAGCGGAGGGCTGATGTTTTTCAACATGACGCTGAGGAAAAAATAGTGAATTGTGAACTTCAAATGTGTTTCCATGAAAATTAGTTACGCACATCAATTTACGTGCTCAAAAAAAACACATACCGTGAACCTTTTAAATAATAGCTTTATCCTTTTAAAATAATCAAAATAAAATCAAATAAAGTAAACAGTTGCACAAAAACCCTCCCTCCCCACCCAAGGGGACTGATTTCTTCCCCTGTGGTTTTGTAAGGGAAAAATAGTTTAGTTTATCCCTGGATTACCATGTGAAGTGAGGTTGTAGTTTTCGCCCGAAATTCACATCTTCACTTCCAAACACCACATTGTATTTGACAAACATTTACAAAAAGACATAGTCAGTATTGTATCGCAAAAGAGTCCATGCTTTTCTCATAGATTGCCATATGGTAGCTCAACAGCTTGAGTAAAATTAGAGAAAAATCATATTTCATGCACACACATGCACTTCTTACCTCCAAATTTCTATAAAATACATATATCAGTTATCAAACATATATAAATGTAGGGATATCGCTTGTTTTGTCAGGGAATTTATCAGTCGTAAAGTTTTTCACTTACTCAGCTCATACTACTGCACAAGGAGAAATGCACTCAACTATGATTGCCTCAATGAAATACAAGTAGTGTTTCCATCCAAATACGGATCAAGAGCACCAAGACTCCGGATTTAATTTTTAAAATGGGCCCTCCCCTCATAATCTCTCTCCAGTCCCTTACCATGATCACGGCAAGGGTCAGAGTTCAGGCAAATGTGGTTTCATGAATGCAAAACGGATACTACGCGCACTCAAGTTTATGAGCTCTCTGGGAATTGACTCTTCTGTCTTTTTTATATCAACAATACATAAATAAATGTGAATTTTTCTTTTTATTCGAAAAATGTTTATCAGGCTTCACTCGTACGCCACGTGTTTACTGAGCACTGCCCCAGAGTTTCGAGATTGTACAAAGCATGTCGTAGAGGGCGGGATTTCAAGGACAGGCGGAAGTGCAGTTGTAGTTCAATTTATGTGATCATTTTTATTTTGCTCTTTATTGCTCGTTATTGGCTCGTACTTTCTATTTCTAGCTCGTTATTGCTTACTGTATGAGCACTGTTGCACAATTTTTTGGCAATACAAATGTCATAGAGGGCGTGATTTCTAAGCTTGGCGGGAACTGCACTTGTAGTCTAACTTAGAGTCAGATCAAATTTTTTTGGCTCGTTACGGATCGTTATTGGCTCGTTCTGTCTCGTTCTAGGTCGTTATTGCTCGTTACTGCTCGTTTCTGGTCGTTACTGATCGTTATGGCTAGTTACCACATTTACAGACACCCCTGTCAACCTCGCCAAATCTGAGTTTGGTTGGGCGAGGGTGACTTACCTTGGACATACTGTAGGACAGGGTGAAGTAAAACCTGTTGATGCCAAATTTTCTCTACAATTACTGAGCCTTTGACTAACTTACTTCAAAAAGAAAGTAAAGTTTGTTTGGTCAGAGCAATGCCAACAGGCATTTGATACACTTAAAGCCATACTGCAAAGTGCTCAAGTCTTGTCTGCACCAGATTTCAGTTTGCCATTCAGATGCTAGTGATATGGCTGCTGGTGCTGTTTTATTGCAAGAGGATAGTCATGGGATAGATCATCCTGTTCGCTATTTTTCACGCAAATTTAACAGGAAATCCCAGAGAAACTACTCTACAATTGAAAAAGAATGTTTATCTTTGATATTAGCTTTACAGCATTTTGAAGTTTATGTTACTGCTTCCAATCACGCAATAGTGGTTTATATTGATCACAACCCTCTTGTTTTTCTGCAGAAACTAAAAGGCAAAAATCAGAACTTGTTAAGGTGGAGTTTAATGTTACAGGAGTTTGATCTTGATATTAGACATATCAAAGGCAGAGACAATTTAATTGCAGACTGTCTCTCTCCTATTTAGAGTTTATTGTTGTTCACACTTTTAAGATTACATTTGTAAAAGAAAGATTTTTCTTTGAAAAAATTTCCTTTTGAAGAGGAGGTGTGTTATGTAGGTCATTTTCACGCACTCATCATGACCTGAGTTTAATTAGTCTAGAACATTCTCATGCAGGTCGATCACTGCCCTTTATAATGACCTCACAACCTTGAATTCAATTAGTCATGATTGGAATGTTCTGGATATTTACTGAGTTGTGCAAGAGAGAACAGTAATTAGCATGTCAATAAAAGTTCTAGATTGTTCTTATATACCCTTATGTAAGGCACATGGATATAAATAGGGACGTGCACAGCTTGCAGTCAGACATTTTGGGATCGTGTCTCTTGTGTGTTACTTCAAGTCTTTGGAAACTCCAGCAGTCTAATTTCAAGACTTTTTAAGACCTTCACTGCCACGCTGGATTTATACTGTGGACTTTGTGTGCGACTTCAAGCCTGCAAGCCAAAGGACTGTTCATTCACCGACTTACTGTTACAACTCTAAGACTGGAGCTTTGCCGTCCCAGCTGAGATAAGTAGCCTGTACACTTTTACAGTTTGTATTCTATCCCTGACTTAGCAAGTAGTTTTATTGTTCGTAATAAATTTCGTTTTACACAGAAACTGCTGAGTTCACCCTTTTGTTCGTTTTCTGCCACGTAACAACACGAATACATGTAATTACTGGCCTGTGTACTGTTCATTTATCTTTGTACCTCTCCATCCATTGATATCTGCAATATGCTGTATCACCTGTCAACTCGGTTTCTTTTAATTAACAACTTGTAGATTATATTATTACTTTGTATAAACAAAGAAATACCTAGTTTATATTTATTATTAGCTACTATTATTATACTGTATTACTGTACTTTTATCTTTATTGGAGAAAAGTTTGATCTTATTTTTGTATTACACTTTTATCGTCACAAATGTGATGTAAATCAGATATTTACAAGCAAGCAATAAAATATAATTATTATACTCTGTGTCTGATTGTACTAATCTATAATATAACAATTAAATTTGTTTATGCAATCACATCACTATCATGGACAACTGCACTGGTCATGCTTTGTCAGCTGCTAAACCAGAGACTGTTAATAAAATGCAAGATTTCCAGCAGTACAAATGACAAGTATCAGTCTGTATACCACCATCTAGAGTACATAATGGCTATCTTATTGTTGGCGGTAAAAGAGAGACTGATATATTTCACATTATATTACCATGCACTGCTGTCGCATTTTGATTGGTCGAGCTGAACCACGTGACTGACCACAAATACACAGTAATGGTCTGTTTACATGCCGTGAATATGAATAATAAGATTAATAACTCAAAGTATCGTAACTTTACAGCTGAAACGTAAATCAAAATCAATCACAAAATAAAATAGAGCACTTGTAGGTCAAGTTAAGATACTTTTTTTCTGAAAACATCCCCGGATTTGCCAATTTTACAGCGCGCGTGACAGTGCGTCGGGTATTGCTCAGTTTCTGGGGCCCAGTTGTCGTTCGCTCCTGAAATTTTCGGAATTTTGACGGTTTTCTTGGGTTCGCTGATAATATAATGGAAATAACAGACTCCGCTCTGACCATTAACGTTTATTTGTGGGCGTGGGCTCGAGGAAAGCCAAATAACGGGCTCGGCAAGCCTCGCCCGTTAATTTTTGGCTTTCCTCTCGCCCTTGCCCACAAATAAACGTTAATGGTCAGCGCGTCGCCCGTTATTTCATATTGGACACAGAAGTCAGTGACCCAAATAGAGTGCAGCAAACTGAATCATTATCTCAGCACTGAATCCACAGTCAATTCTTGTAGCCTAACCATTACATTGTTTGATCAATTTAACTTCTGAAAAGTCACATGTTAAAGTATTAAGGCAGTCATTATTTATGACCGTGAGGGAAGGGGGTTCGGAGGAATATCATATCGGAAACTGAAATTTCGAGTAACTCTCCCCCCCCCGCAAAAACATAACCCCTCTCTAACACAGAAATTTTGAGTAACACCGCCCTAAGAATAGTTACATATCAATACATGTATTTGAAAAATTTACAAAAATACAGCATATAGTAAAGACCTTTCAAATCTTGGTGTACCCTGCTAGATGATTGGCTCATGACGGTTAAAGAAGGTAAAACCAACAAAATGCACAACAAAATATAGAATTAAAAGCGCATGCTATAAAGGAGCCATCATTATTTATGGCCTTGGGGGTCAGAGGAATCAGAGGGAGGTCTGCTAAAAAACTTGAAAGGAAAAAGGGGCGGGGGGAATGGGGGTGGGGGGTTGATGGGTTGCTCAATTTTCTGCTCTGTCAGATATCTTGGTGAAAACCCTGTCATTATATACCCATCCCAAAGTAAACAATACCATATAGTTGAATAATGGTTATAGCATGAGCTTTTGTATTTTGTATTTTGTTGTCACTTTGAATATCATTTTGTTGGTTTCACCTTTTTCAACCATCATGAAATAACTGATGATAACCTAGCAGGGTAATCAGGATTTGAAAGGTCTTTACTATTGCTGTATTTTTGTAAATTTTACAAATATATGTATCAATATATTACTTTTCTTTGTGGGGGAGGGGGTCAGTTGAAATTTCTATGTTTGGGGGGGGGGTTACTCAAATCCATCATGGTTGGCAGGCAGGGCACTCAAAATTTCAAAGTTTCCTTTGAAATTCCTCTGAATTCCCTCCCCCGGCTGTAAATAATAACCCTAACCAGTATCCAATCGTAAAGTATTGTTTAATTGAGATAAGTACCATGACAGCTGGGTTGTCACTAGGATATCTGACCGGGCAGAATTTGAAAGCATAGGAGAAAGAAAACATGCGAGAAGCTGAGAGCGTCAGAGAGGGATGTCCCCTATCTTGTGTGGAAAATTTTGAGAAATTGTAATAATAATAATATTTTATTGTTTGCTTGTAAATATAGGATTTACATCACATTTATGGCAATAAAAGTGTAATACAAAAATAACTTCAAATTTTTCTTCAATAAAGATAAAGTAATACAGTATAATAATAGTAGCTAATAATAAATATAACTAGGTATTTCTTTGTTTATATAAGTAAAAATATAATCTGCAAGTTGTTCATTAAAAGATAACTCTTGTTTTGTTTGTAGAGAAATAAGCTGATTTTCATTTGTATCTTTTGGGAAATTGATTTTACTGAAAAAGTTCTTTCTTTGGACTTTGTATTTCTGACAGACTAATAAAAAGTGTGTTTCATCTTCAATACTGTTGGTGTTACACTGATTGCAGTATCTATCAGTAATTGGGGTTTTTGGAACAGTGTGTCTCCCTTTTTCAATTGCTAGATCATGATTGCTAATTTGAAGTTTAGTGAGTAATTTTCTTTTCTCACCTTGTAACTGTGTTCAGTAGGGTTCTAATCTAAAATTATGTTTTATTTTGGCGTACATTCGTAGTTTACTATTTTCATCAGTGATCAAATTTTTCCAAATGACTTCATAATTGTTTGAAATTCATGATTTGAATTTTATGTTTGCAATGGTGCAATCTGTGATGAGAGGTGTTTCAATTTATTTTGCACTCTGTAAAAATATTTGAAAATGACAATGAACACTGATACTGATATTTTTATTATATTTTTTTGCATGATCAGTGTTTGAGTCACAATATTCAACAATTAACCAAACAAGGACAATACATTTTGTCAAAAACAGTTCTCAGTTTGCCAAAGACTGAAGAGCAAAGAATATGCAGGAATGGAAAATCAGCGACCTTGTGTCATTTGTAAAATCTTATATTTCTGTAAAAAATATTAAAGGACCATTAGTCAGAGTCAGTATATTTTTTTAAACCATTCATTATTTTTTGCAACCTCCCCAGCCATGCAATTTTTCCAGCTGCCAGCTTCTAATGAAAAGCTAGACTCTCCACAGTCGCTGTGCCTTGTTTTGTGCGCGCCCACGATGGGACTGCATTCGAAGGCTACGCGCTGCCAGACACAGCGACTGTCGGTTTTTGCAAGTATATGAATATTCATAAAGGTTGTGACTTCAAAAGAAACACCTATCTAACTGGGCGGAGAGAATATATACTAGCAGCTAGTAAACCTCTATACACGGTATGGTTTTATTTTTCATTTTCAATTTTATTTGGCTATGGTACTTGTCATTTTTTATTTGATTTACGGATTTGTGGTGTTCTATAAAGTACCCGGATCAGGCAGAAATCCGACCGGGTCCGCTTGCAAGAACGTCCAGACCCTGGATTCGTGTCGCGTCTCTGAAGGGCGCGCGCGTGTTCCAACAGCATGAACAGGGGAAGAACGCGAATAGCAGGGTCTCTGCCAGACTAATGAAAAGCCTGAATACAGTATGGTTAAATGTCAAAATTTTTACTGAACTGAAGTCCTTTAAATGCATGTTTCTGTGATAAAGGATGAATTCACAACAATTCAGTTTTCTACTAGATCCTGTGAAAAATTTAAGAGATTGATGTGTGCAATGATGCAGTATGGTGCAATCTGTAAGAGGTATTTTCAATTTGTTTTGTTACCTTGGTAGAATACCCTAAAAGGGGGGCGGGGGGAGCACATGAGTAGTTCTCCCTCTCCCATTGAATCACACACACACTACATACATAAATTACTGTCAAGCTTTGGCTTTGAAGAAATTGAGGAAAATCAACAGGTAGACAAAACAGATTTGAAAAACAAAGGTTTCATAATAGAAGAACATTTTAGACACAAAATACATAATATTTAATGATAATAAACAGGGCAATATTTCAAAACACACCAATATTATGAAACTTACGTAGATATTGTGAAAAATCCATGCACAAGGGCTTCTCTAACACAATTTAGACTAAGTGCACATCAACTTAACATAGAAACAGGCAGACATTGTAAAATGGGAGCGGAGAAGCGTTTCTGCCCATGTTGCAAGAGTAACAAAATAGAAGATGAAATACTCTTTCTACTCCAATGCCCATTATATAACAAAGAAAGAATACAAATCCTCCTTTTAAAAGACAAGAAACAAAGTTTAACTGAAACATTTATTGAAATAAATGACAAACAATGACACAATTGTTTCTTTGGCAAAATTTATTTATTGTGGCTGAAAGGGTTACATTATTTCTAAATGAATTTTGAGGTTTTTCTTTCTTTCTTTCTGACTTGTACAACTTGAAGTTTCCATTTTCAAGGTTCAATATCTTTATTGTATGAGCTAATATGTCAGACTGGCATACGGTTCAATAAAGATCTATTTTTCTATGTATCTAGTGAAAACACCTCTAAAAGCCAGTGCGCGTGCGTGCTTATCTTTTGGGCAAGGTAAAATGTTTCTTCAGATAGGGGGTTTGCTTAATTTTGATGACAATGTTAAAGGGTCATTTTCAAGATGGCCGACAATGTGTCACCGGTGGAGTTTGTTTGCGTATCAAAACACAAACTCTTCCTACTCCTGTCCCGTTTGATGTGCCGCGGATATTCTTTTTGAAGTTGTTTGTCAAATAACAAACTTCATGCGAATACAGGGTGTTGAAACCTATAAATGCGGATTCTAAAGTTGTTAATTCAAGGGACGATGGCTACTCTCGGCAAAGGTAAGAATTCCTACTGGTAGCGGTTGCTATAAAAACGGTTACAAGTAATTTGGCGCACAAGGCCAGGTGGTTGGGTAGAGGGACTGTCTGTGAATAAGTTTGCGACGAATAACTGCTTGTGAAGTTGGTATGGTTTTCAGTGGAGAACACTTCTCTAAAGATTAATGAACAGAAAATAATGAGAAAATTCTTTGACTCTGTTTTACTTCATACATATTGCATGATGATTTAGATAGGGCATCGCTACAATAACACGCTGTCCACAGTCATAAAAGTACGACATCTCTGCTTAAACAGACTTGAACGAAAGTATTGACCCTGAAATTATTAACGGAAGATCTCTGTGGCCGCAGTCTTTGTTACGTTTTTATCTGTCTTTTATTTTGATTGACCTTACACGTAAATGTATGACGGTGTCGGACTACATAATCAATCACAAACTGCATTGATTGATTCGTGGTTCCTTTGATGTGGAAGGACGTAGAGTGATACAGAGATGCCGACTGACGGCGACTCTATCATTTCATTGGATTTCTTGTTTTAAAATATATGTTCAAAGGTAGTAGTCAATGATTTGTTTAATACAATTACAGTCGCCACCTACACTTACAGTATTTGCCAAGGTTGAGAACAATAGATGAAGATAATCGTAATGTCCCATAACATAGTTACATGGATCACGGTCCCTCCACAAAATTTGTGGAGGGACCGTGCATGGATATACCTCAGTAACATGACTTAGGGGCCATAGTGAAATTTATGTACACCCTAGTTTAAAAAACATTTCCAGTGTATTCTTAACCACCTATGGAGGAGGCTGATAGTGACGTGAGACTTTGAGCTCCAATAGTAGGTATTTCTTATGATATAATCATTTAATTTTTTTTCACATCTAGTCAGTCCATTCACCACACTTCACACCATTTCCAATTGAAAAAATCCTCAATATATTACTGATTTTCAAATGATTTGATTCACTCATTTCCAAACTCACTGAGTAGGTTCATGTACAGTCGATGACAAGTTGTAGCAACACAGTATATGTAGCTGTGCTTGGTGTGCTATGTCAATAGGCCTAGTCTCAAATGATGTCATTGATCTCTTATTATGAAAAGATAATTATTTTTGAACTTTTGGATTACACTTTTGGAAATTATGCCTGCAAGAATGATGAAAATTCAACTTAGTAGGCAACTGCTAGTATACACATGAATGGTTCTGAGTACAACAAGCAGCAAGAACAGGGTCACATACAACAGTAATAAAATTTGTGTGCATTTCAGGCAACAGTGTCCAATGTCACATGTGCAGCTATATTCAGCAATCAAGCTGTACCTGCAAACAGCACTCTTACAATGAGTATGAATATTACCTGTAGTAGACGAGTATTCCAGTACAATCTTTGTGTGTGTTTTTCCTACAAATGATACACTAGATGTTCATTTCATTTTGACAAATATGATGATTGAAAAAATCATGGTCCCAGTGTGAATCTATCACAACCAAGAGAAACAATCTTGAGTTGTCTGAAATTATAATAACCAGTAGCTGAACTTATTTAATTGATTGTGATATTTATCACAATTGAGTGTGGAATTTCTATGAAAATATATTCAGTCTGATATCATTATTTTTTAGCAGCCCGAGTTCCTGTACCTCCAAGACGTCCCAAGTCCAGTGTGGTGAGACAAAACAAACCAGTGACAAGAGAAGTGAGATCAACTGCTTCAACTCCAACCAACAAGAAAAATACTCCACACAGCAAATCAGACAGTAATATTGCTGCAGCATTTCAAAAATTAAAGTTACATGAGAACAATCAGCGAGGTGTTAGGTAAGCCAAAATGTCATGGAAAATATCATCCTTAATGCAGAAATGTCACAAAAAATGGTATCTGTCTCGAAAGTGAAAGACTTAAACATTTGCTCAAACTTTCCTACATGAATCTTTCAACCATTCTCTTTCAAAATCAAGAATTAAAATTGGGGTCACCATGCAAATTTTTGTACTAGAGAAACGAATTACCGAAGATTTTAATACTGATATTTGAAATTCAAAATGTCCGCCATCCCTGTATTAACTCTATGGAGAAAAATAAAATGTTTGATTTTCGAAAAACAAAACTGAAAAGTTTTCTTACACCAAGAGCTTTAAAATGAGCCCTCACAAGTGCTTTTTTAACACAAAAGAGAATTGTAAAAAGTTGTGAGTCCAAATATCTGTCCCCAAAGTGCATTCTACCTTAATAAACAAATGGAAAATGTCACATAAAAGAACAATTGCTTAGGGAAATTGCCAAAATGCACAAAGTTCATGTAAAGTGTCACATTAATGAACACATTTTATGGTAAGTCACCTCATTGCAGAAATTTCCTGGAAAACATTGCCTAATTCAAAAACTTGATGGAAAACATTACCAGCAAGTCAAAGTTTCAAGAAAAGTTTCTGTGAAGCCTGTTCTGTAATTATTAAATGTGAGGAATTCAAGCTCAAGATGGCCTAAAATTTATGAGTGGAATTTTGATATTTCAAAAAAACAATGATTATTCAAGCTATTTATTGGTATTGAACAGATGCTATATCAATTTGGAACTTGTGGTAGATAGTTTGATCTTCAAGATAGTTTGATCTGCAAGTTTGTCAAAAATTGAGCACACTTTCAACTAAATTCATTCTACTGTCTGTTAATAGTAATCTGTAAGAACTGGAAAAACAGGATTGTGTGATGACTTCCTGTAATCATGTACCAGATAGAGTGTGTAAGAAGTTGTCTCTAGGGCATACAGACAATTAAATACACAGTTATTGTCTCTAAACTTTTTTTATTAATTTTGTATTAATCACAGGCTTTTATTAAAAAGCCAGGACAAAAGTTTGCTGTTCATATCCTTTTTAATCTCAAAAACATTTCTGTCTTTAATTCAGTGTATCTCAATCACGCAAGTTTTCAACCAGCTCAACTAAGAAAACAGAATGCGAAACCATTGAAGACATTGCCAGAGTCATTTTAAACAAAAAAGCCAAAAATATTGTGGTAATGGCTGGAGCTGGTATCAGCACACCAAGTGGGATTCCAGATTTTAGGTAATCTTGAAATAGCGAGATATTTAAGCAATAAAGCACACCTAGCGATGGTATACTATGAGATTTTGACCAGTTCACAACATATATGCAGGAGCGATAGCGAGTGCAAATATGAAGTGAAATGGTCAAAATCGAGTGGTATACCGTTGCTGGGTGTGATTTATTGCTATTATATCATAACAGTATATTGAAATTCTGGCGTGGAATGTCATAAAAGGAATTTTGCTCAAGCTGAGAGTTAGCGCGTATGCCAGCCTTGGTATATTGCCAATATACCACGGCTCTTTTCGCGTCTCAACCAATCAGATTGCTGTATTTGCACCATCAATATACTGGTATCATATAATTTAAAATATTGTCACCAGTATGATATTGAGTCTACTGTCACCAGTGCAATATTGAGTCTACTGTCACCTGTGTATTATGGAGTATATTGTCACCAGTGCAATATTGTGTCTATTGTCACCAGTGTAATATTGAGTACATTATCACCAGTGTAATATTGAGTATCTTGTATAAATTTTAGCATGTTATTACATATGTAATAAAGGGCAGAAAATAGGTGTGATAACAAAATCATTTTTCACGACAACTTAAGACCCTTGATTTTACAGCAGTGATAAGTCAAAAGATGAAGACGTATAAATCATATATTACTCTTGTCTTTGACTCTCTACTTTCTGATATATTTTGTGCCAAATATATCATGGGTGAGATTAATCAAAAATTATGCCCATTTCAGTGTCCAAGGATGAAATGAGCATTGCACAGCACAATAACATTTGCATTGCACAGTGCTAGAAAAAGAAATGTGCTCTATAAAATTATCGACTATCCTATCAGTAACATTGTATAACATTTCTCTTGAATACCGTATGTTTGGAGGTCAGCATTCTTAAGTCATACTTTCACTCCTGACTTATCTGCTTTGTATGGCAAAGCTTATTTGTTTCTTGAATGCTTCATTAAGGATAAGGATATTTATTTCCCAATAGAACAGAAAAGAAGAAAATGGAAAAAAAAAATACAGACACATTAAGGATGAGTAAATTGGGTAGGGATTAGAAAATAGTATCATACTAATCGAGTCCTGCCCCCTACCATTCACAATCACTGAATCTATCATTTTGCCATAGGGCGCCATATTGAACATTGTGGCCTCTCCTCGATATTTGAAATAAATTGTATGTCAATGTAAGTACATAAATTATAAAACTTTGTGGTAGAAAATATACATGAGAGAGAAGAAACCTGTCAGATAAACAAGAGATGACGTTTCAGGTCTCTTTTAACTTTTGACTTAGATCTCAAAGATCTTATACTTTCTGGGATTTGGTTCCAGAGTGTAACACCAGAGTATTTCATTGAACACTGTCCTATATTAGTGGTATATTTAGGGATGAGAAGATTTCCCTTGTCTTTCGACCGAGTAGGATACAGATATTGAATGCTTCAAAAGTAACAAGGAATTTCTGAAGGAAAATTTCCACTTATGTTATCATAAACAAAAAGTACAGTTTGATAAGTATATTGCTTATAAACATCAAGAATTTCCAACTCT